>NC_051159.1:76461013-76608713 GCF_013339745.2 Dermacentor silvarum
AAAATCTGAAGATTTCGAGTTCTGATCAAACCATGTCGCTTTGCAACCACGGACTGAGATATGTCTTAGTATGTGCTGCAATTCTTCTTGCGTTAGAGGGAGACGTATGTGTCATTGTTAAAATGCGCTTGTTAGCAGCCTTGTCTGCTGCAACATTCCCAGGGATATTGCAATGGCCAGGTATCCATTGGAACAATATTGTGTGAGCTGTTTCACTTGCCTGTGTGAGTTCCTTTAGTGTCTCATAAACTAAAGCCATGTTTTGGGAATTGCTGATGTCACCACGAAGTGACGACAAAGCTGCTTGTGAGTCACAAAGGATGACCCATTGGTTCGCTTTTTGCGTTGAATTTATGTATCGTAACAAAGACAATATCGCAAAAAGCTCTGCTGTAGTTGATGATGTCGCGTGAGACAGTTTAAACGTCTGTATTCGGTTCCATTCTGGAATGACAAAATCAGCTGTAGAAGAATTTGTTTGACAAGAACCGTCTGCATCCGCTTGAATATATACAGGGTATCGAAAATATATCTGGTATAGCACTAGTTGTTGGGCTGCTAGCATAAACATGTCTCGTTTGCGAATAATTCCGTCAACCGAAAGTTCAATTTTTGGGGCGACAAGTCGCCATGGAGGGTAGGAAATATCTGAGATCCAAAATTCGTTATGTGGTAGATTTTTTTGCAACTGAATCACAGTATTGATGTTCGCCCTGTCTCTCTCAGTAAGTGTAACTGCTAGTGGGTGTCTTTGTGATGCACTGAGATGCGAAGTTAGTGTCGACAGATTTCAACCGTCCCCATAATAGGGAATGGAAGATGACGTGCCTCTGAAATTACCAAGGAACTTGAGGTTGTTCGAGGAACACCTAAGCATGACTCTAAGGCTCCTTGCTATTAATCATTGAAGCCGCTCTTCAGATGCACGGGAGATTCTATGCAGAACAGGCGAAGAATAAACTATTTCTGTTTTATAAGTGCGTTATGTACTTTCAGTAGTGATGAAACCGACCCTCCCTAGTAGGCCTGCTACGCGGCGAAAGACATTTAGTTGTTGAGTTTATTTGTTCTTCGAGTGCTTATTGTGAGCATTCCAAGAAAGCTGTCTGTCTAGTTAACCCCCAGAAATGTGTGTTATTTACAATGTCTAACGTTGTCCCTCAAGGCACAGCTGAAAGTCTTTAGGTATCCCTGGTAAGGATAGCACAGCCGTCTTACTATAAGACAGCTCCTTCCCTCTTTCTTTGTAAGAACTTGTCCACAATGCTTAGGCCTTCCTGCAAAGTTGATTTATCAAGGCTGGCCCATGAGCCAGAGGCCCAAATACAAACATCATCCGCATATATAGAGTAGTGTAGTGCAGTGGAAGTATCCGTGGTAAAGCCGCCATTACACAATTAAAGAGAAACGGCTTAAGACACTGCCTTGTGGGACTCCTCGAATAATATTATGAGAGGAACTTTTTCTATCGCTTGTTTGAATAAATATTGATCTGCCATTCAGAAGTCGGATATACACCGTAGCGCCCTTCCAGAGAATCCAGTTCTACCAGACCACACAATATATGAGCATGACTGACTGTGTCGAAGGCTCGCCTAATGTCTAAAAAACCGCTATTGTGACATTTCTCTTAGCTCGTTCATGTTCAACATAGGTGCCGATATCCAAAATTGCATCCATAGTGCATCACCGCCTTCGAAATCCTGTCATGTGATCTGGAAATACTTCTGTTTGCTCACACCACCATTGCAGCCTAGTGTCAATCATTTTCCCCTGACCTTGCATAAACAGCTCGTCAGGCTCACAGGACAAAAAGATTCAAGAGATAGAGGAGTTTTACCAGGCTTCAATATAGGTATCACATCTGCTGTTTTCCAAGAGTCGGGGACATACCCCTTTTTCCACAGGTCATTCAGTAACTCCAGAAGTGTCAATTGACCATTACGGCCCATGTTTTGCAACATACTGTATGTAATAGAATCTGGACCTGCAGCAGCTTTTGTCTTACAAGACGCAAGTGCACATTTTAGCTCAATCATAGAGAATTCATAGTCTAATTGTTCATGCTGTTACTGAAAACACTCAAAAACTTTTTGTTTTGCCATTTTAACTGAATATTGAAATTCAGCACTAGTAATAGAAACGCTTGTTCTAGTTATAATCTTGCAGAATTCTTCAGCAATCACTAAATCTGAAGTATTCTTGGCTATTGAGAGAGCATGAAATGACTGTGTTTAAACGACCGGGCCGCTTAATGCACGAATAGTCATCCATATATTCGAGGAACTGGCGTCAGGGGAGACAACGTATTGCAATATTCACGCCATCTTTTCCCCCTAATTTTTGTAGTCGTCTTCGCATGACTGAGTAGACTTGCTGCGAATTACTATACGCTTCTATTATTCCACTGCGACGGTAAGCTCTTTCGGCTCTTATAGCTCTCAAATGCTCCTATTCTCCATCAACTCATGTGTATTCATCAGGAATGGGCACTTGTTTCGTACACAATTTCATTATTTCTTGTATAACTGATGTGAGTTTCTCTACGTCAGTTTCACGATCTACTTGACTGGAGAAGTGGTGACGAAAGAATTGCCAATTTGTTATGTCCACGTATCTTCGTTTCGCAGTGTTTTTTAATCGCGGATGTGATATAATAATTGGGAAGTGATCACTTCCACGTGTTTCTGCGTCTGTTGTCCACCCTGCATCGGTAACAATATCATTAAAGCACAGTGTTACGTCTATACAACTGTCATAGCAATATCCACGCATAAATGTCGCAGATCCATCATTCAATACTGACAGATTGCATATTTCCGCGGAGCATTGAACGATATTCCCACGTGCATCACAGTAGTTACTCCCCCATGTTACGTTGTGTGCGTTAAGGTCACCACATAGTATAATATTTGATCTTGTGATGCTAAAAATGTTAATCAAATTATCAGTCGTAATACGTCTCTATCTTGCAGGTATATGCTTACGATTTTTATACATTTTTTGCGAGATATACTTTGCAGGCAACATATTCAGGAAAATCCGAACTGCTTGATTGAATAAGGTGTGAGGGCAAATATTTTCGAACGCAGAACATTGTTCTACTGTTTCCTGATGGACAAGACGCTTTATGTATTATGTAATTAGAAATACGAAAATCATCACGTACACCAGCCTCGTGTATGCACAATACAGGGAAGCTGTATTGTGCAACTAACTTGCGAAAATCAGCAGATTTGTATCGAAGGCTATTAGCGTTCCACTTAAATATGACGACATTTTCGTAACGGCTATTCATGATTGCCATCCGGTAGCACTGACGTGGACAGCTGATTCATTAATGGCTCCATAGACAACGGTGTCTTTACCTCTGGAAGCTTGTTCGCCTGAGGTAGCGCTTTGACAATTGCCCGAATTGCAGCAAACAGCATGGGTAGAATCATCTGTCGAACACTGAGTGAGGCGGTGTTATCCTGGAATGTCTATTTTCCGGCTGCTGTTTGCGGTGATCGCTGAGGAGTGTTCTGAGAAGGTCGCTGAGGGGTGTTCTGAGAGGATCGCTGAGGTTTTCCTAGGTTAGGTCGCTGATATTGTTGTGATGTGTGGTCTTCAGTGGCGGTAGCGGAATGATGACTCCGCTGTATCTGGGACCCTTGCCCAGCTGGTTGCTTTAATGCCGACGCATACGATGGTTGTTTCGATTTTTGTTCAATTACTGTAAACTGGCGATTTTTCGCTGGGCTTACTGCATCAAGATTCGGAAAAGGATCCTTGTGGCATGGTTGCTTCCCATGAATTAATTCATGTTTGCGTAGCATGGATGCGGCCGTATTCTGTGGGCATCCTGAGAAGAAAGCCGTATGGTTACCCGGCACAATTTGCATATTTAGGATGTCGTACAGACTTGCATTCCGTGTGTTCATGATTCTCGGAGCAGATTTTACATCGAAGTGATACATGACTGTTTTTTGCCAGGAGTCCAAACCGCTGACAATTATAACACCTCAACGCAGGACCAAGGTACTCTTCCACCGGGTGGATGGTGAACCCCAAGCTGATTCTCTGAGGCATATGTTTGTCATCTCTGTAGTGGAGCATTACACTGTATAAAGAGCGGGATTCAACTGTACCCTCCTCCAGACGGTAGTATCTTGCTTGGCGGCGGACTAATATTACTCCAAAATCTTTCAAAAACTCGAGCAGTTGTCCTTCAGTGTATTGAAGCGGCACGTGATGAATCTTTCCGACATTTCGAGTGTACGAAGCCGGTATGTAGGGCTGAACTTTTAGTCCTGCTACTTCCTGGAGTAAAAGCAGATTTTTCGCCGATGCCACTGAGGTAACAGATACTGAGAAACTGTCGTCTCTGTTTACTCGGAACGTCCGAACTTTTTCCTTTGCCGTCGAGACAATTTCTGACGAAACACGATTTGGATTCACTTGCCAAAAATCGTTTCGTTCTTCTGACGGCCGGAACACCCACTGGGATTCCTTCACTTCTTTTCGTAGGTCACAGATATGAAATGTGCTTAATCACACTCAATGTCTTCATAATCACTTAAGTCATAGTTTGAAGTATTGTCTTTATTTTAATTCTGAGTTTCCTCAAGACAAGGTCTCTTGCTCTCACCTTCGCTGGGTTCCACCATGGTCACCGGAGGCGGGCCATCAGCACCTTGATGCTCAAGGACTAGCCGTGCTGGCCTGATGATATCATTCGCATGATGCATGTTGGCAGAATCGTGGACGCGCTCCTGCGTTGCATTCATGTGCCTCAAAACACGCTGGCGGTCATAGGGCTCGCTCGGCTGCCTACCACCGTAGCGGTTGGAGACACTCCGACGGAGAAGGTAGTGAAGGCTTCGTACCTGGTTTCAGTGGGCTTGTAGGCCGCTGCACTTCTTCTTACTCAATTACTGAGTAATGAAGTTCAAAACTGAAGTAAAAGGCGAGCAGCAAGTGTTGTTGGTGTTGCCTCAAAACATGGCTCGTACCCACAGGGGGATTGGCCACATTAGATTGTTTGAAATGTGCGTCTAACAAAACATAAAATGGGGGAAAGGCAAACATTTAACACAAAGCAATAGTAACACAAAGCAACTCCATGCCAACAGAAATTTTGAGAGGGCACATTCATAAATTTAGGGGAAAAAATCAAGTGAAGGGTCCCACGGTCGGTACCCTAGCAGTGAAGCCTTCCTGACGCTTCAATTAACTTGTGTATAGCAGAGATCATTGACCCATGGCTTGTGCCTAATTGACACGCACCAACGGACAAAATGTTTGGTGTAGTAAGCGCTAAACCCAGCTTACTTGTAGGAAATACGAGGAACATTCTGCGGAGGGAGGAGAAGCTGCGGCAAGAACGAAAGAAATGGTCCATAGTTTCTGGTTCATTACAAAAAATAACAGGGTCAGCCAGCGCCTCGGAGAACTTCTTATTTGCCCTTTCTTCTTTGCTACTGCATGTGCTTTTAAAATGAAAGGCTCAACCTCCGCGTCGGTTGAAACCAGCTCGTCGAAAGATCTTTCTCATTGAACAACATTTTCGAACCATGGTTGCGCATATTACAACAGCAGAAGCCCACAAAAAGGCAATTTTGGATACCAGGCTTTCATTCCTTCTGTTAATATTTTCCTCACTTTCTCCATACCCCAGCGCAGGGTAGCCAACCGGGCTCAGCCCTGGTTAACCTCCTTGCCTTACAGTTATCCGTATGTTCCTATCTCTATCTTGAAAGTCTACCAACCGTCGAAATCAAAGGTATCGCAGCGTTAGCAACTTCCGCAAGTGCCTAAGAAAATGGATGAAACTTTTTTATTTGCTGACTAACTCACCTAGCGGAGCGATATATCTCAAAATTACTCCCTGTCTGGAGCAGAGCCATGCAGCGCGACTCGCCAAGCGTGACTCTCGCGGTATAAGCAGGTCTGTGGCACTTGTCAAAGATAACGCACACGGACAGTACCATTGTGTGAAACAGCGTTTACGAAGTACGCACTTAGAAGACATTTTCATGGCCGTTTATTGCGAATTCTACGACCCGAGGCGTTTCGCTGCATTTTTTCTTTTTTTTTTATGCAGTTTGCACGTATCAGACGGGGAGCGCCAAAGCTTCTCCAGAAATGGCAATAGTGGACGATCGTTGTCCTTCTCAGCCCACAATTACGTGGTACAGCGCTCGCGGGACCACCAATTCTTTTATTCTGTGCCCTAGCTATACCGATGGTCCGAGTGTCAGCTGTAGAATTTCCAAGTAGACAAATTTAACTGTACATAACTTTTTTTGTTATCGTCATCAGCGTTGTTTAGTGTTGTTGCTGCCCCAAACAAGGGCCCATAACCATGCATTATTTATTTCACAGGATGGTTCATTCGTCTAAGCGGGGAAGGGTGTTGCGATGTATAGAGAAAAAAAAACCGTCTGAACCAGTTTCCCGATGACTGTCGACGGGAATGCTTCAAGCATTGAATGGCCCTCTGGCCGCCTTTGACCCCATCAAGTTTAAGAACTCAATAAAAAAGTTGTCTCTCTCTAGCATTGAATGAATATCGTGACACAAGGTATTGCCACCGTCTAGACGAGTTATGTGTGAGGCGTGTACTGCAGTGGGGACTCCTCTTTCGCGCTCCCTAAGAACACTCGGCACCATTTCGTGGCGCCGCCGATGAGCCTGCGCGTCTCCTCCGAAATGCTTGGCGCGCCGGCGCGCGCGAATGCTGAGAAACGCGTCTTGCGGCAACCGGGCTCCGTTGTCGTGCTTCTTTCTTAGGGTGCCTCGATGCCAGCGCCGCCGTTCAGGGTGGTGCCAACCTTTGACCGCCCCCGCGCCGCCGCTTTCTCGCTGCGACGCCATATTGTGTCACAGCGAGCCGTTGCGATTGCTTGGTGCCGGTGCTGAGTTCGAGGCACAGTGCGCGCGGATGCTTCGCGGACGCTTCTACTTGCTAGACAGTGTTCAGCCGCATGACTGACAAGCTATCAAGTGCATCGTGTCGACATGACGGGCTGTTGTGTTGCCAAGTGCACCGGATCGACGCGTAAAGGACTGCGTTGTTTTCGCTTCCCCCGGGACCCAGAGCGACGGAAGAGATGGGAAGCCCAAGTAAAGCGCGATCACTGGAAGGCAACGGATAACTCCTGCATTTGCGAGGTAAGTGTCAAGAAAGTTTAGACTACCGCAGCGTGTTTTTCATTTAAATAAGAAAGCATTCTCTGATCCTCGCTCACGTACCTACGTTCGCTCACGAACTAAGTAAGCACTGCACCGATGCTGTCTGAGTAGCGTATGGTTTGCGAGCACGCGTCGCATAGGCTTTTTTCGTTTTGATGGGCGCAGTCTGTACCCTTATTTTAAGGACTGACGAAGATGCTTAGCCGCGAAATAGTCTTACATTAGCCACGAATCGTCACGTAAGCCACCTATTTTCCTTTTTCACGGGAAGCACACATCGTGTGTGTCTCTTGTTTCTTTTTTTTTCGGTACTGGTTATTTGGGACTAAAGAACGCAGTGCTTCGTCTGGGGAGAGCGGCTGTTTTGTACGTGGTAAGGGAAACATTGTGATTTTCTCTGATTTCTCAGGAGATATCTTGCGGACCTCAGGGTGTTACGTTACATAGCTGATTTTTTAGACTTGTACATATTTGTAGCGTGGTGATCATAAGCCGATGGTCATTCGTGCTCATTCCCGATCGTAGTGGGTACTGTGACGGTCTTTAAATGCCTGTGCACGGTATGCCCAGGTGTAGTAGAGTTAAGGGGCATCATGGGACCAAAATGTTTCGGCGCTTTCTGGCATGGTGTCTGTTGTAGCCTGTGCATTTCTTCGAAACGTGTGAAGCGAGGTAATACAGCATTGCTTCTGCTAAAATTTATTTTTAAGCACTGTAATGGGTTCTCTGTATTTACAAGGCAACTTTTCATATCAATAATCACTTTTGTTGTTTTACCTGTACTTAGAAACACTTTGAAGAGGACCAGTACGAGGGAAATCGACAGGATGGGTGCCGTCTGTTAAAGTCAACAGCCCTACATCATCATGGACTATATTTTCGAAGTGAAAAACATTGCTAATCTGTATTTGACTGTCTTAGTTTCATTTACGGTTTTTGTATGTGATATGTATGCAGTGTTGTTTATTTTTTCAATGTAGTTATCAGTGTTGTAATGGTTATTTATGAAATGTTCTGTACTCGCCATCGATGTGTTTGGCTGATGCGACGTATTCGATGGTAGCTGATGTATGTATTCTGGCTGGATATCTGGCTGGATATCTTGATCAATATTACCCGCGGTTGCGTTTTCTTGTTTGCATTCTTGTTTTCGATTTATATTGTGTGTAATAAGGTTGATGTACTCACTTGAACCCCCCCCCCCATGTAATGAATAAATAAATAAAAAAAAAAAACTCTCTCTATCCCGAATTGTGTGTCGAGCCTACCTTGCGAATTAATTTTTTTTTATCTCTCCGCTATCAAGAGCCCCGATGCCGGGGCGCAACTATGGGCTGTCCAGAGGGCCCACGATGCGGCGGTCGGGCATGGCCTGACTGTCCCAACGTGGGAGCGGCCCGCTGCGCGCTGAGTCGCGTACCTCAGGACGTTCATTAAAGTTTTCCATCCATCCATCCATCCATCTCGTCTTTCAACATAAACTTCAGGGGCCACACAGTACATATAATTTTTCATGTACATATCTCTTTCATGATTGATTGTGCTAGACATTATAAGTAAATGTATTTTGTGCATCGTTTGATTTCTTGTGTGTACTACGCAAGATTGACGCAGACAAGTTACGTTACATTTTTCTCTACAGCACTAACTAAACCTTATTTTCACATCGCAGTTATTTTTACACCAGCTTAATCCTGTCAGCACACAGTTTTGTGGGCAAAAAAATCAAAAATTGCGCGTAGATATCGTCAAATAATTGCAACGAACGCGAAGAGCACGCGCAACGCAAGGGAAACTAACCGCCGTGCGCGAGTGGCTGGCTACGGTAAAGGAGGCGTGACGTGTAAACCAAAATACAACAGCGAAAAAGAAAAACTTCCACACACAGGGGGTCGCAAACCTTATATACCAAGCATCGAAGCGCAAAAAAAAAAATAGTGCGTATTTTAAACATACACACGGCATATTAAATGTGATTGAATTAGGCAACTTGGGGCATATTCCCGGCGCCATACATTTACGTCTTCGACCTTCGACGAGTTAACGGCTATTGGTTATAAAGATATGCAGATGGGACACCGTTAAAAAAATCCTCATCAAGGCAAAGCACTTGGAAGCGCGCCGCGAGTAACACTTTATGAACGCAAGCGTAGCTGAGTCTCAGCTCGTGTGACACAATATGGCGGCGCCAGCGGGGTTGTCTCCACCCTGGACGGCGGCGCTGGGCATCGAGGCACCCTATTCTTTCTAGACACGCTGTGCCATCTAGTGGCGCTGCCGAGAAGTCCACGTGTGGCCTCCGAGACAAAAGGCGTGACGCGCATGTGCCTGCGAACGCTGACAATTGTTCCATGGCTTCGCCACAAACCCAGTGGCACATATTCAGTGACCCAAATTGGCGAGTGGTTCATTGAAGAGTGGCACGTATCCAGTGCATTCATGGCGCAGCTCGCTAAAGCGTTGACGTGAAAGATGTTCATTGAAAAGCTCCCCAGAAACACACATAGACCATGGAAAGTGCGTGGAGCACCCTAAGAATACTAAGTAAGGCATTTAAAAAAATGCTGTTGCGAAAACGCGTTTTACAAGGCGATGACGTTTTCACTGCAGGACGAATGCCTCTCCCAGCGATATCCAATTACCCCTGTTTTGCGCTAGCTGGTTCCAAGTTACGACATTTATTCGATTACAACTCATGATTCATTATCTGTGGAAATTGCCTGAGGCTTCTTGCTATTGTAATAAAAGCCCGTGCGTATTGAGGGACAGAAACTAGGAAGAAAGGTTGCACGCTTTTGGAACAGCCGCAATAAATACCGTGTACATTGGAACGACTTGTCATGTTGAAATAAGTTCAACAATATTGTCAGTTGTGGCTCTGCGCTTCTTGCGTCTCCGGCCTCGCAGTTCATCACGTCCGGTACCTAATCTTGCATCGTGGTGCAGCGTTTCGCCATGTCAAATAAGTGGATCTATATGTTTAGCAGCTGTCGTTTCTACAAGTTCAGGTCTAACAGCAACAACAACAACAACAACAGTAAGAAGTGCTCAGGTTAATTTTAACATAGCCTACAAGGTTTACATTGAGTGGCCAACATTAAAATGTACTGATATTACCACAAAAAGCAGTGCCACGACAAGGGCACATTTTTAGCGAGGAGTTTTAGCAAGTAATTTCGCGCATCATATTTCAGCATTAACAAAGTCCTCGATACTGAACACAGAATAGACGGCGCTGCTTCGTGATTACTGTCGCCGAAGCAGGCATCCGATATACTTCCCCTTGCCTAATTAGCAGCATAAAGGTGACCCCAGTACGGCTAATGATCCGCTGGTTCAAGGTTTTGTCGAGAATACGGCCACTGGAAAGCGTCAAAGAATGATCACTTGAAGTGCGCGCATCAGAGGTAAGCGAAACATGGGCGTTCTTTTTGTCAACACCGCTTGCGATAAGCATTCTCTGTCTCATTCACCATGAGGTAAGAAGGTTAGGCTAGGTTTGGTTAGGTTCACCCTTGCTGTGAGGCAAAAGCTTGGCGTAAAATGATGCTGCCGTAACAAGACTATTATGACAATGCCCTTCAACTTTCCAATGTAAACATGAGCCGTAACGTTTGTAATTAAGAAGGTAATTGAGGTAATTAGATTAGTTGGTAAATGTATTGCTTGGTTTTTTCTTGCAAATGATTGCTACCTGTTCAAATAGTATATTTTGGGGGACGTAGTTCACGTAAATTTTGTAGGCTTTTAAAGAAAAGTATTCGACTACACACTCCGTGTATTCAAAACTTTCGAGGCAGGGAGCATACTTGTCGCAAAGGTTGTGCGAGTTTCAGCACAAGTGTACGGTCACTCGCACATGTGTATGATGTAGACTCTTCTTACAGCGGGAACGTTGTTTCTTAAATTCTGAGGCTTTACGGGCTAAAACCAAGATCTTATTATTATGCACGCCTTAGTGGGGGACTCCGGAATAATTTTGACCAACTGGCGTTTTTTTTTATGTGCACCTAAATATAAGCAAACGAGCGATCTTGCATTTCACCCGCATTAAAATGCGGAATATCATTCGCATGAATGATATTCATGCGAATGATATTCATGTCATGACATATCATTTATGTTTGTCATATGCTCTTGTCATAGTATGCAAATTTTGGTACATATAATGTTAATAAAACGACCATGAGAGCACAAAGTCGTAGGCAGCTAGATAGATAGATACTGTCAAAGTAGCAAATGTTCGCCAAGAAATGTTTCGCATTTAAAAAAGCGGCCCTCGCGAAACTGCCCCTTCGATGTGCGCGTTACCTCGCATTGCTGGTTATTGAGCTTTTGTTTCACACTGAAAACTGTTGGTGGGATTCATGGTTTGAACGCCGCGCACTGCTGAAAATCAAACTTGAAACAAGGCATCGATGTGCATTTAAGATGCATCACCGGTTTTATGCCAAAGAGCATGTGGTCGAATTGTCATCGTCAATGTGTATATAATGTGTATACAATGTGTGTATAATGGTCTCTCGTCTTTGGCATCTTTTAGATGTCCACCGTGACATCGAAGGACTTCGTTGAGCCTGAAACAGTACACAAAAAACGCTTTTATTTCCCCAAGCACAATACCTGGCTCTCGACATGTTCAGCTGCACGACACCCGGACTGATTTGCCGAAGGCTCAACAGTGTCGCAAGACGGAATGCAGTGGCGAGGAAATAGCCAGGGAAGAGGCGCGCGTACAGGACACCCCCGCCCTCGACGCATTTGGCGTCGCGAATGCGGCTAGGGTGGAACGGGGTAACGGCCAGACACGTCTGTGGTCAACGGTCCGTGGCGATCCGATTAGGCCAGCCGGTACCTCGCCGTGTTCCACGTGCGATCAGCTCGCCTTTTCTGTCGAACGGACAACCGCACGGTGGCTGGCAATCGATGAGCATCAATCACAAACGAAGACCGACCTCCCTCCCTGTTTGTAATGGTATCTGGGGTGACGCTTTTTGCTATATGGCCGCGATTTGAGCCCTGCCCCCCCCCCCCCCCGAAAAAAGAAGTTTGGTCGCTGCCATTAACTTGCCGCCTATCGTCCCATCGTAGGTTTCTCCGAAGTGCCGTCAATGTCTAGTGCCTGCATTTGTGAGCTCGATGATCTGATTCAACCAATGTGTCATTATTTCGAGAAGGATAGCGATTCTGGTGTTGTTAGACAAGCTTGGTATAGCACAGTGCACTAGCCCATTGAATGACACGTGTCGTAGAACCTCCACGGCACTGGTGATGCATAAGCGTGTATAACTTTAAACGTATCTGCGGAGTTAGATTATAAGTTCCCCACGCTTGCAAAGCGCATATATAATCTGCGTAAGAATGCAATTGATGCATGATGAATACAAAAGTTCTCTCAGACAGAGCATGTATCTCCTGTCTTCCACTAACCATGAAGCATAATTAGGAAAATGCAAAACAAGGAAACAGAAATAAAAACGAGAAATACTGAGTCTAATTCGATCACAAAGCTTTTTTTAACTTTTTTATTTTTGTAAGAGCTATGTTTAATTGGCATGTGGTAATCATATGACTGACATCACATTTGGCTAACGAGTAGTTCTGGTGTAAGAACGTCTTTTTGAGTACGGACACCGAATTTTGTGTCCAATCAAACAAATAACATCAAATAACAATCATACCGTAGTACTTGCAATTTTCAAACTTTACTTGAGGTCGCGACTAGGTGCACTAAAGGAAAAGGGCGGATTGTAGTATTTGTATTCTTGCATTATCACTATCTTATGGATTTTAATAGGGGAATGACGTGAACCGGAGCCACAATTGTTTGCGTGTGTAATTACTCTATGCAGCTCGTCTGCGAGTGCGCGGCCGTTCCTTTTAAATTTGATAGGTGTGTTTCATTTGCATTTGACTTATTTATCTCGCAAGTGCGCCAAAACTTTATGTAGTATATGAATAACAGGCGACCATCCAGGTTGTTTACACCACTCATAGACCGTCGAAGTAGAAAGTAGAATGTTTCAGGCCTACTTCAGGTTCTATTTTCAATTTCTTTCTTGACAATTACTTTCGATGAGTGGCGAATAGCCTAGCGTAAGTGAGTTGAACCAGGTGAGTAGGCTAGTGTCCATATTTATTGCAAGTTTGGCAAGAGTGGCTGCCTTGCTCTTGTAGAAATTAATATCATACCAACTGTATAGGACCATCAATGAATGCCTGCGGTATTTAAGAAAATATGCTTCGAGATATGTCACTCGCTCCTGCTTTTTAATCTTTCGTTACAAACACATAGCTCGGTTTCATCGCATTTATTCTGCTCACTATACTTCTCAGGCCTGCTTGTTCGTTAATTTCTTTGTTATGCCGATGAGAAACACCCTTCCAAGCTGACGTTAACCCTGATCGTAATCAATATTATCTGAGCTTAAAAGAAGTACAATGTGCTTTGAAGGGCTGCGCAGTGTAGCGCGTTAAATGTAATCGTTAGATGCACCCACTACGAGTTTTTCAGCCCGCCTTGTAAGAGAGAACTGGCAAAGATGTTGCTGAGTTTTCCAGCGTAACGCTATGGAGCCTCGAAATTTGGGAAGTCTCAAAATGTTTTTTTTTTGTTTTGCTGTCTTACTGGAGCCCATTTTACATGATGTATAGGCGGCAATAAATAAATAAATAAATAAATAAATAAATAAATAAATAAATAAATAAATAAATAAATAAATAAAAGAACGAAAACTGTAAAATGTACGGAAAGCCTTATTGTTGCACATAGGCGCGTCTCAATTCTCTCTCTACACACACAAACTGTCTGTAATTTAAATTTTAATATTCCGATTGAAATAAAAGTATGTGATAAGCCACGACGTACACGTGCGCGGTATACACAAGCGATTTTACGAGTAGTCAGAAACATTGAAAGCAACATTGAAAAACATTGAAATCAACATGCGTAAGGTCGGAAGAGAGTGCTTGATGCTGGAACAATCGACCGAGCAAATGCATTTCATATACGACTGCGCTCAGCCAGGGCCCATTAGATCTTGCACTGTATGGCATCTCTATATAGCAAATTATGTTCTAATACATTGCGCTCTATCGTCTACGCTCTTATATCGTGCAAGCTATATAGCAACCGACAGTTAGGGCGCCGAAAGGGCAGCCATCAGTGCCGTCGCCGAAATGGAAGCCCAAGCGTCGCCGAAGCGGTCAATGAATCAATAAGGCAATCTACATGTGTGGATTCCGGTCAGGTTCAGCCTGGCTGCATTAAGCACGCAGTGGAGTGGAAACTATCCCGAGCGGAGCTGATGCGACAGGAAGCCGGCGAAATCGAAATGCACCGTTCGGCGACGACCGGTCACGAGGCCCACACATATCGAACCGAGTCGGTAAAATGGGAGTGGTGTCAGTTTGTGCTGATGACGTCTGGTGCGGGACCGGGCAATGTGCACGTCCTCGCAGTGAGAGGAGCGATGAACTGCGGTGGGGAAATGAACGTTGGATTCTCCGTATACAGCTATATTGGCAGAATTACGGCTACACGCATGCATGCGACTAAATACGACTTCCAATTCCTGTCGCAAAGCTTTTAGCCATAAAGTATGCTTCCTCCACCACGATCAAAATATATTAAGGATGGATGAGAATCGAAAACGGTTTTATGAACCCGCGACAACATATCCATATGACCATTGCGAAAGAGGGTAAGCTGGAATTAGACACAAAGTAAATGTGGAATATCAGCGATCGAACCGCAAGATTTCAAAGGGCCAGGAAGCGTGCGCCGTTCAAAAGAGAGGAAAGCCGATTCATGGAACTACACATGTGCTATCTATTTTTCTGCATTTCAATTGAAGCATAATTTCTTGCAACTTGACGTGTGCGAGTATTGCGTATACGTCTCGGGGGTTTCTATATATTGTCATAGATAAACATCACATCGTTTGGAATACTGTTTCAGTGATAGAAATAAACCGTGCAGCTGCATTTACCTTTACAGCTATAGATTCTATTTCGTGGGTTGCGTGGTTAAATATTCGCGAAAAAGCTATAGAAAACGCAGTTCAGGCGCCTGTTTCCAGCTCGCAGACGGCAGGGTGTCCACCGTGTGTGCGTCCGTAGTTTGTTACTTGTGATGTGTCACGGCTGTATGTATGTATTACGACAGCGTTAGAGAGGCGGTTAAAAGGGAGTGCCCTTACATTTAAATAAAGCTTCGCTCTCACCCTATTTTCCTCTTTCTATTCCCCTTTCCTTAACTCCAGTGTAGGGTAGCAAACCGGACGCTCGTATGGTTGAACTCCCTGCCTTTCCTCTTCTTGCTCACTCTCTATCTCTCTCTTCGGGTCTAGTTATACACTTTTGCACGTGGAGCGAAGCTCATGCTTCTTTAAATGTGTAACGAGGCCGGTAATTGAGCTAGCTCAATGGTCGGCGCGTGCCGTACCACGTGGCACACGGTCGTGCCGCTCATTGCCAACGAGCTCTCGTATATGGGCCTGTAATCCATAGTAGAATTAAAAACAAGCACACGATTCATACACAACAATGAGCAATTAGCAGAGGAAGAAACAAGCTGCTGACGAAACGAAATTGACAGAAAGAGGACGTGAGAGTGTAGCCGGTAGAAATGAATGCCTCTATTTCTAAAAATCTCTGAAACTTCTTGACAGAACTTATAGGTTGTGACTACTTTTACGCTACCGTTCAACGCTACACTACTACTACTACTACTACTACTACTACTACTACTACTACTACTTGATAAACTTTTTAAAGTGCAAACGAGAGACAAGGCACAAAAGGAAGGTCAGACACACACTTTTGTGCCTTGTCTCTTGTTTGCGCTTTAAAAGGTTTATAAAGTATGCACCTACTAGGCCCACAGAAAGTTCTTCTAAGCCATACTACTACTACTACTACTACGCAGTAGTAGTAGTAGTAGTAGTAGTAGTAGTAGTAGTAGTAGTACTGCTACTGCTACTACTACTACTACTACTACTACTACTACTACTACTACTACTACTACTACTACTACTACTACTACTACTACTACTACTACTACTACTACTACTACTACTACTACAACAACAGCAGCGATGAGATTGGCGCACACAGTAGCGGAAAATTGTTTATACCCGGGGGACACCTGTCGGCCTTCTCCACAGCTCGCGGCGATATATGGAGCATAATAACACGAGACCCCCGTCCCACTCAATTAAACTTGCGGTGACGCCAGCTCGGAGTAAGCAGAGGGCGTCAAGGGACGTGCCAGGCGAGCACGCAAATGCTGTCGACGCCACGCAATCACGATGATAGCAGCCAGAGCAAGATTAATTAACGCAGTGCGAGCAATAGGGACGGTTCGCACGAAAAAGAAAAAGAACTCGCGCTGGAACGCCAAGAGAGGCGAACGAAGAAAGACTGACGATTTGAGCTGCTGCTTGAACAGGTTTAATTAATATCTTTCGGTCACTAAGTATGACTGGACATCAATAAACTTTGTATGGTAAGTATTTTCACGGAAATACATTGCAGGCTCCCTATAGAGAAAAGCTACAGCCCGCTACTCGATTCATAAAAAAGAATTGAAGGCAGTCACGTAATTATAAGCTGTAATTATTTCATGACCTGAAGCGTCTGTAATGCCAAGTTGTTTCACGAAAAGAATATCAACCGACCAAAGCCTACAAGCAAGCGATTGATATTTTGGCCCTCTGAATATTTGGAAGCACACCGACCTACAGTTTACATGCAAGCATCGAGAACACGACAGCGTACTGTTGCTTCGGAAAACAGAACAAGTAAAATCTACCCAAGAAGCGACAAAACTAATTACCTTAGAGGTTAGTGCAAAATTAGGTACATGCATGAAGTGAACAAATGTGCAAATAAAAAATAATGGGGAGACGTAATGCTGGTGAATGTCCACCAAAATGCAACTTACATCGACAAAACATGGCGCGCAGCCTTGAACGCAAAATGCAGGAAACATTATCCTATACCGCAGTACGGTGCAATCGAAAAATCTGGGAAGAAATAAGGTGACTAAAAAGAATAGCTAGAGCGTTACTTAATGGAACAAGCAAAGAGAAGCGCACGGGATTCTGAATATTTTGTCACAAATTGAACTTCCAGCCAACAGACGTGGCGGCGCGCTATCCATCCTACTTGAAGAAAAGAAAAAGAAAGGAGACAATGAATGGCCATATTCCCGCACCTTTAATCTGAGGCTTAGTCTTGTAAAATACGGGTCGAATAAGCGCCTTTGCCTGAATAAATTCCGCATTAAAATATTATATTTTTTATATTGTTCTCTTCGTTACGACATTTTTGTAATAAATTAGAGTGTGTAGTCAACTCTTGCAGTTGAAAACATAGTTCCTGTGTGTTTTACTACCTGTAATACTTTGTCATAATTAGATGCCTCTTTTAGCTTCTGAGTATATACGGCTGCACTTATGCCTTTATACATCGAATTCACAGTGACATGCACTACAAACATTCACATCATTGTGCGCGTAGACTGAGCACAGGCAGACCACGGGTAATATGTTGGTGTGGCTGGTACAGGTCCATGTGATTATAAAATCCTTGGCATGCCTGATTGGCTATGAGCACATTGATGTATACTAGTGCAACGAAATCCACTTTCCCTACGCAATTTCTCCCAATGGGATGGAACAAAGAAATCAACCGAGAGAGTGATTATCCACCTTATGGATAATCAGTGTTCCTTCACTTAGATGCAAGCGTCTCATAAAAAGACACACTTGTAAGTTCAGATATCGAGCATAAATTGATCACGTGTAGCAAAACAGCACCAACAAAATGAGGATCACGCAGATAATGAAAGTCGAGCCACTATTCAAGGTCAACCCAAGTCGCGGCCGAAAAACGCCAGCAGGTAGGATAGCTACACCCACAGCTGCCGGCGTACGTGAGCACACCAAGACGTGCAATGATCGCAACATGTAAGATTCAGCGCGAATTCTCAATTTCGCGACTGAGTGTTCTGCATTTTCCCGAGCTTTTCAGCTGAGAATAGTTGTATTTACCCGTTTAACATGAGTTATAGGGTAATGTACGCGTGTGTATAATAAATTAGGTAAGAATTCTTCAAAAATTATTTATGTCACATACCCAGCAAAAAGCACACGCAAATTTTTCTTTAAAAGTGTGTAAAAGTTTCTCTCTTTTTTCTTCAGGCACTCGACCTGAAAGGGGCCTTCGATAACATCTCTCACGAGACCATTCTCAAGGGACTGAACAACATCAGCTGCGGAGAGCGCATCTTTAATTACGTCAAGTCGTTCCTGACGGGCCGGACGGCAACCATCGGAATAGGCCAGACTCGATCGGATACGATCGACGTGCCGAACAAAGGAACGCCGCAAGGGGCGATAGTCTCCCCGATTATCTTCAACATCGCGATGCTAGCGCTGACCTAAGAGCTGCGGAAGATCCCGGACCTAGGTTACGCCCTATACGCAGACGACATCACGCTCTGGGCCACCAAGGGCTCCCTCGCGCAAAAGGAGGCGACCCTTCAGGAGGCCACGACGGCCGTGGAGAGATTTGCGGCAGCGAGCGGGATGCGTTGTGCGCCCGAGAAGTCCGAGGTGATCCGGGTGCATGGAGGAGGAATCTACAAGTCACCCGGCCCTATCGAACTCTATCTCGAGGACCACAAGATCACGGAAAGCAAAAAGACTAGGATACTGGGTTTTTGGATCCAGAGCAACTTGAAAGCCACCCACACCATCCAAACCCTAAGGTCCACCACCAACCAGATCTCGCGGATTATCAAGCGAATAACAAGAAGCCGCAAGGGTATGCGAGAAGAGGACACGCTCCACCTCGTCCAGGCTCAGGTGATCAGCAGAGTAACGTTTAGCATGCCGTATCACTACGACTCGCTAAACAAACGCGACCAAGAACAAGTCGATGCCATCATCAGAGGCGCGTACAAAACGGCCCTGGGTCTCCCTGTTACCACCTCAAACGAGAAGTTAGCTGCTCTCGGGATCCACAACACCTTCGCTGAGCTGTCGGACGCGGTTATGGCTTCGCAAAAAGCCAGACTACAGAACACGGCGGCGGGCAGAGCCATCCTCCACCGGACCGGAACGGCAACGGAGCTTCGTGCCCTAGATGGGCAACGATCACTCCCGCCCGAGGTCAGAAGCAAAATCACGGCGAACCCCATACCAAAGCACATGAGTTATGAACTCCACGAAGGACGACGCAAGGCGCGGGTCGACAGACAGCGCCGACAATTCAAGGATGACCCGAACGTAACGTACGTGGACGTGGCGGCGTACCCTGCAGGGGGCCTCTTCGCGGTAGCTGCCGTGAACGGGAGAGACAACTCCTTAACCCTCGCGGCCTCCGTCAGGGCAGAGACCCCAGCTGCGGCTGAGACCATAGCCGCGGCGCTAGTAATAAAGCAACATGACAGGGTGGGCAGGAAAGTTCATGTCGTTACCGACTCGCAACAGGCCTGCCGCAACTTTACCAACGGACGAACACCGGTGCTGGCGGCTAAGATTCTAGGCCCGAGGCTGCAAGAATCCCATCAAATCACGTGGACGCCAGGTCACGCGGGACTGGAGGGGAACGAAATGGCGAACGCCTTAGCTCGAGCGCTAATTAACCGAGTGGGGCAAAACGAATCGTCTGATCAATCCCCACCCTTTACCTTTGTGCCCCTGCCATCAAATTACTGCGACCAACTCGAGATCCAGCGACTCAACCGCAGGATTTATCCTCCCCCTCACAAAAAGCTCAGCACTGAAGACGCAATAGCCCTCAGACTTATCCAAACAAACACATTCCCAAACCTACACAGATACAGCAAAATATACCCACAAACATATCGCGGCATCTGCCCCTGGTGCGGCGACACACGCCCTACGCTCTTTCACATCTCGTAGAGGTGCGGGGCAAACCTGAACATTTAAAGACGCCTAACACGTCATTTGAGCGGTGGGAGGTACAGCTGACCGGCGATACCCTGGCGGGACAAGAAGCTCTCGTCCAGCAAGTACGTCGAGCAGCCATGGCCAGTGGAGTCCTGGAATGAGGACACCACCCACTCGTCTTCAAGATCAACTCGATGGTCTAAATAAATGTTTTTCTCTCTCTCTTTTTTGGCTTGAGGCGCAGTGTCCACAAATGTGGACAGCGCTGGAATTGTTAAACAGTTACTTTAAACCTTCTGGTGGGTGGTAATGCAAGGTATGGTGATCCTATAATTATAGATAGGGTGTCCCAACTATCATGCACAAAAATTTTTTAAATATGTAAGTGCCATGTAGCTGGACAAAACCAAGATAATGTTGTTCGCCGTCACTTGGAGATACTCGGATTATTTTTTGCATTCCGTCTAATTACTTAATCAGTCTTAATTAATTACTCAACTTTCTGTTGCTCAATGCATGCTACATAAAAGTGCTTTTCTAAGCATGACAGACGCCCACGAATACAAGCAAAGTGCCTCGAGCGGCCAGTCGCGCAGGAATATTGCGTGTATCCGCGGGCTTCTTTCACGCTCGGAAAAACAATTTTATGTAGCACGTATTGAGCAACAGAAAGCCATATTGGGAGTTTTTCATGTTGCTATACAATTTTTTCATTGACACTTTTCATATAACCTTAATATTTGAGAAGTTGATAAATTAATTGATACTAACTACGTAATTAGGCGGAATGCAAAAAATAATCTATCTCCAAGCGACGGCAAACAACATTACCTTGGTTCTGTCTAGCTACCTAGCATTTGCATATTTTTAAATCTTGATGCATGATAGTTGAGACACCCTGTATATGAACGAGAAGAAAGGAAACCGAGGGGACCGATTTTTATTAATCCTAACATAAGAAGCCAACAAACAACGACACCAAAGACAACATAGGGAAAGTTAACTGCAGTTCTTAACTGAAATAATCAAATGATGAATAAACAGTAAATAAAAAAAGCCGGCAGATCCCACGCCCTGTGGGAATCGATGTTATGCGAAGCAGAGGGCGGATAGCCTACCAAGTTAACGAAACGACCATGAGAGCACGAAGACGTAGGTGGCTCTTTCATGACCTACATGACACGCATGTCATGACATTCATGTCACGAGTCCTTTAGTGCTTCCTTCACTTAGTACCCACGTCCGAACCCATTCCAGTGGTTTTTGAGTGTTAATATTTTTTCGTTGAGTTATTGTCATTTTTGCTGACTCATGCTCATGACTATTACTTCTACCAGCATCCTGTAGTGTTTCCTTCACCTAGTACCCACGTCCGAACCCACTTCAGTGGTATTTGAGTGCTATACTTTTTTCGCTGAGGCATTGTCTTTTTGCTGAGTCATGCTCATGACTATGACTTCTACCAGCCTCCTGTAGTGTTTCCTTTACTTACTACCCACGTCCGAACCCATTTAAGTGGCCGAGTGGTTTGAGTGTTAATCTTTTTTCGCTGAGTCATTTTCCTTTTGCTTAGTCATCTTCCTGACTATTACTTCTACCAGCATCCTGTAGTGTTTCCTTCACTTAGTACCCACGTCCGAACCCATATGAGTTGTTTTTGAGTCTTAAACTTTTTCACTGGGTCATTGTCGTGACCTACATGGCACGTATGTCATGATATTCATGTCATGACATATCATTTATGTTCGTCATATACTCTTGTCATAGTATGTCAATTTTGATACATACCATGTTAACGAAACGACCATGAGAGCAAAAAATGTGGTTGATCCCTCTTATATAGGAATCGGTATAGAACACGAAAGTGAAACGTGTCTTCACAGAAGTAGTGTAATGTTTATTGCACATTGATATATAATGTCTATTGGTGTTTTGTGGCTAAAGCGCCCTGAGGCGTTGATGCACCCACGCTGACGCCTGGTGGCACGTCTCCTCTATCACGACTACCAACGTCGATGACCATGAGCAACCGTCGTGCATATGGAAGCTGCACTACGCTGCACACGCTAGCACAACGCGAAAGACGAAGCACGTAACTGACACACTAATACAACGCGCAAGACAAAGCACGTAACTGAATCGTCACCGAGTCAAATCAGCGCGTACAGCGCGTCGTAATTGCAGCCTCCGCGATCAACTTCAGAAACATTTTCAGAGCTAATTGCGGAGGCCACGCTCCGCTGTGCTGAGTACGGTGAACGCCACCTGGCGTTGGTAGTGCTTCTTGATGCCAGCGTCCCTTCGAATGCTGGCATCGAGGCGTCGTAGTGCTGAGACCACCGAAGCGTTCACTGTCGGTGCGCGTTAGTGTCATAATGCAGTACTTCTCTTTTCTGCTCGTAGGCGGCGGCACCGCCCCGAGCAAGAGCGCGGGTACACGGAGGAGTGTTAGATATATAAGGTGCGTCTGTGTAGCTCTCTGCAAATGCGTTTGTGGCGCAATGGGTTAAACGCTCGGCGATCTATCGTCGCGGACCGAGAGGTCGTGGGTTCGATTTCCAAATTTTGCATGTTTGTGGAACTTTTTCTTCTGGTTTCTTTCTTTGTATTATGTTCTATGACGTATTTCCGTGACGGAAATACGTCAGTGAAGTCTTGGTGGACCCCGGCATAAAACACTTTCGTGTTAAAAAGTCGTAGGCGGCTAGATAGGTAGATACGGTCAAAGTAGCAAATGTTCACCAAGAAATGCTTCGCATTTAAAAATTCGGCAGATCCCACGCCCAGTAGGAATCGATGTTATGTGAAGGAGTGTGCGGGGAGCCTACCAAGTTAACGAAACGACCATGAGAGCACGAATGCGTAGGTGGCTCTTTCATGACCAACATGACACGCATGTCATGACATTCATGTCATGAGTCCTCAGGAGTCCCTTTAACTACGCTTAAGAGACCTTAAGCAAAAGTCATATTCATGCTCATGACAATGACTTCAACCATCAACGTTTAGCCGTTTCCTTCACTTAGTACCACATCCGAACCCATTCAATTGGTTTTTGGGTGTTAATCTTTTTTCGCTGAGTCATGCCCATTATTATGACTTCTACCATCATCCTTTAGTGTTTCCTTTACTTAGTGCCCACGTCCTAACCCATTCCAGGGGTTTTTGAGTGTTAATCTTTTCTTCGCAGATTCATTGTCATTTTTGCTGAACCATGCTCATGACTATGACTTCTACCAGCATCCTTTAGTATTTACTTCACTTAGTAGCCCACGTCCGAACCTATTTCAGTGGTCTTTGAGTGTCAATTTTTCTCGCTGAGTCATTGTCATTTTTGCTGAATCATGCTCATGACTATGACTTCTACCAGCATCCTTCAGTGTTTCCTTTACTTAGTGCCCACGTCCTAACCCATTCCAGTGGTTTTTGAGTGTTAATCTTTTCTTCGCTGAGTCATTGTCATGTTTGCTGAACCATGCTCATGACTATGACTTCTACCAGCATCCTTTAGTATTTCCTTCACTTAGTGCCCACGTCCGAACCCATTCCAGTGGTTTTTTAGTGTCAATCTTTTTTCACTGAGTCATTGTCATTTTTGCTGAATGATGCTCATGACTATGACTTCTACCAGCACCCTTTAGTGTTTCCTTCACTATAATGCCCACGTCCGAACCCAGTTCAGTGGTCTTTAGTGTTAATCCTTTTCACTGGGTCATTGTCATGACATACATGACGCGCATGTCATGACATTTATGTCATGACCTATCACTTTTGTTCGTCATACACTCCTGTCATACTATGCCAATTTTGGTACCTACCAATTTAACGAAACGACCATGAGAGCACAAAGACGTAGGTGGCTAGATAAATAGATACTGTCAAAGTAGCAAATGTTCGTCAAGAAATGCTTCGTATTTGGCACACTTTCATTTCAATTAGTTTATCAGTTCTTTATTTCAATTAAGAACTGCAGTTAATTCCCCCTATGCTGTCCTTGGTGTCATTGTTTGTTGGCTCCTATATGATATGACTCATAAAAATCGGGCCCCTTGGTTTCCTTCTCGTTCATTACATAGCGAGGGTCTCGAATCCGGTACCATTGATGCCTTCCGGTAGCATGTCTGGGTTTATTGACCAGTTGCCTTCACTCAAACAGTTAACGTAGACGTGACGCTTGCGACAGAAAGGATGGGCCACACCCACCGCCAAGACCATGAGTGGCGGCGCTGGCTAACACTCCCCGGGCTAGTTACAGTAGATAAAGCATAAATACCCCAGAAAGTGTATGGGAAAACGGCGCCACAGTAGCTCATTTGGTAGGAACATCGCACGCGTAATCCGAAGACGGAATTTCGTATCCCACCTTAAGAAAGGCATTTTTTCATCCACTTTCATTTCCATTTATTTATCATTCTTTATTTCAATTAAGAACTGCATTTATTTTCCCCTATGCTCTCCTTGGTGTCATTGTTTGTTGGCTTCCTACGATATGACTATAGTGTACGTATATATTGAAGCCAAGGAAAGTACCGGGGCCATTAGCTGTGGTTGAAGTTGAAATCTAGAAAATAATGAAGAAAAGGTGAAATGAAAGTGGACGAAAATATAACTTGTCGCCATTGATGACCGAACTCACAACCTTCGCTGTACGCGTGCGATGCTTTACCATTTGTGATACAGCGACGGCCATCAATCCGTTCCTTAACTTAGGTGTTTATGTATACTAGATCTAGCCCTGGGAGTGTTAGCCAGCGCCACTGAGATCAATGGTGGGCGGATGCGGAACACTCTTTTTTGCCCGATGGCATAACGTAACACGTGAACTTTGGAGATAGGCTTTATATATATATATATATATATATATATATATATATATATATACATCAGTAAATTGAATTCCCACCTCAAGGGCCTCAAGGGCCTCATGGTACGTTTTATGCGCGACCTCGATGATGTCGCGCATACAGTCCAAAGAAGGAAAGAAGGCACTTAGTTAACATGGAGACATTTGCAACATTGCAGAATGCATTATATAGTATTTGTGTGTATGTTTGTGGAAATATACGACATGTGTGCACTGTGTGGTCGGGCGCAGTTGCTAATAATATACGGTAGCGTATCTTGTTCTTCCTTTATACTGCTTTTTCTGGCGTGTGTGCGTTAATCAGCAAACGATGACACGTCCTGCGCCTCATTTTGTGTAGAAAACTGTCCGTGTGTTTCAGAAATTGCTATTTCTTTTTCCGCTCTCTTCCTCGAGCACAAGAGGGTTTACCTCCATGTACAAAAAGTATACGATATCTTCTCGTACGAGAATACGGGTATTATCTCGCAGTTTTATGACCACCCTGATGAGAATGGAACGCATGCAGAGCATTGCCCCCTTTCTTTAACTGCCCAGCAGAACATACAGCGGCCAATTACATGACAAATGTAGCAAAAATAAACTGTGGAAAAGTCGAGAAGGGGAAATAACTGGTAATTCTGCAACGAGCTCATTTTATTCCTAGTACTCACTTGCGTAGTTCGAATGGCCGAGCAAAAGCAGCGTATCATCATTCCGTTAATAAGAAGGTAGCGGCAAAAAAGAAACTATTTGCAGTACATATTTAAGTTTCGTTTTGCTATGCCTAATTCAATTAAGGGGCTACGAAGTGGTTAAACGCCGTACGCTTGCGGCTTCATTGTGACGCTTTCATTTCGGCTTTGGTAATCTAATCAAATCGCAGAATTTTTACTGGCGACATCGTTAGAAACAACTATTTGAAAGCTGCCGGAATACGCCAAACTTATTCACCGCGGCTTCCTTTGTTCAAAGCCCAGCTCATTCTGTAAGCCTCTCACGTTTTTTAATTTAGGGCCCGCTCGTTTTGGCCTTTCCTGCTTGCACTATCCGCAGCGTTAATTCTTGGACTGCCATCAGCAAGCCCCGTGTGTCTTGATTAGTCGGGCAATGCAAGCGCCTTCTTATCTCGCAAAACTGAGTTATTCATTAAGTGTTCTATTGAAACAAAACAAAACAAAAAAGGTCCACAAGAGAGCATGAACAGAGTCAAACTCGATAATAGCTGCAGGTATGTTTTTAAAATGTGCTTAGCGAGCTTGATTAATATGAAATTTTCCGCTGAATGTTTTCTAGTTTGTCGCGGTCTTCCTCAATCAAGAAAGAAGAAGGACAACATCGAAATTTAGGGTCACACAATTTATGTTCAGTTGGCGACTGTTTTACTTTTTTATTTTTTTCTCTTCCGCAGAAGGTTTTGATAGTCAATATAAAGAATTTAGCACCACGAACTTTGTCATTGCAAAGAGCAGCTTCATTAGCACGCCATTAGGCTTCTTTTAGTCTCGAAGAGAACGCTGAAATGAACATGCAATAAATAGGACACCACTGCTGCCGCCTTGTCCATTAGTGAGCCTTTTTCAGAAGGTCCGAAAGAGACCGTAACAATGATAGATGCGGAAGCTTTTGATTTCAAAGGCAGCAAATAACGTTTCTTAAAAAGTCTTCGCCGGTATTACGACTGAGTTACTTACACAAGAACCACGGTGGAATTAACTAAGTCAAGGCTGTTTGCAGCGATGGGTTTTCAACTAAATTTACGCGTAACATCGTGGCTTCCGTAATGGCGATCGCTACATCCCTTCGCATCAGCCGCATTTGCTTGAAATGTTTTAATGCGGGGCCTGCCTATTGAAACATGTACGAAAGAGACTTATTTCTTGCAAAGGGGAGGCAGCTAGCAATGGCCAGACCGGGTGGGAGCGTATATTTGTAATCTACGTGGTGCCACAGCAAAAAAATAAAGAAAAAGCACTCGTGAAAGATAGGAACAGAGGTAACGCTCTTCCAAAGTGAAAGTGCTACCTTGTCAAGTAGGGGGGCTAGGGCAAAACCAACGGTCTGACCAACTTGCTCGACTTGGTATGTATCGCTCTTCAATGAACCTCTTTCACGCCAACTTGGGTCGCTGGGTACGCGCCGCGATTCCAGGACAAGAAAAAAAAAAAGAGAGAGAAAAACTTTTTCCTGCTGGCGGGATCGAACCTCGAACCCACGTTATATTTATGCAGAGGCTCTTGTCTGAAATCACAAACGCGCCCAGCACGGACTTCGCGGCAATGCCGCTGTAGAACGCAGCGTGTCCAGTCGGATCCGGCTGCATACATGGGCTCACGCGTGAAGTGTTTCGGCAGTGGCAATGTGCTGTGTCGCTATACATTGCTTCAGTGATCATCGCATTAATGTCGGCATTCATCGTCAGATGGGTTCTGCGGGGAATATTTTTAAACAACAATGTGAACGTATCAACAACAACAACATAGCCACCATGCAGCACTCGTTCGCTGCAGTGAAACATGACGCATGTCCTACGGTGAAATTTAAGAGGCAAGTAATGGTGAAGTAGAAATTGACGTTATTTGAGTACAGGAAAAAGCTGAATTAACAACGCTAGAAGAAGTAATCGGTCAGAGGTGAGCGATTTTCAGCCCCTACACATCCATGACAGCGAAGCGCAACCAGTATCTCGTATCATTTGTCACAGAATTGCGGGCCATTCTAAGAAAGCAGCTACGTCACAAAGCAACAAAGGGCGACGAGAGAAGCCGCAGTGGATAGCTGAATAACGTTCACGTCGCAAACATCAATTCAAGTGCGCCAGTGTTTTGGATTCCACCAGTATATGGAACGGTGGTCGCGCCGTGGTCGGAAATCACAGCCGCGACCTCGAACTCCGCATCAAAACGTCATGGCCACTTGACTTCAGTTGAACTTCAGATTTATGACGAAGCACGATGTTCTGGATTTCGTTGCGTAACATGGAAGCTACAGGCAAACACATCGCCGCCTTTTATTATTATTATTATTATTATTATTATTATTATTATTATTATTATTATTATTATTATTATTATTATTATTATTATTATTATTATTATTATTAAGTTATGGAGGTGACAGAAATGTTGTAAAATAGCATTGTTGCTCCATTTCGGAACAATAAATTGTCGAATGGTTGAAAACTGTGACACTCGAAGAAATAACTGTCTATGTGGCTCGTCAAAATACTAGTTCAATTTGCCCAGCTTGACCGCCGTAGGATAAGTGAAAACGCAGGCTACTTTCTTGTAAGTGTAGGTATAGCATCAGTGGACAAATTTTGCTTCCAGCGTTGAGAAAAAAAAAATCTTGCGCGAGACGTGACAGCACTTTCAGGAAAGACTTCATTGAGCGAAAAAATCAAGTAAAGGCTTCGTAGAAGGTTTATAACGGTTTCGAAATGCGGGCCGTGCCTAACGTGCACGAAAACACTGGGGTGGGAACGTAGAGATGAATTATTCATTGTCTGAAATCCCATTCACTTTATTAGGCCACAATGGGGCCGCGCCGATAAAATTCTTGCGAACCCCGAAAAGAGGAAAAGAAAGTTGACTGAAATATGCTTCCGCGTCGCGAACACAGAAGGTGTTCCGAGGGAAAGACAAAACGGGATGGTGGGAAATAAGGCTGGCTGGTTATCTAGGTAAGAAAAAAAAAAAAAACTGCGGGCACGTAGTAAGTTCCAGCACCTTACAACTGGTTTTGGTCTGCCTGCTCCAAGAGAACATGTAATGCATTTCTAATGACTACTCGGATTGTCTTCACAAGCTGCGGTTCCTTCTGGTGTGTTGCTTGCAAATGTATGAGTGGTCGGCCTCAACAGCACACGTCTCGTTCAGTGGGACGAAAATCGATGGCCGTACCACCACCGCCGCCAGCAGTCGATGGAAATGGACCAGGCTGGACGTATCTGTCACGGGCTCAGTGTAATGGGCGCAGCTGGCGCACAGAAATAGGCTCGAGGAATGGAAGGAACATTGAAGCCGGCTGAAATGAAGTAGGATGATGCATACTTATCTCTTTGACTTCCGGCTGTCAGACAAAAAAAAAAATAGTTTGTGCGCATCGCCCAGCCTCGATTCACTGGCTGAAATCAAAACACTTAATTCCGAAGGAGCGCTTCTTTGCACATGAAATAAAGCGTCATAAATCAGACGACAACAAAAACAACAACAACGACGACGACCAACGCACTCTGAGGGATAGACAGATAGCAGACATTGGAAAGGAAGAGAGGTGAACCAGGCGAGCGTCCGATTTGCTGCTCTACACTATAGGTAAGGGAAAGCAGGGAATATAAAGAGGAAGGTAGTTTGTCCTGTATACGCACACAAAAGGATGCACCACAGGGCTATAAACTGTCAGTAAGGCCGGTGCACTTCAAAAACTGCATTTGCACACGATTATCTCTCGGCGAGCATAATCTTGGTTTGAGCTTGTTGGTAGGTCATAATTCAAAGAAATTCGTGGCACAAACTATATATAGGCGAGGACAAAGCACAATGATGCCCGTCCTGCCGTTGTGTTCTTTTGAATTATCAAAGTTTGCACCAAAAATTTCTTTGAATTATTTCTCTGCGCTAGCGACGGATGTGGCCATGCATGGTACTAGAGTTTTTGTTTTAGAATATTCAGCGACGTGGACGCACTGTGGGAATCGATGTTATGCGAAGCATGTTGCAGGTAGCTGACTAACCCTCAATCGTCTGTGTTTCTGCAAAGAGTTGTCAGGCGGATGAGCGAGTAAGGATGAGCAATTGTTTCTGTGACAGGAGCATGTGTGTGACCAGTGGAGCAAGACGATGGCTAAGGACCATAGTATGACGGCGACGGTTAAGACATGACGAGTGATTTATATCATTACGGGAGGAATGTCAAAACAGATTTTTATACAATATTTACACAACGACAGCGAGTGGCGTCATAACAATAAAGATGACGGGCCGGGGTACAGCGTGTACTCCTTCTCATCTGCTATACAACAAGTTACTTCTCCGTGTGTGATTTTCTTTTCTTTCCTTCCTTTTTTTTTATTCTTTATTTTTACTTATTTTTCTATCCCTCTCCTTTCGCATCCCTTTACCCCCCTCCCCCCCGGTACAGGGTAGCCAACCGGAGATAACCTCTGGTTAACCTCCCCCCTGTCTTTCCTTTACTTTTTTCTCTCTTTCTCTCTCTCTTCGTCTGCAGGATAGGTGGCTCATACCAATATTACTTTGGTGACAAAACGTTACAACCTGCTCCGCTACAACCTCGGCTGTTCCCAAGGGCGGGGCAGCCCAGGTGAAACTATGGCGCTGTCAATTTTTTGAGCATCCAATTGATGCTATGCGGCGTGACACAAACGAAGGCTCTGTAGTGGTAATGTTGACTAATTTCAGCTTAACCTTAGCGGAATAGCGTGTATAAGGGAAAAAGCGTTACCGTTACTCAGACGAACTTTGTAGAAAGCGGGGTTTAGTATAGTGTGATAGCGTAGCTTACATGCGGGAGGCCGTTTAATTACGCTTTAAATTTTGCACGCTCAGTGCACATACGTGATTTTATCTATTCGCCAAACTTTGCGTGTGCGTCTGAAAAGCGGGAGAGGCAGCGAAATGAAAGCCGGGAGTGCGTTGTATTTGTACTTTCCATGTTTGCCGATCCGCGCCGAAATGGCCTCCGAGATTGCCCAGTCTCAGAGACCGTATGCCGTCGCGTCCAGTTCTCAAGCTTATCGGTACGTGACGCTGACATCTCGGAAATTACAAAAATGCTCGAAGGAAAAGCAAGTAAACATATCCGAATAACTCAAGCAGGCTTGGTCACTATATATCATCATCATCATCATCATCATAATCATCATCTACATAATTTCTTTCGTTAGGCCTCGCCTCGTTCGAAATGAGAAGCGAACTCGAAAACTCCGCAAGGTTATCCCTGATACTTTGTCGTCGAAGCGGCCTGAAACTAGGCGAAACCCGTTTAGACAGTCATATGCTACGATAGTTACATTCAGATATAGCGCAAATAAGTATACGCATACACACGAAGAAACACGACAGACACGGACAGAACGACAAATTTTGACCGCGGTGTACGTGGTGCTCGAACGTATAAATATAATGGTTCGCGATATTCAATTTGTGGCAGAAACTTTGCATAGCGTAAACGATCCTAAATCCACTGCAAACACATTTTGTCTCGTAACCTTGATTTATCTTACTTATTATAACTCTGATAGCACGGTTACAAAGCGTATACTAGTTTTATCGTTACCATGAAAACACGATGCGGAGGATGGTCCCCAGCGATTTATTGCGATGGAATACGGTGACGATGTTTACGGTGCCCAAGTATGCTGACGTCATGAACGAAGCTGAAAGTAGAGATGGGTCGCACAGGAGCGAGCCGGATTTTGTGAGCGGTTCTTTTTAAAGAGCGAGTGAGCCTGTGTTTCAGTAAAAGTGAGCGTCGGTTCTTTTGGCGAAAGGGAGCCGGTTCTCTCGCGTTCTGTGAGCCGTGCCGATGCCTTCCGTGAGAGCCGGGTCTCCTGCTGGGTGCGACTCCCGCGCCATCTTTTAGCGGTACGAGAAAGCAACTGCCCTCCCGCCCTTCCTCGCAAGAGTCGCCTTCACCCCCTCGCCTTCGGCTGAACAACGAAATAACCGCCGCTCACTTACTGAACCACGGCTCCCTCGCTCTTCAAAAGAGCGGCTCAAAAGATCCGACTCGCTCCTGAGCGCTCACTTACTGAACCACGGCTCCCTCGCTCTTTAAAAGAGCGGCTCAAAAGATGCGGCTCACTCCTGAGAGCGGCTCAAAAGATCCGGCTCACTCCTGAGCGCCCAAGAGCGAGCCGCATCTTTTGAGGCGCTCTTTTGAAGAGAGAGGGAGCCGTGGTTCAGTAAGTGAGCGGCGGTTCTTTCGGAAAGAGGAATCCGGCTCTCTCTCGTTCAGTGAGCAGTGAGGAAACTCTTCCCAGAGAGCGCTCAGGAGCGAGCCGGATCTTTTGAGCCACTCTTTTGAAGAACGAGTGAGCCGTGGTTCAGTAAGTGAGCGGCGGTTCTTTTGGAGTGAGGAAGCCGGTTCTCTCTCGTTGAATGAGCCGTCCCGAACCGTTCCGTCAGAGCCGGGTCTTCTGCTGGGTTTCGAGGTTTTGATTTCTGACCGACGAACGGTGGCCGGTGTGGGCAGACTCGCGCTACTGGTACTCGCTCACAGTGTCCTATGGTGTGGCACCCGATGCCACCGAGGGGAAAAGTAAAGAAGCCTTAATTGGCGAAGGATAGGTACCGTTCGTTGCCTGCTGCTGTTCGAACGATGTCTCACGACTCTCACCGATCGCACATCGTGCGCTGGTCCAATAACACTTCGAAGATGATCTTCCGTGTCTTTAAAGACAACAGGTGAACGTACAGTTTACGTCCTGGTCTTCATTTGTGCTAATTAGTGTAGTCATGAAAATGTCGCCCAAAACAGGCGGGTCAAAAAACGGCGATTTTCATTAAAGAAACAGGTTTTGTGTTTTTAGTTGTTTCAGCAACATTCATCTCTCCTATTTCACATATGATGAAATCAGAGCCAGAAATGATCGGGAATAGTATAATAAACTCGGTTAAAGCACTCGAGGTGGCAAGAAAATGCACAGATATGACACATTGTCAAGCGCGCGATGTGTCAAACCGCGGTGTCGCACGCCATTGGGCTCATGCAAGGTGGTAGGCCTAAGCTTTTTCTTTCCAAGGTTAGCTTTGCCGCATTACAATCTCCCCGGGAAGTAATAATAATAATTAACAGAAGTAAACAGCTTTTATAACTTTCAATCGCATTTTTCTCAACTTCATATTTTGGGCAAAACAAGGCGTTTGTGCACAACATTTTATGTACTTATTGTGTTCCAATCAAGACCATATTTCATGGGCGTAATTTTTAGGATATGTAGAATGCACTTATCTAGAATTTAATGCAATCACTTTATTTTTTTAAGGATGAAAATTTTTAATGTACTCGGGCACCAGCCACTGAATATGAAGCACCAGATACGAAATTTTCCTAAAAAGTTGCCTGTAAAGGGAATCACATTACCTTGCTTATTAGCACTCAATGGAGTGTTAGGGATAGGAAAAATAATTTTGCACTGCTCTATCATGCTAACTGCTATGTCCAGCAGCTGCACAAACATGCACTGCTTCTCACTTATGCATGACACTTAGGACATGAAACCATCGAGATATCCTAAAACTAAAAGTAGATTTCGAATGAAGAGATCAAGCTCTACAAGTGGTAGAATTTTCATTCACCCAGCATCATTATTTAAAAAGAAATATTTCTGAGGAGCGTCTCCCCTTAAGTGCATTTTCTGACCGTGTATCATTAATTAGCACGTCATTAAAACAAGGCCAATGATCTGTTGTGTTGTAATAGAACTTCATTTCTTTTTTTTTTTCTTTTTGGCCTGGCGCATGATGGCATGATCGCCAGTATCGCGCGTGCGCTCAAGAGAAAAAAAACGAAAAAATAAAAACGAAAGGTACGTGCGGCAGTTTTGTGGACCTTTCGTATGATTTTTGTATTGTACTTCAAGAAATGATTTCTACATTCATTTTGCATGGCGTTACAGCTCACTCATATTATAGTGAACGTACGTATGTGAATAAATGAATAAAGTTAAAAGATAATGTACAATCATTTTGTGTTCTTATTTTGACGAAAGTTGATTTTAAAGTACCACAAAAGCAGACAAGCCTCTGTAATGACGATGAAGTTACATATCTTTTCTTTCTGAAAAATGTACATCGCATTCGGCCTGTTACAGTATCATAAGCATTTTATCACCACTATCAGAAAAGAAAGTTTCATTACAACTAAAAATTCACGCTTTTAATATATGTAAAATATTCTCTAAACATAGCGAAAGTACCAATAACTCGGTTATTAAATTATGCAGATATCATTTTCTTTTCAACGCCAAATAACTATAGAATATGCATAACACAGGTTGCACGTTTAAGTGAACCGGTGAGCCGTTCAAATGAACCGGTTCATTTCAGTGAGCTGAGCCAGTTCCGAGCCGCTCTCTGAAGTGAGCCGTTTTGCCCATCTCTAGCTGAAAGGCCTCTGCAAAATGAATTCGCGGCAACAAGTAAAACTATTGATTGCATAATTGGTGTATCGCGTTAAGAAGCCGACAACCAAGCCTCAATCTCGTAATTTTTTTTTCTTTATGCACAGAACAGTCTTAGCACTCTTTATGAATGAAGGAAAGTTTTGAGAATATGAATACGAATATAAAAAATGAAAAATTTTGAGAATATTATCGTTCACGACAGTGCTCTTCTAAAGGACAAAGCAAGAAAAAAATATAAAAAAACGTGAGCAGGTTCTACTAGTGGTGCAAGGCTGGAGTAAACAGCGGAGCTAGTGATGGACCAAGCTTCTTTCAGGGTTTACTAGGTTTGGCTAAGTTTTCCTAGGAAGTGCTAAGTGCTGCTAAGCTCGATATTTCGAATCGGCTCGCCGCCGACGCGCAGATTCTCACTGGGCCGCGCGACGCGCTTCAAGATGAGCGGCTTCTTCTTCGGCTATCCGGATCTTCTTTGGTCGTCCCACGTAAAGGCTACATGTACTCGCCACAGAGTCAACGAGAGTTCGGCCGCCGTCGCGGCGGCTCCAAGCTTTATCTCCCCGGTGACGTCACAGCCAAGCTGCGCCTCCACACTTGCCGGGGCGTGGCTGGTCGAAACCTGCTGAGCCGCAGCCAGAGGGCGGTGGTAAGGAGAGCATGCGCATGCGGGCGCCGCGCGGATGGTCTCCTTACCTCTCCTTAACGTCTCATGTCAAGGCAACATGTGCACGGCACGGAGAGGAGGCGAAGCACACGCCGCTCCGCGAGGCGGATAGGCAACGAGAGGTGACGTCATCGTTGAGCGAGGTTTTTATTGCGATAGCAATTATATGGACACTCAAAAGCAGATTTCTGCCGTCGGCGTCGCCGTCGCCGTCGGCGTCGCCGTCGCCGTCGCCGTCGCCGTCGCCGTGAGGTTCCGTATGACGTCATTTGGAGATGAAATCGTCGCCGCGCGCCGAACGCTGTATGTGCGAGTGAAAGGGCGCGAGGGGCGCGTCTTTCACGGGGAGTGAACGCATGGCGGAGAACAAACGCGCGTTCTGCGCCTTGCTCGCTTAAGGGCTGCAGAATTAGGCGTCTCGTTTCTCCTTTACAATCACCATATATGTAGAGCAAACGCGCCTTCTTCAGACGCGCGAGAGGCCGTGGGGGAGGGGGAAGGAAGGGACGCGACGTTTAGCTGCGGCACCAAGTGCCTATTTATATGAGAGGCTCCAGCAACAGTCGCCAACGCCGCACGCATTTTGAGCTAACGCGGGCAAAACGCCGATGGCGTCGACAACAGTTCTGCGTGTTGTTGCTACCAAAGCCGCTCACATTACTTCGTATGACATTGCTGTGTTGCTATCGCATTCATTGCTTCGCCCTTAGGGCGAAACTGTGACATTGTTTGTACATGCTCCAAGGACTGACGGTCGGCTTAAACAGCTCCGCTGTTAAAGAAAGGCGAAGCATCAATTGCGATAGCAAATTTGTAGAGAGCTATACGGAGTAATGATATTAGCTTTATCAGCTGTATAAATTCGGACATGCAGCAGCACCGGCAACGCGCAGAACTGTTGTCGACGCCGTCGGCGTTTTTCCCGCGTTCGCTCAAAATGCCTGCGGCGTTGGTGACTGTTGCCGGAGCCTCTGATATAAATAGGCATTTGGTGCCGCAGCTAAACGTCGTCTCCCTTCCCTCCCCCTCCCCCCCCCTCCCCCACGGCCTCTCGCGCGTCGAAAGAAGGCGCGTTTGCTCTACATATATGATGATTGTAAAGGAGGAAAGAGACGCCTACTTCTGCAGCCCTTAAGGAAGCACGGCGCAGAACGCGCGTTTGTTCTCCGCCGTGCGTTCACTCGCCGTGAAAGAGCGCGTCCCTCGCGCCCTTTCACTCGCACATACAGCGTTCGGCGGCGCGCGGCGACGATTTCATCTCGATTGACGTCATACGGAACCTCACGGCGACGGCGACGGCGACGGCGACGGCAACGGCGACGGCGATGGCGACGGCGACGCCGACGGCAGAAATCTGCTTTTGAGTGTCCATATAATTGCTATCGCAATAAAATAAACAAACACACGAACATAAAAAAACACCGCATATCCACGAAGTGAATGATGATGAGTGGGCAAAGCACCGGGGGATCATTCGGTTAACCCTGAATCCCCCGACGCCGGCAAGCGGACCCAGAGGCGGCGAGAGCGCGGGAAGCGGCGACAAAACGCCGGAAGCGTTCTCTACCTGAGGTTGGTGGCGCCGATGCTCGGTTCAGGCGCGATCTTCGCGAGCCCTCAGCTCCGGGTCCGCTTGCCGGCGTTGCCATTTTGCTGCCGCTTCCCGCGCCCTAGATTCCGGGTCCGCTTGTTGTCTGCGTCGCCGTGCTGCAGCAGCTTTCCGAGCCCTCGACTCCGCTTGCAGTTGAGCCGCCACTCTCGCCTTTTCATCCATAGCGGGCGCGCCGTTATCAGAAGCAACCGTTATCATCCATGGCTGAAGAGAGAAAGAGAGCGCACGTCGGGAACGAACGCCCTTGTGCACCGACCGTTATCATCCATGACTGAAGAGAGAAAGAGAGCGCGCGTCGGAAACGAACGCCCTTGCGCACCGCAGCGCCCCTAGCTGACTCCACTGCAAACCAGAGCTACGGACGGCGAGGGAGGAACAAGGCTCGGCCCCAAGGTGCTTCGCCCCTAAAAGCAAAAAGCCTTGCGTGACTGCTATGCTGTCTACAATACTCAACCGTTGAGAATTCGAACCCCAGCACTCCAACATTGTTAAAGCGTATAAGCTTTCTTTCGCTCTTTCACCCGTTTTCGGTGTCGGTCGTTGTGGGACTTTCACCGCCGATACAAAGGGCGCCAGTGCAATGGGCGCCAGCTGTCACGCAAGGGAGTTGCGGAGCACGTCCGTCTCTGAACGCGCCCTTTGAGACGCACGTGCCGTCACGCAAGAGCTTTGGGGCGTCTGCATGTTTACGTGCTCTGGTGGAGCGTTCGGTAAATAGAACCATTCACTCTTTCGCCACCCTCACCCATCTTGGCGGCGATCGGAAAGGAGGATGGCAGCCGCCTTCTACGTCGGTGCTCGCGCCGCTATAAACAACACACGTACGACGAATAAGCCGATATGTATAGCCACCTATACTAACGTCACAGATGTGCTGGTTTACGGCTCTGTCCTCCATGGAATTACGCAATTAAACAAGAAATGCTACCTCAATATCCTCACTGCAACAATTATCCACCTTCGAGTGCATCATTTCATTAATAAAGCGAATAGCTTTCTAGAAGCGTTCGATTGTTCACTTACCCTGGCAATCATTGTCAATGTTTTCTGCACAATTTTGTTATGTTGTCTCTCCGACATGAAAAAAGTGCATGTATGACGCTGTACATCCGCCGTGGTCAATCAGTTGCTATTACGTCGTGTTGCTGAGCGTGACGTCAGTTGTTTGATTGCAGCCACGGGTGCTGCATTGCGAAGGGGGCGGCATGCAAAAAATGCCCTGTACGCTCCTGCACGTTGAAAAAAAAGAAAACCAGGGGGTCAAATTGTTTCCAGAGTCCCCATTACGGCGTGCCTCATAAGCAGTGAGAGTGGCGATATGGGCATGTTTGTTCATCTTGAAACTAGCGGACCGGTAACAATGACACAAGTAGCGCTACGTGTTTGTATTCTTTTGCGATTTTGGGTGTCATTGTTCCCTGTCGGCGCTACAACTCGCTCGTCTGATAATCAGATCCGGGTTTTGCCACGTAAAGCCATAGAACTTAACTTGAATGACGCGAAACGGGAACCAATTACGAAGTTTCTCTTTAGAATTTAGTCTCTGTTTTCAATTCGCGATCTCTTTTTGTCGCGGAAGAGGGAGAACACTTTTGTTGAATTATTTTTCTGTAAAAGAAAAAAAAATGAATAAAAGCAACGCCATGACACCCTTCCGGAGCTCAAACCACCAGCAAAAAAAAAAAAAAAAAAAGAAAGAAAGACGCCGGAATCAATGCCGATGCAGAGCGCACCATAAATTACGCCTGAAACGCGAACGGTTGTCGCTGCTGTCGCACGGAAGCGATGTGCGAACGCGCATTCCTCTTGTTATTGTCTGTCACGCACGCTTCAGTAAAGCAGCTTGCAAGCGTTCGAAGGAATCACGGTGAAACGAGCAGAGCCCCTCCACCCCCCCCCCCCTCCCAAGAAAAGAGACAGACAAATGTAAAACTCTGGCAACCTAGCATAAAACCAGTTAGATCAGTGTTGCCAGCATTTATGGATTTGAGCGTAACCCGAAGCTCGCACGCGGCGACGGGAGCCACAAAAACAAGGGTCTCCGGAGAAAAAAAACAAAAAAAAAAGAGCAAGTGCAGCGAGCCGGCCTTTATTGGCTGGTTCGAGAAACTGCCACCACCGCGCCGCCGCTGCCGCCCGCCTTTTCTTGACACGCGAACAAAGGCGTCGCGACTTTGGAGAAATTAGTATCGTAAGCGGCTCACGTTCGGGCCTTTTCCTCCTCGAGTTTTTCAAGCACCGAGCCATTTTGCGGCTTCCTTTCACACCCACCTCTCTTCCTCCTGCCACTTCCACCGCGCCCACGCACAATAACTTTTATTATTTATTTTCTTGTCTTTTTTTTCCTTTTCTTGCGCTCGAAGCATATGTTAGTTCGCTTTATTACTATTATCAGAAAGTTAACTAAATGAGAACAGCAAAAAAAAAAGAATGACAAGGGGAAAAGAGTGGAAGAAACAGAAAGCATTGACGCCATAACACAAACTCGCAAAGAATGCGAGCGTGGAAAGAAAGGCCATGCTGGTGCGCCGGAAGAAAGGTTCACGTGTCCCTTTCAACCCAACGATATCAGGATCCAAGTACACGCGTTTCCTTTTCCCAATTTCCTCATTCTTCCTCTTTTTTCATTTTTTTTTTTTGTTTCGTGAGGATGTCGAGAGAGAAACTAGCTTTTTGCACAAAATCCCGTGGCTGCGGGATGCGCTAGAAAGATAACAGAGACACACACACAAAAAAAAAGATAACAAAGTTTTTTTTAAAGAAGCAGACTACGCAGATTAGAAAAAAAAACGAACAAACACGAATGAGGTTAAAAAACATATAGAAATCAATGGTAAGAGTTCTATGCCGTTCAGTAAAAGAGCTAGGCGAGCGCGAATATCTTGTCTTCTCTCAAACCCCAAACCCCCGGCGTCACGCGCCCACAATATTCGCGATACACGTTTTAGCATCAGAGCCGGGTCGGCGCCGAGGTCTTTCTTGCTCCACTATCTTTTTCTTTTTTCTCTTTTTTCATTAGAATGTTGCATTAAAAAGCTATCCGTATAGTGCTCTGAATAGCTCAAGCCATCCTTATAGTGTCAAATGATCGTCGTCAGAAATAAGGGCACAAGAGCAGCATGAATGAGAAACAAAGACTGCGCCACTCTTGGATGAAGCACTTATTGAAAAAGATTACAATGGGAATAAAAGTGAGCCACGTAAGACTAAAGCAGCGAAACTGGAGTAACTCGCTATTACAGTTATCTGCTCTAAAAGCCTTAATAACCCTCTGTAATGAAACCGATCTTGTATCTATGTTTGATCGAAATAATGTAAACCAGAGATAGATTGATCTGGAAGGCTATCCTGCACGGGAAAAGATTAAGAGGATATAAATAGTCTTAATATCCTCCTTTAATGAAAGCGAAATTGTATCTGTACATATATTAACACTTAGCATGCTCTTGTGTGTGTGTGTGTGTTTTATTTATTTTGTATCATTCGATTGAACTGAATGAAAGGCGGAGAGAAAAGGCGGGGAGGTAGCAGAAGCAAATAAATATACATGCACATATAACATAAACGCATCACACGTTTTATTGCGCAGGACAAGCTTTCAGGAAAGGAAAACGAAGAAAACTACCACATTCCTAAATTGTTAAGGAAAAAGAGTCTTAAATTGTTAAGGAAAAAAAGTTTTACATATCTAAAAAAAGAAAAATAGGCTCAGATTTATTAACTAAATTTATGTGACCACGGAAGCTTATATTGGTGAACACTGCAGAAATAATGAAATTAATCATCAACAGCGGTAGAAATAACAAAATTAATCACCAACAGCTGTGGAAGCATAACACGTGATTATCGACAGTCCCAGTATGCGTCACTAACGCAAACAACGACGCTAGCGCATTAACAGCGCTCTCTATAAGGCCCTCCGCCTGAAAATACGTATAGCTCAAGCCGTGTTACCTAACTCAGTCCGTTGAACTCTTTGCCGCTCATCCAGTGCATTCCCACGACGGATCAATGACGCGTTGTGAAACACAGCTAAAAGGTATTCCTCTCTACGTACCGAGAGAGAGAGAGAGAGAAATAACTTTATTTTGTCCAAAATGTGGTTAGAGGAGGGGGTAATGACTAGAAGCCTCCCCCGTCCCCCCTTTAGACGGCGGCCGGCAGCCCCTGAGCCGCGGCGGCGTCTTCAGCCATTTGGACTACTCTCGCTTGAACATCCGGGTCCGAGCTGAGCAACACGGCCTCCCATTGCTCCTCATTTCTTATTATTAAACTGGGTTGTTGTGGTTTTGAACAGTTATTGTTATATTGTTTCTTTGGGCATGCCCAGATTATGTGTTGAAGATCTGCTCGGTTGTTGCAATGCTTACATATGTCTGTGTATACATCTGGGTGATATTGACTGAAGGCAATGGGGTTGGGAAAAGTGTTGGTTTGTATTAGCCGCCAAGCCACTGATTGCCACTTGTTTAATGAACAATATGCTGCCGGATATCTAGCCCTGGCTAGTCTGTAATGATCAATGGTTTCCCTAAAGGAAACCAGCCTATCTCTGCCCGACCGGCGGATTGCGAATGCGTCCGTGTTGGTGTTGGTGACGTCGTCTCGGTCCGCGAAAACTCGAGCCGCGTCATGCGAATTCACGTTGCCTGGCAGGCCAGAGTGGGCTGGTGCCCAGACGATTTGTATTCCCCTAGCTCGGTCTCCATGGAAACCAGCCTGGAGGATTTTTTGCGCCTTTGGCGAGATGCGTCCTTTAGCGTAATTTAATATGGCGGACTTGGAATCACTTCTTATAATTTTATATTTGGGAGAAGATGTCATTGCTAGTGCAATGGCGACCTCTTCGCCTACCTCTGGCGTCGTTGTTAGGATTGTGGCTGACGCAATTGCATGTCCTCGATTATTGACTACTGCCACTGCCATGGCATCTTGATGTTCGTAGTCGGCTGCGTCTACATAGAGCACATCTTTAGAATTATCAAACCTGCTTCCTAATGCTTTGGCTCTTTCTTTCCTTCGTTCTTCGTTGTGCAAAGGATGCATGTGTTTGGGTAACGGGGGGATGTATAGGTGTCTCCTAATGTCCGCAGGTATATCTGTTTTGATGTCAGTTCTGGGTTCATAGTTGATGTTCAGTGATTCCAGAATATTTCTTCCAGTTTGACTTTTAGAGAGCCTCTCCATCTGGGCAGTTCTGTGAGCTTCTATCAATTCTTCTATGGTGTTATGGAGCCCCAGCGCTTCAAAACGTTCATTCGAAGTGGAGACCGGGATTCCCAGAGCTTGCTTGTAGGTTTTCCTGATCATGACGTTGATTCTTTTCTTTTCTTCAGTTTTAAGGTCTAAGAACGGCGCTACGTAGACGATCCGGCTGAGAACAAAGGTTTGGATTAGTCTGATCAAGCTATTTTCTTTCATACCGTGGTGTTTGTTTGCTATGCGCGAAATAAGACGCGTTGTCTGATATGTATTGCTTTCTAACTGTCGGATGGTTTCAATATTGTAGCCATTGTTCTGAATCCGCATACCGAGGATCTTTATACTTGTAACCAGCGGTATGGATTGTCCTTGGTTTGCGAAGAGCTGTATATTGGGGACTTCGGTTTCCTTTTTCCCTCTTGACGTTGGCTGGCATAGCAGGAGCTCGGATTTCTGCGGGGAGCATCCCAGACCTCTCGACCCAACGTATGCTTCTACGGCATCAATCGCCTTTTGCAGTGTGTCCTGAATATGACCATCACTGCCTCCCGCTATCCATAGCGTAATATCATCGGCGTATAGGCTATGATTTAGATCTTCAATGTTATTAAGTATTTCTGGGAGGCCTATCATGGCGACATTGAAGAGAAAAGGCGAGAGGACAGAGCCTTGCGGCGTACCTCTGCTTCCCATCTCTAGTTCGTCCAACGCCACTCCTCCTATGGTTAAAATTGCTCTTCTCTCAGATAGAAAGTCTTTGATGTATTCGTACGTCTTACGCCCAACTCCTAATTTTTCCAGGTTTTCCAATATTGCTTCATGTTTCACATTGTCGAAGGTCTTGGTTAGGTCTTTGCAGCCCTACTTACCGAAGTCAGAAAATGGTACTAAACCTGTAAGGTTCCTCTATCTCCCAGGTGACCAGAGCCGATCGCCAACAGTGCGTGTGGGAGTCGAGAGAGATGTACGGAAGCGTTCTCTTGCATTAATGTGTTTCTGAACATGAATGATCGTTTCAGTGGTCTCGATACGTGTGCTTCCGCGAGCAAAAAAAAAAAAAAAAAAAGCAGAAAGGTCACAATTGTTCACGCGTCGCATGGTTGCGCCTTTAAGGGTTTGACAATAATGCTGAGGTTTTGTATGTCCTCGTTTATGTTGCACCACTGTGTCGATTGAAATAAAGTGTTTTAAAGATTTCGCACCGTTTGTGTACGTCAATAACTATTTAAACAATTTCAAGGCGCTATTCAACGCGAACGAAGAAGAGTGTGCGTTGTGTGAAGCCACGCCAATCCAAGTCAGTGACATAGCGAACCACCTGTGTCTTACCATAAGCTAAGCCTTCATTCCCAGACATCGAGAACCGATATCAAGAAGACCGTCATAAAGAAGGCGTGAAAAGCTCGATCTTAATAGGGACAATTCACGAAGAAGGCACGAAAAGGCCCCGGTAATACCACACCGTATCGGATTGTCTGGGAAGAACACGCCGGCGATTTCGTCAATGAGCATCTATCGCCAGACAATAAGCGTTTGTTCTCTAGGGCGCTAGCCCTAAAAAAAAGAAAAATGATGGTAATTCATTGGTACGAGAAATGGCCAGATCAAGGCACGAAATCTCCTGATAGTCAGGTATTTTGTATCGCATTTGATTATTTTCTGTTTATTTTTACTTGTCTTTGTATCTGACTTAATTTCCAATCCTGAAAATCTGTGCAATGGCTTCGCTTCATTTTTAACAGCGGAGCTGTTTAAGCCGGCTGTTATTCCGTTAGTCGTCCACAAAAATGTGAGCCGACCCTGGCGGTAGTGCAGAAAGGGTCCAAGTGCATTGGCACATACTCCGGTGAACTAGCGAAGCTGAGCCTGGCTAAGTCTAGCTAAACATGGTTGGGACTACTCAAGCATAGTCAGTCCTCAGTAGCCAATCAATAGCCAATCAATAGCTAATCAATAATTGATCAATAATTAATAAAATATTTGACAATAACTTGTAAAGTTTACCTTCGTATTCTGCAGCAATTAGAGTGGTGCAGCTATTTTTGCGTCATTTCAATTCCGTTTTCACCGGTGACTTCACTTGGCGCTCAACGTGACGAATTGTGAATCTGTTTAGGTAGAACTTCACAAATAATATTTTTCACAAGATGAAAAAACCCAATAGTTGTTTGCGTTAATTATTCACCTTCATCACCTGTAAGTGTGCACTGTCTATCCCTAAGTGAGGTGCTGCATATATTGACACTCGAAGAAAAAGCTGTACTAATCATGGCTGATATTAACCCTAACCTCCTGGATAAATAGAACTCACTATTCAATGAATACGTTTACTGCTTAAATGGCTTTGGATTTGAAGACCTCATTGCTCTTCCAACTCGCTGTCTCCCCCAAATAAACAGTGCTTTGTATCCACCATGCATCATCTGATCCCCTTACCACCCCCGACTCTGGTGTTAATCCCCTTACCACCCCCGAGCTTCGATAACTGGTCATTGCCCAGTATTTGTGCTGATAAGTTCTATTCCATGCGCTGTTGATACAAGGTTCACCACACACACACACACACACACACACATACAAAAAGAAAGCTTAATCCGTCATTATTTATTGTGCTTATGGTACACTCCGCTGACAGAACAGTCACGGGAAAGTGATGTCATGGCTGATAATTAGCGGTTTTATAATAGTGAAATTTCCGAATCGAATTACGAGCATTCATGAAAAAAAAAGACTCCTGAATATCAAATATCCTCCTATTTATAAACGAATTGAAATATGAACAGTTCGCAAAGTCATCTCGATAAGTAAAGAAGCTTATACAGGGTGTTTCACATAACTATAGAAGCAAACAAACGTCTACTGAGACACGTATAGAGCGCTGCACGTGTGCCTTTACGCATTGTTGTGTCTATCAAACTTATTGATTTGTGCACGTTCATGTATGTTTCAGTGATTTCGAGGCGCTAGCTGCCACGAACAGAGAGCACGTGCCGTCTGAAGCCACGCCAATCTGAGACAGTGAAAATGGCCAGTCGCCTGTGTGTTAACCAGTGCTAAGCCTCCTTGCCCATGGCCATCGAAAACCTAACTCCAGAAAACGGGAGAACTTTGCTGCTCGAGTGAGGTAAAGGGTAGTGAAGTCTACAACGCGACTGACTGCATCTGAAGGGGTCAAACGGGTTAGAAACGGCTTCCCGTTCCGCCTAAAGCGTTGAGGCCAGGTGCCGCCATGTCAGGTGATGACATAGTTTCCCGGTGGAATGCAGTTCTGCGGTAAACCTTGAGAGAAACAGCAACAACAACAACAACAACTTAAATTTTTGTTGTCAGCTAGAAGAGCGTACGTTCTCACCTTTATCAGTCGATCACGTAAGTTTTCTTTGTTAGGAGTGAGATCGGAGTTTCAGGGGCTGGACATCAATGAGCAGCAGCACGCCAAAATAGAGGAAGTAGGCTTAGAATGCTACCTTACTAACTCGAAAATAGTTCCAGCACGAATATAGGTCGACCCCTATACATTGAACTCGCTGAGATAATAAAAATAAATAATAATTTGAATATAGGTCGACCCATGTCCTTTTAGAAAAACAATAGCTTTGAACATGACACACATTTAGTTACACCTAAGCTCGGCTACTAAATCTCACTAGTTGGGTGCAGCAAGCTGCATCTTCTTCGGAACGGCCTCGTCGGATGCTTCGCAGGCGTACTCGGCACCACAAATGACGTCATCTTCGGTGCCGCCTAGTGCGATGTATACATGCAGCATTTCGGAAAGCCAGTCCGGAAAATCTCCAGGCTGGCTCTACGGCAGGCTCGACGGAGCAGCTTCGTTAGCCTGTTACTTAATTCGTAGATTTGCTCACGAATATACGATGTGATTATTTGTTCACGCATATAGGTGGATAGCTCCTCTTGGACAGCATTCTAGAAAAAATGGAAAGGTTGGCCTATATTCGAATACATACTCATCGCATTAAAGCCACCACGCTGCTTCACTCTGTTGCTAGGTTGCTAGGCGTTACCGCGCATGTTGGCCAACGTCGCGAAAATAAACAAAAGATTGCCGTAAGGTAAATATATTCTCCTTTAGGCAGAACGTTTAGCGCTACAATATTAGTATTCCAGTACCTGTAGGTACCGAAGCGTGCTATTTAAAGCTGTGTCAGACTGAATTCAAAGTGAAAACTTCAACATATTATCTTTGCAGGTAGCAATAACACATCACTAACACAAAGACGCGTCATTTCTGAGGCCGCCAGCATATTTGATGCTGAGGTGTCTTTGAGTCTGCAACTCTAAACTGAAATGAAGGCATCACGCCTGACGCAAGCACATGGAACGTCCAATACTTCGTGGTCACAACCGCAGCAATACACAGTTGTCTATATCACCATAAAAAAAAAAAAAAACCACGAGGCTGCAACAAGCGAAGTGATTTATGGAGCCTCAGTTTCGGCTGTCAGGAGAGCTACGTGGTTAGTGTGAGGCCCGTTTCTTAGAGTTGTAGCCAGCGCAACTTTGTGCTTGTCCTTGTGCAGCAGCACCTAATATTTTGTTCGGGTTGCAGCGAAGCATCCATGTCAAAAACATTGCCCCTCTTCTGAAATTCAGATTCACCGAAGCCAGTAGCGAAAGCTTCTTATTTTCCTTTGCCATGCATGCAGCTTTCGATTCGCAAATTTCCTGACCACGAAAGCCTTCCTGTTTCTCCAGAATATTTGGCTGAATTTTAAGGGAAATCAATTTAGAAGACGCGTTTTTAAATTGCCCTCGAGGTGTTTCGTACATAAGCATTTCATTCCTATCGACGTTCGGAATAAAATAAGACTTAGTGCGATTTAGATGTGCAAATCAGTCAGCCCTTCACTGCAGTGTAGCTTTCAGAGTTAGTCTTAGGCTGATAGAATCTCCTTGGGTACAACTAAAAAATTTGGTGCTGAATCAGGTGCTCCGAATTGAGCGTAGAAAACAGAGAGATACGCTCAAATGAGCTGTTTCCTTTTGGAACATGAAGTTTCTTTTTCATTTTCCCCCGATTGCTGAAGCCCTGTTTGTATTCAGTAAGATTGCAGCAACGTGGAGTCATCATAGTTGCTTGTCTTGGCACCTACATATGCAGCACAGCTGAAACAATTTTCGACCACGTGCAACTAAATCTACCGTATAAACCGGATTATAGGTCGAGTGGGAATAGAAATCCACACCCTAAGTGTAGGTGAAAAAGAAAAGGCAGAAAAAAAGAAAACACCCAAAATTCGCCGACAGGCATTTATTACGTTTCCTTTTTGTTTTTTCGAAACTCCAAACTGGCGCTGGGCGACCATGTTGCATAATGTTGCATTCGCTTCGGCAAGGCTACCACAGGATGCCAGACGACGACTCACATCCGGCTAAAGACCGCTATATAAGACGAGGGATGACTTAAGCTTGTTTTTAACAGCGGAGCTGTTTATAAGGTTTGCAAAATTACGGTGTGCAACGCTAAAACTGGTTCAGCGATCCTCGCTCCTCCTCGCTCGCGCGCTCCTCCTCTCTCGCGAGCATAGCGCGCGGCGGGTGCTATGCTTGCGACAGAGGAGTTTGGACATTGACGTCATGAGTGCGCCGAGCATGTGTTCCGCAGAGTCATGTGACCATGTTATTGAAAGCGTGCGCGAGCCGGCGCCCGGACATTTCTTCGCTCTACCGAGGTATAGCACGTGTTGAGCTGTCACGTGACCGCGCTAATGAAAGCGTGCGCGCGGCGGCGCCCGGGCATTTCTCCGCTCTATGGAGATAGGGCTCGACGTAAGCGCCCCTTCCCGCCGGAAGAGGCTGCCCGACGAGAGAAGCGCAATGAAGTCACTCGGGAAAGGAATCCCCGTCTTCGTGCCGATCCAGCCTACCTCGTCAACCAAGCCGCCGATATGTCACGTCGCCGAGCCGATCCGGAATACCGAGAACGCGAGAGTCAAGCCAAGCGTCAACACCCTGCCTTGCCATGATAGCCTTGCCTTGCCCTGGTAGCCTAGCCTTGCCCTGGTAGCCCAACCTTGCCTAGAAAAAGCCAAGCTAAGTCACGTTAAGCCTACATCAACTAGTTGCTAAGGGACGTCGCCCAGCTCCGATGTTTCTTCATACTTGGCACCACTATTGTCAAGCTGGCCGCATTTTTTTTTTTTCAAGAAAAAGTTAACGTAACTTGCGCTAGTGGCACAAGGCTAAAGAAACGGCGGAGCTTATCGGCACCTAGCTGGTCCTGGCCTTACGGGTTATGCTTTTCCGGAATTTATGGGTAATTGAGCGATTATTGATTACCTATTGATTGGCTATCGCAAGGTATTGGCCCCATATTTGGGCTAGGCTATGCACTACCACGTCATCCCCAGCATCTTCCGGAATTTCTTGATTATTGATCGATTAGCTATTGATTGCCTATCGCAAGGTGAAGCGAGGCGCAGCTGTGCGCAGTGACGTCATCGCTAGGCGATCTTTCGCGAACGCTACGCGGCGAAACGAAACACTTAAACAGCTCCACTGTTAAAAATCTCCACTGATATTCCAGTTTATGGTAAGTGCACGGTCGTTTTTGCATTTGGCCCCACCGAAATGCGGCCGCCGCGGCTGGGATCGAACCCGTGACGTTGAGCTCAGCAGCGCAACGTCATAGCTAATGGGCTATCCCCGTGGGTGTATCGTAGACATAAACTGCGGAGGCATGAGCCAAAAAGATGGTCTATACCAGGCTTCTTATTGGTGAGGCAGTGTTCGCGAAACTGTCCGCTGTGGGTCTAATCGAATAGTTGTAGTAATATCCTTAGTTGACAAAGCTATCATCCGCATGCGTACATTTCTCTCATAGTGCGTAAGGAACGCTTTTCGGAAAAACAGGAAGAGTAACGATGAGGCGGCTTGCCGGAAGTTGGGGACTGGTATCCCGAAAAGGATGTTACCCCTGGGCGCGCACATATATATGCACATGCCTTGTGCACTGACCAGCTTCAATGCAACCGCTGCATGTTCCCTAAGGTAGTAAACTAGAATTTTATTACGTTCAATTTAGTTGATTAAAAAGGTGGAATGTATGACTACCACGTGATTTCAGTAATGGACAGGTGGGAATAATGCGTCGCTGAAAGATATACTTCATTTTTCCTACTGCACTTTCCCTACTGTTTTTGAGAGAAAATCGGTCTTTGCCGAGGCACCCACTATAAAGAGAGCGCAGTTTTATGATAATATATGAATTTTCGACTGTATATACACTAGGTCAGCCTATATCTATTTAAGTCTAGATATTACGTACAGAATAAAAAACGATATTGGAAGCACTATTACCGTACTTCGTCATTTTGATATGTACATCATTGTGGTTCTTCCTCTTCTTCGCGCATAAGCGGGGGGTTATTGTAAATTCATATTCCTGCAAGCGGCGTATCCAGCATCCTAAGCATCCTGACATGTTTTTCATTGATGATAGCCAACACAGAGCTTGGTGGTCGGGGACGATCGTGAAGTGGCGGCCGTAAAGGTATGGACGAAATTTCTGAATCGACCAAACGATAGTCAGGCACTTTTTGTCTGCGATGGTGTAGTTCCTCTCTGCAGGAGAAAGTGTTCGACTGGCGTATGCTATAACTTGCTCTTTAGAGGCTGCGTTACGTTGCAGAAGTACTGCTCGAATACATTGTGCGCTTCCGTCAGTATGGAGTATGGTGGGGGCTCTGTCATCGAAGTGGCGAAGCACGGGTCCCGAATTTTAATAGATTCCCATAACACATTCTTGATAGAAGTTAAACGTGCGCATGTGGTACGGCTATGATGCATCATCTGGAATCCACAGTCAGGCATCAGGCATCCCGATTAAGCATAATTACCGCCTGTACTATGCGGAACTTAGCCATGACGACGACCATACGCCCAACAGTCCCTCTTTATTCTCGCGATGCTTCGGTCATTTGTAAATTAGAGCGCTTGTAATTTACGCGCACTGATCCTGACACCGAACCACTAAGTTACCGTCAGACAGCTGTTATTAAACACGCTGCACTGCCTGCATCTGCCAGCATGATTGCGACGGAAACAGTTCTTTTTTTTTATTCTTTTCTTTTTTAACATGATAGAAGGAGATCTTGACACCTAAATAAGGCACTCCGGAACAGGTGGCACAGTTTCATAGATAGTGTTATGTACTGTTTCTTATTTATTTATTTATGCATTTATTCATATAGCCTAAAGGCACATTCGGGCAGTACATAAGGGGGGGGGGAGTTAATTACAACTACACAAGTGCAAAATCATACATTGGTAAGACACAGTGATATAATTATATACAGAAAGAATATCATAAACAAGTAAGCAATCAACAGAGAAATAATCGCGCATTTAGGAAAATCTTCAACTCGTTAACAAAAACATCGTGGTTAACGGCAGATACAATCTCCCTCGGTAGTTTATTCCAATGATATATTGCCAAAAGTAATGGTGAATGACGATACAGATTAGTGCGAGCAAAAAAGGGGTGCACTTTAAATGGGTGATCAAAACGCTGAAAAAAAAAACTATGAGCTGCATTAATGTGAGATTCGCGGAACAGGGATTTACTATCATAAAGCGCCTGGAAATGTGATAATACCGTTTTATTGCGATAGCAATTATATGGACACTCAAAAGCAGAATTCTGCCGTCGCCGTCGCCGTCGCTGTGAGGTTCCGTATGACGTCATTTGGAGGTAGGTAAGTGGTTCTTGAGGGAAAGGGAAAGGTTGGCGAAGAAATCGTCGCCGCGCGCCGAACGCTGTATGTGCGAGTGAAAGGGCGTGAGGGGCGCGTCTTTCATGGGGAGTGAACGCACGGCGGAGAACAAACGCGCGTTCTGCGCCGTGCTCGCTTAAAGGGCAAGATATAGTCCGGCGTAACGCGCGCGCGCGGCCACGCGCGGCGCGGTTAACAACGCCGGCGAAAAGTGCACAATCTACAGTCCGGCGTCACGGCGTAGCCGGCGTGTCCAGCTGCGTCGGGCGCGCTTAGCGCCGCCGGCGCGGAGATAGAACATGTTCTATTTCACGCGGCTGCCGCTAGACCAGAATGCACTGCGCGCTGTAGGGGCAGCTGCCAGCCAGGGCAGAAGGCAAAATGGCGGCTTGCGGCGCTCGTAGTGAAAGCGCGGCTGTGGTTTTCTCAACGTCCGTGGACGATGACAACGCAAGTGAGGATGTATACACATGTTTCGCTTCCGCTTTTGACTTAGCCGACGGACTAGCACTAGGAATGCAATCTTCTCTGGCTGTCAGGACAAGTTAACGTCATGCCGTGAAGGCAGTCAAACAGCACACGGAGCGAGACCTGTGTATAAGGTATTTTTTTGTGTTTGCGTATGTAAAAAATCACGATGTGCTTTCTTGTCGAACTTATGTTTATATTTAATGCATGACTGGCCCCTAGGCAACTATGTATGTTGGTTGTCTGAAATAAAGTGTCTTCTGTCAAAAAAAAAAAAAAAAAAGCGCGCAACTCGGACGGCGCGGGCACATTCTGTCAGAAAGTGAGAATGCGCATGCGCCATGGATCGCGCGGCCGTGAAGTTGCGCTCCCACACATAGAGATGGCGCTAGCCTCGCGCGGCGTGCGCGCCGAACTGTAGAGGAGGCAAATTTCTTCCACAGGCTGAAGGGCTGCAGAAGTAGGCGTCTCTGTTCTCCTTTACAATCACCATATATGTAGAGCAAACGTGCCTTCTTCCGACGCGCGAGAGGCCGTGGGGGAGGGGGAGGGAAGGGAGGCGACGTTTAGCTGCGGCACCAAGTGCCTATTTATATCAGAGGCTCCGGCAACAGTCACCAACGCCGCACGCATTTTGAGCGAACGTGGGCAAAACGCCGATGGCGTCGACAACAGTTCTGCGTGTTGCCGATGCTGCTGCATGTCCAAGTTTATACAGCTGATAAAGCTAATATCATTACTCCGTATAGCTCTCTACAAGTTTGCTATTGCAATTGATGCTTCGCCTTTCAGGTGAAACTGCGACAACTTTTTTAGTCGGCGGTTTTGAAGAGAGGGCAATGAAAGTGATTCCTTGATATCCGTAACACTGTAGTTGCGCGAGTATTTCTTTGTGATATATCTTGCTGCTTTATGTTGTATTGCTTCGAATTGATTGATCAGATAGGTTTCATGCGGATTCCAAATAATGGATGCGTATTCTGCCTTTGTACGAACAAGCGTAGTGTTTATGCTAATAATTTAGTAGCAGAGTTGGCCAAGTATAAGTTACGTTTAATGAAACCGAGTGTTTTGGATGTCTTACTGGTTATGGTATTAATGTGCTCGTTCCAAGATAAATCTGAGGACAAATCAACTTCGAGATATTTAAATGTCGATATTTTCTCAACAGGGATTCGCTGAATTGTGTAGTAGCTCAATTCCGATTTATGTGCTCTCGTGAACGTCATGGCCTTAGTTTTAGAAATGTTAATTTACATTTGCCACTGGCGACACCAAAATGCGGCAAAAAGGCAGCGTCAAGTGCAGGACCCACTTCCGTACGCATTTCTCGCTTCTGGTACAAGATTGTCTTCACCTGCGTGCGTTCCAGTAAACTAACGTACGAGTTCGGTAGGCAGAACAGTCCTCACGGAAGACTCTCAAAGAGCGGCGTACCTTGCATTAGTCTACAAGCAGCAGCTACAACAGAAGTAAATTCGGGACATCGCAATTGCCTAAACAATGTCTGGCGGCCCCGCGGAAACGTGTTCGTCGTTCGCGTTTCGGCTCTAGTGGTGACGTAGGTGGCGCTCGCGCACCTGCGGCTTCATTTGCAATGCAAAGCAAGCTAGTGGAGGCGGCCGGGCCTCCATTTGTTCGTCGCTATCTCCATTCCGATTCCTGAAAGCGTGGGAGCTGCGACTCGACCGCGTCGGTGCCGGATAATCATTCACGAAAGGCAAGAAGAGAGGGTGCTTTCGTACACAACACGAACGCGCTGTTGGCAGTAGAGATTAATGGCTGCTGCAGGCGCCGCTCCAAACGCGCCAGCAGCACGAGCAGCAAGTTATTGTATTCGCGTCATGTTAGCGCTAAAACTGGGAATAACGTGCCATCACCTAACGCACCGTAATCTTCACTTTTTTTTTTTTTTTTGTCTCAGAAGCGCTTTGACATTGAAGAATGCTGACTTCTGTTTGGAGTCCCGGAGCAATACTTCGCCAGCCACAAGCATCAGTAACGAAGGCATTGTAACAAAGAAGCAATGTTTAACAAATAAGTTTCAAAACAATACAGACGTTGCAAAAACGTTCACAGGAATCGTTCAAGTGCACAGGCAGCTATCCTTTACATCTCGGCGAGGCACACGCCTCGCACACACGCGCTTGCCACGCTGGCGCGCTACAGTCTATCCACTTACTGCGCCCGTCGCTACAATATGAAGCCATCGCTGCGCTTGCGCGATGGTGCACGTACTCTTGAATGATGGGTCGGACATACTTGTGCCGGCCTCCTGATCACGTGGTGGAAGCCGTCGGTACGTGCAGTCCATCAGATGCTTATGTGCTATGGCCGATCCTGACATAGAGCCACGTCGCCTCTGGGTATTCATATTCAGTTACCGGTATCATATATTTAAGCGATACTGGTGTAAGGTAGCGTTACGTAGGACAAAGCTGCAGCACGCGAAGCCTCCCTCAGCGCCCTAACCACTGCCGGTCACATTCCAAAATTCTCACACAGCCGCACCAGCTGTCATGTTCACTTTAACGCTATCTCGCCAGGCCACATCAGTAAAGAAGGTAAGTTTATAGCGGCAAAATTAGTAGCCGGTACTGTTCTCTTCAATCCATTATTTACTTTACTTCATCTCTACTTCACTTACTTCACTCACTCTACTTCACTCACTCACTCACTCACATCACTCACATCACAGCACCGCACAGCACAGCACCGCACAGCACAGCACCGCACAGCACAGCACCGCACAGCAGCCCGACGGCACCCGCGTCGAAAACGCGCGGCAACGCGTCATGCCGCGCGCGGCACAAGCGGCAGGAATCGGGGTTTTGCAGCGTGCCGCGCGAAATGGGTTCGAGACCCATTTCTGCGGCAAATGCGGCGTGCCGCCAGATAAAGAACCAATCAAGAGCGACGAGGGTGACGTCACGGAGCCATCACAACCGGACCGCCGCCGGTCCGCGCCGGGTTTTCAATCGACAATCGTCGTCTGTCGCATGAAACAACGAGCGCTCGCGGTGTTGCTCGATCTCGGAGGCCACGTAGAGGGTCTCGGAGGCCACGTAGAGGACTTTGCGCAATCTTCGTGGGAACGTCGCTAGACGACGCAGCGTCTCCAGAGGGCCATGTGAGAGAGGAGCCTGGTTGCAGTACACGCCCCATACATGACACGTTTCTGTGGTAGCAAAACGGTGTGCTTGCGGTTTACCGAAAATATTTGACACTATTGTCCACAAATCTTTCTCTTCCTGCATGCCTAAATATTGAATTAGTTCAATACCCACCGTGGTTGTTCAGTGGCTATGGTGTTGGGCTGCTGAGCACGAGGTCGTGGGATCGAATCCCGGCCACGGCGGCTGCATTTCGATAGGCCGAAATGCGAAAATACCCCTATACTTAAATTTAGGTGCACGTTAAGGAACCCAAGGTGGTCCAAATTATTCCGGAGTCCCGCACTACGGCGTGCCTCATAATGAGATCGTGGTTTTGGCACATAAACGCCCATAATTTCAATTAGTTCAATAAAGCACTTGCGCCTACTATATACTCCGTTTCAGACATCAGGTGCAACGCTGTGTAGGCTATAGACGGTTTCATCCAGCGCCACCGCGCTCTGGCAACGCTGTGCGCCGGCATACGGCGCCCCTAGGAAACTTCCGGTAGCCGTTTCTTTTGCTCGTTTTTGCTGTATTTGTTCACTCGCGCGCTCGTCCTGGGCATATTCTGTGCTATTTTTCGGGTATATCGATATAAGTGCGACTTGTGGCATTCAGTGTGTTGCGTGACGGCGAGTAGATCTTGGAGAATCAACTGTTTTTATTACGTTTACTCGTCAATGGTGTTTTTCAAATCTGGGAGCCCACCACGAGCTCCCAGATTTGCTCTGCTCACTTCATCCAAGGTACGTTACTACGTGCAGTAGCCAGACTGCTATAATGCTGAATAATAAAAGTGCTACGGCGCGATTGTTCTGGCCGTATGTCGTGTAACTCACGTGAGAGCCGCTCAACTCTCGCCCCGAGTTTGCCCGCTCGTCCAGTTTCTTGCCTCGGCGTGGATCGCCATGCTACGAACATGAGTTAAAATTATTGTTTGGCGGGTGCCATGCTGCCGCCGTTTTGTTTTAGTGTTTTTCGTATCTGGGGCACAAGTGCACTTCTGCAGCATGCACTTCTAGGTACATGTGCGCATTGGTTTATCATGTTTAACGTCCCAAAGCGACTCGACCTATGACGGACGCCGCAGTGGAGGGCTCCGGATAAATTAGACCACCTGTGGTTCTTTAACGTGCACTGACATCGCACAGTACGCGGACCTCTAGCATTTCGCCTCGATCGAAATGCGACAGCCGGGGCTCAAACGGCGTCTTTCGGGTAAGCAACCGGGCACCGTAGCCGCTGAGCCACCGCGGCGGCATGTGAGCATTCGTATCGGTATCGCAGAGCAGAATCGCAGAAAAGTTAGCGATTTCCGTGCATGCATGTAGGAAGTTTCGGCCACATTCTAAAAGCATTTACGAATTAACGGAGGCCAATTATGGATTGCAATCTCGTGCCCAACACTACAGGTTTCATTTTGTTAGAAGTGTGGTAAATTCGGGAGCATGGCATGGTGCTCATGAATTTACTGCTGCACCTATATGAGTGAAGGTCCTGGGAAGGGTGCCCGGCCCTGACTGAACCGTGTAAGGTCAGGGGATACTGTTTGGCGGGCCAATACTTCTTGGTGGTGGCGTGGAGCAGAGGTAGAATACCCGGCTACAAATCTGAAGGTCGTAAGTTCGAATCCTACTCCTGTCCACCACATTTTCAGGCATGGAGTGGTGCCTGACACCGGCAAGAAAAAAAAAATATATCGCCGAGAGCTAGTGGGGCTATACTAGCTCACGTGCAACCAAACTAGGAAGGCCCACTAAGCTTCATCAAAGTCACTCCCTCTCCAGAACAGGAATTGGCCTCCCTGGTGCAGTATTCGGCCACTACCTCCCTCATGACTCCGACAATTAACCCATGGCCCTCAGTTCCCAGTGGCTGCGGAGCACCTGACCAAGGCGGCGGTCAGACCTGCTACGCGGCAGAGGGTGCTAAGAATCTCTGGGTCCGGACTGGCCGCCACTGGAAACTGAACCTGGCAACGTTCAACACGCCCACACTCTCGAGTGAGGCTAGCTTAGCAGGACTATTTATATCAGAGGAAATGCCTGATAATTGAAGAATTATCAGGCATTTCCTGGGATATTATTGGCCTTAGTGAGGTTAGAAGAACTGGTGAGGCTTACACAGTGCTGACTAACGGCCACGTCCTCTGCTACAGAGGTCTTCCAGATAAGAAAAAATCCGGGGTAGTATTTCTAGTGCATAACAACATAGCGGGCAACATTGATGAATTCTACAGTATTAATGAGAGGGTAGCAGTCGTCATCGTAATAAAACTGAATAGGAGGTATAGAATGAAGGTAGTACAAGCGTGCGCCCCAACCTCCAGTCACGATGATGAAGAAATAGAACTGTTTTATGAATATGTTGAATTATCAATGAGAAAGGTGCAAACTCAGTATACTTTAGTCATGGGCGACTTCAATGCAAAAGTGGGGAAAAAGCAGGTTGGTGAGCAAGCAATTGGCAACTACGGCATCGATTCTAGGAATGCAAGAGGAGAGATGTTAGTAGAATTCGCGGAAAGGAATAGGCTCCGAATAATGAATACCTTCTTCAGGAAGCGCAGCAACAGGAAGTGGACCTGGAAAATCCCTAATGGAGAAACAAGGAATGAAATAGATTTCATTCTCTCTGCCGATCCAAGCATAGTGCAGGATGTAGAAGTGTTAGGTAAGGTTAAGTGCAGTGACCATAGGTTAGTGAGGTCTAGGATTTCTCTCAATTTAAAGACAGAGAGAGTGAAATTAGTCAAGAGGAAACAGGCCAACCTAGAGGGGCAGTAAGGGTAAAAGCAGACCAATTCAGGCTGGTGCTTGCAAACAACCATGCAGCTTTAGAAAAGGAAGATAAAGACAACATAGAGGTAATGAATGAAACCGTGACTAGGTTGATCTCAGAAGCAGCAATTGAAGTGGGAGGTAGGGCACCAAGGCAACCAGTAGGTAAGCTCTCCCAAGAAACGAAGGACCTAATAAAGAAACGACAGAAGATGAAAATGTCCAACTCAAGAGATCAGATAGAATTCGCTGAACTGTCAAAACTAATCAACAAGAAAAAAGTAAGGGATATTCGAAATTATAACGTGGGAAAAATTGAGGAAGCCGTAAAATATGGACGCAGCATTAAATCAGTAAGAAGAAAGCTTGGCATAGGACAAGGCAAGATGTATGCACTGAAAGATAAGCATGGTAATATCATCAGCAATTTCGATGGCATAGTAAAAGCAGCGGAAGAATTCTATACTGACCTGTACAGTGCCCAAAACAGCCAAGCTACTTTCATTCAAAACAGTGATGAACCGGATACAGAGGCTCCTTCTATAACTAACGCTGAAGTTAGAAGGGCCTTGAAAGACATGACCAGGGGAAAAGCTGCTGGAGAAGATGGATTAACAGTAATTTAATCAAAGATGGAGGAGATATCATACTTGAAAAGCTTGCGGCCCTTTATACGCAATGCCTCACAACTTCATGTGTACCAGAGAGCTGGAAGAACGCCAACATTATACTAATCCATATAAGGGAGACGTTAAAGAACTGAAGAATTATAGACCCATTAGCTTGCTTTCAGTATTGTATAAAATATTCACCAAGATAATTTCCAATAGAATCAGGGCAACACTTGACTTCAGCCAACCAAGAGAACAGGTTGGCTTCAGGAAGGGATATTCTACGATGGATCATCGTTCATGTCATAAATCAGGTAATCAAGAAATCTGCAGAGTACAATCAACCTCTCTACATGGCTTTCATAGATTATGAAAAGGCATTTGATTCAGTAGAGATACCAGCAGTCATAGAGGCATTGCGTAATCAAGGAGTACAGAAGGCATACGTGAATATCTTAACAAACATATACAAGGATTCCACAGCTACCTTGGTTCTCCACAAGAAAAGTAGAAAGTTACCTATCAAGAAAGGGGTCAGGCAAGGAGACACAATCTCTCCAATGCTATTCACTGCATGCTTAGAAGAAGTATTCACGCTCTTAGACTGGGAAGGCTTAGGAGTGAGGATCAACGGCGAATATCTCAGCAACCTTCGGTTTGCAGATGACATTGTCCTATTCAGCAAAAATGGAGACGAATTACAACAAATGATTGAGGACCTTAATCAAGAAAGTTTAAGAATTGGGTTGAAGATGAATATGCAAAAGACAAAGATAATGTTCAATAGCCTGGCAAGGGAACAAGAGTTCAGGACCGCCAGTCAGCCTCTAGAGTCTGTAAAGGAGTACGTTTATCTAGGACAATTACTCACAGGGGACCCTGATCACGAGAAAGAAATTTACAGAAGAATAAAATTGGGTTGGAGTGCATATGGCAAGCATTGCCAAATCCTGACTGGGAGCTTACCACTGTCGTTAAAAAGAAAAGTGTACAATCATTGCATTCTACCGGTGCTAACATATGGGGCAGAAATTTGGACCTTAACAAAGAAGCTCGAGAAAAAGTTAAGGACCGCACAAAGAGCGATGGAACGAAAAATCTTAGGACTAACGTTAAGAGACAGGAAGAGAGCGGTGTGGATCAGAGAACAAACGGGGATAGCCGATATTCTAGTTGACATTAAGCGGAAGAAATGGAGCTGGGCAGGCCATGTAATGCGTAGGATGGATAACCGGTGGACCATTAAGATTACAGAATGGATACCAAGAGAAGGGAAGCGCAGTCGAGGTCGGCAGAAAACCAGATGGGATGATGAAGTTAGTAAATTTGCAGGCGCAAGTTGGACGCAAGACAGGGGTAATTGGAGATCGCAGGGAGAGGCCTTCGTCCTGCAGTGGACATAAAATATAGGCTGATGATGATGATGATGATGATGATGATGATGATGATGATGAAATTCGTAAGCATTTAAGTTAGTCCCATTTCAGTCGACCTAGGCTTCTTACACTAAATGACTTTTGACAATGTACAGTTATTTGTGAATGCATATTGAAAAGCAGAAACAAGACATATGACGCAGAAAACATGTGCATGTACGTACACATGGGGCGCTATAACATAAATGATTCCAAACTGTTTTGATTCCAATTTCTGCAATCAGCCTCCACGATTGGTCAAAACATTTTCTGGCCACTCCCAACTTCGCCTGTCGGTCACACGACGTCACGAAAACCACGATAGCTCCCCATCTTATATAACGTGTACACACTGATTATGCATGATTAAACCGCACAAAAGAAAAATAATAATTCCTGATTCGACACCTTTTCACCATTAGCCTGCTGCTATTGGTCCAATGTTTTCTGGGTACGCCCACTTCGCCTGTCTGTCACGCGACCTCACAAAGCCGCGAAAACTCCCCACGTCAAAGTGACGTGTACGCGAGAAAAACGCATTAACATGCCGAACAAAACTGAAAATTTTTCTGAATAGCCACAGACTGCCCCGTTCCGAAAGAAACAGAAGACGGCTGCCCGTTGATCGCTCAGGCCCTCGCTACTCGCACCTGCCGGTGAACATGTATTTCTTTGCGCATGATAAACCTTTTTGCATGGCAGTAAAACGTTATAGAGCCCTTTTAACGGCATGCATACGACATCGCTCTGCCACCTCTTCCTTGCAGAGGATCTGTTTTAGCGACATTCTTATCCTTCCGTTGCACGCCACCCCGATTTTCGACCAGCCACCGCAAGCTAAGTAAGGCGAAGCGGACCAATCGGAGAAGCCGGCACCACCCTCTTCATGCGGTTATCTATTTTCACTGTGCTGGCTCGGCCCCATCGAAACCCTCTCCACTAGAGCGTGCTCCTCGACTCTTGCCGGCCAATTAGATAAGAAAAACCGCTGAATGTAGACGATGTTATTGATTTTGAAAGCGAACAATGGTGACCTCTTATAAACGAGGAGAGTGTTTGATTGGGTTGTTCAGACAACGCTAATGGTCACCGCCCGATGCTTGCGTCAGTGGTTACGTAAATTTGAAATCAGGAGTTTGGAATCAAAACAGTTTGGAATCATTTTACGTTATAGCACCCATGCACAGCTTACCACTTCATCCTCCATCTTGCAGCAATAAAAGTGTCATTGCTAAATGCAAAAATGCCCATGTGTTGTAGGGCACGTTACAGAACCCCAGGTGGTCAAAATTAATCCGGAACCCTCCACTACGGTGAGCCTCATAATCAGAACTGGTTTTGGCACGTAAAATACCAGAAAGAAGAAAAAGTGCCATTAAAGTTTTTCTAGTTTTCGGCAGTCCCATTACCTGCCTTTAAGACAACAGTCTGCGTTCATTGCATGTCCTCACTAAGATGCTCCGCTTGTTGCTCCGGGATTACGTAGCTGAGGAAAGGTGTTTGGAGCCCGGCGAAAACGAAAATCGCACATCATCGTTCAGCGGATCGGGCAGCTCTCTGCCTGTAAACATCAGCGTTTGGCGATACCGATCTTTTGCTTCGGTGCTAAGCGCCTAAAGTAGTCGCTCGTCATCTCGACAATATTCGCGATGTAGAATCAGCTCATCACAGATTCCACCAAGCAGTGCAAACATCGACACGCCGGCCTCACGTCGCGCATGCCTTCAAACAACATAGCCGGAAGTGCTTCTAGCTCTCCTGCCGGAAGTTCCGATGGGGCAACCAATCAGCGGCAAACGAGGTTTGTTTGTAAACACTGAAACCGTCTATAGAGAGACTTTTAACAGCGGAGCTGTTTAAGCTTTTGGTTAGGCCATGGAGCGTTAGCAGAAAACTGCGCCTGGCGATGTCGTCACCGCGCGTTGCTAGGTGACGCACGTGACCTAATTGCTCGGCGAGGTTACCAACATCTCCCAGGTTACCTTCGCCACAGTGTGAGGCGCGGCCGACATATCCAGCGTTCGTCTGTTTCGCCTCGCACCGGACTATAGAGTGCTGCACTTTCGCTGGCGTGGCGTCCCCGTGCCGAGTGCGCTTGCGCGTGAACGCTACGTTGAACTATAAAGTAACCTTTAGAAGACTGCACGCCGACCCCGAGTATCGTCCCGATACTCGGCTAAGTTTGGCTCAGAACCAGCCAGGCCAAACCAAATTAAGCAAAGGAACGCAAAGACAAAGCTAAGAACCAGCCAAGCCGTGTGTGCCGCCTGTCACTGCGTTGATTAGCAACCACCTCGCGGAGCGTCGCGCGCTATGCTCGAGAGAGAGAAAGAGAAAATGAGAGCGAGAGAGAGAGAGAGAGTAACAAATTGTAGCAGCACCAACGAGGCAACGCGCAGAGGGGCTGCCGACGCCATCTGCGCTTCTCCGTTTCCGCACATTGCGCCGAACGCTCGCGGTGTCCGTGACTGCAGCTGTCACCTGTGGCGGCGGCTCGGCCGAGCTCCCACCAGCTGCGCACTACTGCGCATGCGCCGTGACGTCATCCCGGCGTCTTGTCTGCTGCGGTGCACCCCTACACTGTGCATAGCTTTCGCCCCACTACCCCTACGAGTGCTCGAACTGCCAGTGCTTCGCGAGGCATTCCCCGATGACACGGACCTATACAACTTATGCACTTCGACCTATACAACTTATACACTTCGTATAATTTAGTATCACTTGGCATTACTTCGTATAACTTAGCATCACTTCGTATAGCCAAGACCAGCTAGGAACTAACTGATCAGCTCCGCTGTGTCTTAAGCCTAGCACCACAAGTGCAGGCTCCCCTGAATTTTTTTTTTTTTGGAAGTGGCTGCGTTCGCACTTGGCTATAGTTCCATGTTTTTGTTTGTTTGTTTTTTTGACCGCAATCGTGCGAAACTGTTTTTCATAGGCAGTATTGAATGAAACAAGTTCATCCCTTAGAAACAAACATGCTGTGGTATACGGCTGCTACTGCGTTGTTTTAGATCATTTTAATTTTCGTTGCTGTTCTTTATGGTTTCATTTTTTTTTTGCAGCCCGTGGCAGGGCTTTGCAGGTTCCGCGAGCGAACGCCCTTAGCGCGCAGCGAAGCACGGATGGAACGCGCAGGGAAGCATTGACGGAACGCGCGGGGCAATACATTTTGATGGCCGAACTTCTTGCGTAGCTTCCACGGCGTTGCAGCTCATGTCTGAAACGGAGTATAGAATGAGGATATATGCTGCACTCCTGCGCACCTGCGTGCGCACGTAACGAACATGTGTACACGATGTATCTGTCCTTGATGAGTGGTCGCTCTGTCCGTCTATCACTCTACGTCTGTTACAGACGGAGGCGTATGCATCGCCTCTAAAATGTTCTAAATACATGAATGGCATAGAGCCGGGGTACCCACGCTGTGGCCACCCCAAATGTACCTTACAACACATGCTGTGGCAATGCCCTTCGTTGCGCGAGAGTAGCGAGTCTCCCTCTACGGAGGCGGACTGGAACTATCTTCTCACTAGCCAAGACAAAAGAGACCAGCTTAGGGCCATCCAGAGGGCCCGCGACATGGCCGTGGAGTTTAACCTCCCCGTCCCGTCGTGGGAGTGGCCCACCGGTGTCACCCCCTAACGGAGGTCGAGCGCCGCCTCCGGATAATAATAAAGTTCTTTGCCTGCCTGCCTGCTCTGTCCGTTGAAACTTCACTTCGTGAATGCGGGTTACGCGCAAGCGTATAGATAAGGCGAACGTGCACCACGGCGTCGAAGCACCAACGGAAAGGGCGCGAACGAGGTCGTGGACGCTACATTGACCTACATGCAACGCTCTCCCCCGTCGGCAACAGCTTCGCTGTACTTCCACTTTCACAGAGCGGAATGGAGGCGGATTTTTTATTGCGAGCGGATTTCTGCCATCGGCGTCGTCGTCGCCGTCGCCCTTGCCGTCACCGTCGCCCTTGCCGTCACCGTCGCCCTTGCCGTCACCGTCGCCGTTGCCGTGAGGTTCCGTATGACGTCAACGGCGATGAAATCGTCGCCGCGCTCCGGACGCTGTATGTGCGAGTGAAAGGGAGCGAGGGACGCGCGCGAAAATCCTGCGACATGCGATTCTACCATTTCATGCGCGCGCGCGCGCGCGCGCGCGCGCGCGCGTGTGTGTGTTGTGTGTGTGTGGTGTGTGTGTTGTGTGTGGTGTGTGTGTGTGTGTGTGTGGGTGGTGGTGTGTGTGTGTGTGTGTGTGTGTGTGTGTGTGTGTGGTGTGTGTGTGTGTGTGTGTGTGTGTGTGTGTGTGTGTGTGTGTGTGTGTGTGTGTGTGTGTGTGTGTGTGTGTGTGTGTGTGTGTGTGTGTGTGTGTGTGTTGTGTGTGTGTGTGTGTGTGTGTGTGTGTGTGTGTGTGTGTGTGTGTGTGTGTGTGTGTGTGTGTGTGTGTGTGTGTGTGTGTGTGTGTGTGTGTGTGTGTGTGTGTGTGTGTGTGTGTGTGTGTGTGTGGTGGTTGTGTGTGTGTGTGTGTGTGTGTGTGTGTGTGTGTGTGTGTGTGTGTGTGTGTGTGTGTGTGTGTGTGTGTGTGTGTGTGTGTGTGTGTGTGTGTGTTGTGTGTGTGTTGTGTGTGTGTGTGTGTGTGTGTGTGTGTGTGTGTGTGTGTGTGTGTGTGTGTGTGTGTGTGTGTGTGTGTGTGTGTGTGTGTGTGTGTGTGTGTGTGTGTGTGTGTGTGTGTGTGTGTGTGTGTGTGTGTGTGTGTGTGTGTGTGTGTGTGTGTGTGGTGTGTGTGTGTGTGTGTGTGTGTGTGTGTGTCTTTTCCTGAGCTGTGTGTCGTGTGTGGGTGTGTGTGTGTGAGATGTGCACTTGAAATGTCTCCAGTGTGTGAGATGTGCGCATTTTAGTGTGTGTGTGTGTGAGTGGCGCATATCTCCAAGTGGTGGGGAATACGCCTTGTGGCTACATTTCGTGTATGTGTCGTGTGTGGTGATTAGGTGAATGTGATGTGCAAGTGTCTGCCTCTGAATCTGTTTTTAAATTCCGAAAATCCTAAGACAATGTATATTTTCGTGTGTGTGTGTCTGTGTGTGCCGTTGACATGCGATGCGTGTGTGTGTGTGTGTGTGTGTGTGTGTGGTGTGTGTGTGTGTGTTTGTGTGTGTGTGCGTGTGCGTGTGTGCGTGTGTGTGTGTGTGTGTGTGTGAGAGATTATGAGGCACGCTATAGTGGGGGGCTCTGGGGAGGTCTTCTGTAAGAGTCCGTCTAGTGGACATCTCTACTTCGTCTGCTGTTGAAGGTCTCATTGGCTGGGCTGGGCTGCGCTTTAGCTCGCGCCACGCGCCACAGCCAATGAGCACTTCAGCAGCAGATGAAGTAGAGATGTCCACTAGACGGACTCTTACAGAATACCTCCCCTGGATTAATCTTGACCGGCAGTCCCTTTAACGTGCACCCAATGCACCGGTACAGGAGCGTTCTTGCATTCCGTCCCCATCGAAATGTGGCTGCCGCGGCCGGGATCGAACCGGTGACCTCGACCTCAGCAGTGCAGCGCCTTAGACAGTGGGCTACGGCGTTGGGCAACTACCAATAATAAATTGTTCTAATTTCCAGGCTATCTAACATCACCCTTGCCTTGTGCATATTAATCTTCAACCTTATTCTCCCATATTGTGGCCAAGGTCCTCAATCACTTGTTGCAAGTAATCACCAGCGTTGCTAAACAGGACAATGACAACTACAAACCATAGTTAGCTGAGATATTTGTCGTTAATCTTCACACCTTGTCCTTACCAGTCTAATAGCTCGAAAACTTCTTCTAACGTGCAGTGAATAGCAGTTAAGATATTAGGCCTCCTTGCCTGATGCCTCGGTCCTTGTCTGAAGCCTCTGACACTTCAGTGTCGGTATTTTCTCGTTTTGACTGGTGGATAATTAAGATAGCTGTGGGGTCATTATAGATATTTGCTAAGATGTTCACGTACGCTTCCTGTACTCCCTGAATATGCAATGCCTACATGACTGCTGGCATTTCTACTGAGTAAAATACCTTCTAGTAATCTATTAAAGTCACGTAGAAAAGTTTTTACAGGGAAGCTGTTAAATGCTAGCTCCCCCAGGGTCGTCTCCGCGCGTAGAAATAACTATGATCATCAGCATTGTTCGGCTCCATGTGCGTGGTGGCCTGGCTCCATGTGCGTGGCGGTTTCCCGCCAGTTGTGCACAGGTGTCAAAACAGGACGATGGATGGCCCATTGTTATACCCCTCGCCACCACCGATGTCTCTTTCACAAGTGTCGCAATACTCGGCGGCAGCACGATCCCTCCAAATCGTTGTGCGCCTTGGTCTCATGACGTAGAGCTCGCGCTAGCGCTGTTATCATCTGTTGCCCTTTTAACTCGCTATGGGACGGACGCTCGTTTAGCCACATCTTCCAGGATCCCGGCTGACGATGCCGTGCAGTGTGCCGTGGCTATAAACGCTGTGGCTCATACGCTAGTCTACGACGATGGGGCGGACTTGGCGCAGCAAATGCACTACTTGGCCATCGCGCCTGGCGGAAACAAGAGGCCGGTGTCCTTGCTCTTTGACGAACATGCCGAAGACACTCAATATATTCAATAAGGATAATATATAAATTCACTATTGCAATATTCACTATTGCAGACCCACCATAGTCACAGCTTCGCTGGCTTCCATCTTCACAGTAGTGGAAGGGCTCTGAATTTTTTATATTCCGCAGATTTCTCAACCATTTGATTGATTGGATAGATGAAATACATTGTAAAATAGCCCTTCCTGAAGGCAGCCGTTGATCTGGGTGACTGAAATAAGTGTTGCTCTGATTCTATTGAAAATTTTATTGGTGAATATTTTGCACTTTACCCAACGCAAGCTAATGGGCTATAATTGATCAATTTATTGACGTCTCCTTTCCGACAGATTAGTATAATGTTGGCATTTTTTCAACTCTCTGGTACAATTGAAGTCACGAGACACAGTATACATAGCGAGCAGCGAAAATGCAGAGAACAAGCATTCGCTTGAAGGTTTAAGCAAGTATGATATGAAGAATAATTGTATGTCACCTGCTCTGATAGAGGGCAGTTACATATTAGCACTCAACTAAGCTATCTTTCGCAAACAGAGTGAAAATACAGGTACGCAATGACTGGAACTCGTCTCTTGAAACGCCTCGCAAACGCAGATTAATTGGAGACGGCGAAAGGCTTCACCGTAGCGCAGTGACAGCCAGGACCCAAACAAGGGATGGTTCACCGAAGTCATGCTGGCAACGGCCACATTTCATAAACCCAAGCTTATTCCCTAAGTCCAGGGCTCCTCGGCTGACCAGGAAGGGGAGAGGGCCGTATCAGGAGGCTTGGAGGTATCAATTGAGATATGACAGGGAGCTTTCGCCTGACAGCGTTAAAGGCATTCTCCACGAGCAGACGTCTCTGTCGGCAGCTGGGGTCTGGAAGGAAACAAATAGAAAGATGACATACACTGAAACAGACGACGCGAGCCGTCTGCCACACGAAGAACGAAGCCGCATATAGTAGGGTGCTCCCGGGAAGCGCCGGGGCCATGCCTTGTGAAAGCCTGATTTACGGCTAACCCAGAAATTGGGCGCCGCGCTTCCAAACGTGGTGCGTCGACATTGCGCAAAGGAAGATGGTAGCCGGAGCGTAAATAATCGTCTCTTTGGAACTAGACGCTCGGCAGTGGCGGGAAGCTCGGGTAGAATTGAAACGTGTATGTGTGAGAGAGAGGCGTATGGGCTCACATCCAGAATAGATGCAGGACGCCCACTGGCGTGCAGTGTACATTAGCACCCTGAAGTTGGCGCAATGTGCACTTGCTCGGAAACGTGCCCGGCGCGGAAAACAATCTTTCAAATAACGAAATGTGTCACAACTCCGTCGAAATTTATTCGTTACGTCCGCTCGCTTATCGGAGCCCCACAAATGCATTGCACATTCGCAAATGCGAGAACCACATCGGGATACAACTGCGAAGAGAACAAAAAATCACGGGGAGCCGCTCTCGGGTATTCAAGGCTTTCTCACGAGTAATTGTCGCAGTATTTCACTGCCATTGCCGTTTCTTGTCTCATAACAATGTGTCGCACTGCACATATGACACCGACTTTTTCAAAGGCTTCGCGCTTGCGCTTTGGAGGCGTCCTCGAAAAGTACAAGTGTTAGGTAAGTTTTTGGAGAGTACTTCAAAAAGGACATTTAAGAATCACTTTCGAAAGTAACACTATTCGGGTCAAGTATGTCGTCTGGTGTCGAGGATACGTAAATAATTTACGTGTGCGATCGGTTCGATCGTCCAAAAAACTAATTTTTGCAGCAGAGTAATGCGGATATAAATGTTGCAGTGCTTGCACGCGCATTTTACTGAGTAAAATACAAAGAACTATTTGATTTTAGCGCTTTACCCGAACTCGTCTGGCCACAAGTACACATTGGTTCTCGCAACCACTGCGGTTACAGTGCCCTTACACTGTATTGCGGTTGTGTGCGTCGTCGTCCCGACTTTTTTAGACGTTTTGTTGCTGAAAACGTGCGGTCTTTATGCGTAGAGAGTGTGTGTGCGTGTGTGTTGTGTCTTTTTAACCCGCGCGGATGATGGAATAAAAAAAAAAGAAAAGGAAGAAAAGTGTAACGGTGTGCCTCATCCTTTGTAATATCGTGCACGCGTCCAGAAAAATCGGCAAAGTAGGTGAGGCTGCCGTAGCAGTCGGCTATCTTCCTTGCTAGGCGAGAGTAGCGAAAGTCGCACTTCAGGTTCCCAATGGCTGTACTTTACTTTCCGGCACTCAAGTGTCGATGAAAGTTTACCTTAAGTACAAGATTTGTCTATGAAACACGTTAAGCATCGACCGGCTTCTAAAGTCATAAGTTAAGGGCAAGTTCCGTTTGTGAATACGGGCCTATGGCTGCGCTAAGAAGGTCTTTTGCAATGTATACCGTACACATAACCTACCAACCTCAGTCATATAACCGAACTAATGATTACATAAGTAATGCTTGGTGTTCAGTTGAATTGCAATGCGCACTGTTGTTTATTAATCCTAAGGTTTAGTTTTGCATCCGAGGAGTTTAGGGTGACATCAAGAGCAGCCGTGATGTTACAGGGATATACCGATACCTATCTGCGAGCGCTGAAAAATCAGACACTCTGATGACGTTCCAACGCGACTTATGCCGACCAGGATCATCCGAAACCAACCTACGTAACTGAGACTAAAATGGCGTACTTCTGATATATTACCTGATTGCAACTACGATATGGCCCACAGGTCACGATTCTGCAGATTAATATTAGAGGGTGCTAAGCGACAAAAATTGATGACATTACAGCCTTCGAGTTTTCTCCCGTCTTGTTCTACCATGCACGTATCTTTCGTCATTGATAACAGCCTTTGGTCGTTCATACACCAAACTAACGTATCAAATATTCTTTCATCAGTGTCAAGCATTGCTTAGTGATTAGTCCGCAAAGTAATTCTTATATTGTCATTTCTATAGACGAAATTACCGCGTTTATAAAATTGTACACTGGCTTCCGCGATTATGGGAGTCCAAATCACACAACGAGTACGAAATAATTTTAAAAAGGCAGCTGAGAAACAACCATGCATTTCGAAAGAACATATGTTGTGCCTAGAAATTCTATACTGTGTTACTTTGTGCATCACCTGAAGCTTCAGCAATTTAATGTGATTTACTGGTTTTGATCTCCGTCTTACAATCTGACCTTTATAATAATTACCACTGATGCAGCTGTTATGAATTTTGCAACAACTACAATGATATAAAAGCAAGGTCAGTGAAAATCAAGAGGAAATAGTAAAAATCACAGACAATACACAACACAGAAAACTATAGAACTATTGAGAAGCACTTGAGGTTTTAAACGACCATGATCATCACTTGAACAGTGACTGGAGCTTGAAAGCTTGCGCTTGTAAACTGATTCTCATTTGGTTTGTCAGCAAGATAGCTGTAGCTTATACAATAGCATTTCTGCACAGAAATGGACAATGACGATGTTCCAGCTCACAGAAAGGCGGGATCCTCAGCGAGCCTTATTCCAGAAGTCTGTACACGTAGCGCTTCCGCGGCTGCAGGAAGCCGGGCAGCAAGTTCATTCGTTAGCCGCAAAAAAAAAAAAAAAAAAATGCTGCCAGAAGACGAGTTGACTTCAGAGCACATCACCATGTATTTGCCACGGTGACAGACACCACGTGGTTTAGAAGTTCACCGCCCTTCTTTAGCATGGCCTGACTTTACAGCGAGCGTAAATTTTTGAACGCAAGCGCAAGGAATAGCTCTGAGTGTAATACACACGAGGAGCCGTACACTGCGACGGGGCAACGCACGCCGGCGCAGGATGGACGGAAACAACCCATCACTGTCACGTGCGATGAACTTGGACACTGTGACTTTAATAGATGCGCGCGAGCTCTTGAATGTAGGGGATGAGAGGAGTCGTTTTAATGCAGGAACACTGACTGGCAGAACGTCAGTGTCAACCCTTTTACCCTAGAAAGCCACATCTCCCTCTTAGTGGCACTGGCATCGCAACAACTCCGCGGAGCGCCAGTCGCGTCTTTCTACGTATGGTTTCAGCGTTAATGAGGGCTCGTTTGGATGCAGTCTGGTGAGAACAATAGTAGGGTATACCCGAACCACGTTAGTTGCCACTGCCGCACAAGATGACAAGTACACCGAAGGTAACTTAAGGAAAACAAATTTCAATGTAGAAAACAAGCCTTCGGACACAATGTAGATAGATACTTACACCACATTTGCGTAAATTTGTACACAAACACACGAACTTCTTCGTTTTGCTAAATGTAACTTCTTTTAGGGAGACAGACGGCAGCGAACGCAAGCGCTCTGAGCTCAGCGATATGATAGCGAACCCACGACCAATTGCGCGATACAAGCGGAACCATCTCGCTAGGAAATACGATGCCTCAGTGTCACTCGGTGTGCCAAGCACGTATTCATCATTTGCAAGCTACTCAAGTACAAGATCGGTCCGTTCCAGTGTTGGAGGTACAAGACAACTGACTGCGTCCTTGTGCGCAACACTGCCTTCATCCCATAAGGTGAAGGCACCGTATTCGCACCGATGTTCTTACGGCACAACTATTCGTAAAAACAAACGCGAGCCCATCTTTGTATTTCACATAATATCAGCGAAGGCGGTCAGTCAGTTGTAAAACTCGCAAACGTTCTTATGAAAGAAAAGGTTTGTCAATTGTTCCCCGTGTCCTTTTACAAAGTATAACGTTGCGAAATAACGGTGGAGTTCAAAATGAGTCCTTGCTCCAAAGCCTGTTCACTGACGTCTTTTTTTTCTCTCTCTCATTTTCTCTCTCTCTCTCTTTGCGTAAACATAAGAATGTACGACATGCGGTTATTTCGTTGCCCAAGCAGCCTCTTCTGACCTCAAAATTTATTCGCGGCAGTAATAATGTCATTTTTTTTTCTCTGGTGGGACTTATTAATTTCCAGTATTACTCTTCGTTCCCAGTGTAAATGCAAACCGGGCGGATACCGAGAGCGGTATGGTGGGCGATGCAGAATGTAACAGAAAATTTGAACGACTAAATCAAATTGACATAGTTAAGTCAGAGTTTTTATGTTAAAATTGTTACGGCGTTACAGTAATAAATAATTTCTTCTGTTGATAACAACCAAGGGAAACGCAAGCGCTTTTAAAACACAGTATGAGAAAGTTCTCCCGCGTTATCGTCGAAAGCCTTGAAGGCCTTGAAAATTCTTTAGATCTCACAGAACCACGAAGCCAAATTTCAATCATCTCCGCAAATATTTGCTTTCCTTTCCTTGCGAAGTTTGCGGCAGTTGAAAGGCCACAACCTCAATTCTGCCGGCTTCGGAGGTCACTTGCGATGGAGGCAGGCACAGCGCGTGAGTTTGTTCTGTGCAGCCGCGTCAGTGTTTGCCGTGACCACATTGAAAGTGACATGGCATTCTCTGAAGAACGGCGACTTTCAGTTCCTTAGTATACCATAGACACATAAAAAAGACTGCAAAAAGAAACACGCATGCAATATATATTATGTGTTCAGCGCGATCTCGATCATCAGTTTGCTGGAGCCACATTCATTATTTTTTTTTCGTGCCATGCGGCAAACTAGTTCCTGCGAAAAAAACAAAAATGACTACGACCACGGTGGTGATCACCGCGTACCACGAAAACAAAACCTCGTGCTGCCAGCAAAAAAACACAGAAACACGGCGAGTATTTAATTATTAGCCGGACATGTCTTTGCAGGCAGCTACAGGGGTTTGGGGCACTGATATAATTACACGTTGTAGCAATAATGGCGAAACAAGGCGATGACACGCTTTGGAACACCTATTTCGTAGAGCCATATTTTCGTTAGCGCCGGTGCGACTTATTTAATTGCAATATGCGGTTTTCGAGTGCGGAAATATTGAGCATCGCCTATCGTGTCACACAACGCAAAAATTGGCAACGCCAGCAATATGCATCTTTCTTCCCACCAGAAAAATAGGCAATCAAAGAAAAGAAAGAATAATCATACAGAAAGGTTCATTGTTATTTTTATTATGCCCGCAACATTCAGCAAGGAACTTTTATTAGAGTCGTGTGTATATTCAGACAAAAAGTCGCCAACTTAATAAAAAAGAAATATTGTTTGATTTAAGGCACGGGGTTCGAGACATAAATTTTTCTTTTTGTGCGTTTGTAAGCAAGCGTAATGGACGTAGCCTAGGTTTTAGAATGCAGGAGAGTGCTGGACATGTGCATACTCAGGAATATTAAACATTGCCCCTTCAGCTGTCTGTTAAACTTCGCCACAATACACCTGCGTAGCTCAATAGGCAGGGCCTTCCAAAACTAGATTTGAAAAGTTCCACCTAGTTTCAACAAGTTTTCATTAGCAGCATCGAGATGGTACTTCCTTCTAATAACGCGCATTTATGACACTTAGTCAGCAATTAGTGCTGTGTTGGAGCAGTGTTTTTGGTCCTGACGAAAACATTGCTATAGATCATCAGCGAAGTTAGAACTAAGTGCCATAAATGAGTATGCTATTAGATGCAAGTACCATTTCAACGTTGCAATTTGAAATTTGTTCAAAGTGGGTCAATCTTTTGAAATATATATATTTTTTAAATGTTGCCCACCGAGTTTAGCTAGTGAGGTTGAACAAATTGTCGAAGGGCCAATGTCCAAAATTACTGGACATGTGAATCTAAATGAGCCGCACGTCTTCAGTCTTTCATCTGTCTTTTATGTAAGGCATTTTAATGTGTCACTGGCAGATTGCATCGCCAGGCACGTTGTCAATCTCGCATTTAGCGTGTGCTGGGGCAAAACACGAGTGGCCGGGGGAAGTAAGGTGGTGAGTGAAGGGCGGTGTCGCCCTAGTTGCCCTTCTTTAATGTTATAAACCAGGAACCAGGTAGCCCCTTCGGTGGCAGACCACCCTAGCAATGAATTGCCCTTTTATAGGGGAAGCTTCACGACGTCCATACCAATTCTTCCTTATCGTGATTGGCGAAGAAAGCTCGAACAAACACGTCAGTCCAAAAACGCCGATGTTGACAGTATTTTTTTTTCAGACACGTAGACGCAACAGATTCACGCAGCTGAGTGTTACCATGAATATAGAAAAGCTGAGTGCCTGCTGACGAAACGAGTGCGATGCTCTAGCGCCGGCCCCGAAAAAAATTCAGTAGTCAAACGTGATGGCAGAACACGTGACAAGGTTGGTGTTATTGCGCGATGATATGTGATAGAAGGTAAGAGCGTGCGCTTTCGTAAGCAATTACTTGATCTGTGCCGTACGTAGAAACCAGTACGCATTCAAATCTCCGGATAACTGGGAGCTCTTGACGCTTCGACAAAGGTGACGACGCTGCTGTGGAGGGACCCTGCTCGGATGAAATGCGTCAAATTGCGTTTGTGGCTTGTGGCCATATATGTTCCAGCAATAGGAAAGGAGATAGCAGACTGCGTAACAGCATACCCTTTATATTGTCACGAGTGGTGCTAGACACCGGTAACTACAGTAGGCGAGCGTACGGCAAGACAAACATTTATTCAGGCGAACTTGTGGCCCGCATAACCAAAAAACCAACTATAGCCCAGTAAGAGCAACATGTGCGAGCACGGACGGCGATCGGCAAAAACAGAGAGCATCACCAATGTGCGGGCAGTACTTAAAGGCTGCGAAGGAACATGCGCAGTACTATCGCGAGAGATAGCGCGAGTTGCCCTGCCTGGTACGATGGGCCCATCGTAGGTACGAAGCTGGTATCACGGTAGGTTTGCGCGAGTGCTTAAACGCGATAGCAATCGTCATGCGAAAGTGATCGGAACAGATGTAAAGACCATAAGGCACGTGGCAATATCATGATAAAATGGAGCGGAATTTGCTGTACAGTCACCAGCGGAGGAGTTTGGAAGTCGCATGTCATAACGTGACAGAGCTGCGCGTTGTCCACAAACAATAAACACGCGGAGGTGCGTGAAGATTACACTGTTTAATAGTAGCTACCCTCATGAAGATACTGAAGTCAGCTAATTACTCTTGGTCTTTTTTTCTTTTTGCGCGATATATTTGTGCAATAATTCCACATTGTGCAAGGGTGGTGATAATGCGACGCCATGCTGTGGGCATCAAAGGACTATGCCTGATAATGCGCTTTACAGGAAATGAATCGCGGTATTTCAACGATGAACTCGCGACTATTCCAGTAGATTTCTGGCGTGATTACTTCCTATTTGAGCCGTGCTTCTGCGTTTCAATTCCCTCAACAATTTTGCTTCAAATTACTATGTTTACGTTTTTGTCTTCCATCCGATAATGCTGTCGTTCTTCGTTAGGACAGATGCTCCTAATGCCACCGACGGAAGAAGTCGAGAGTCGTTTCGGTTTAAATTACTAGGCAATCACCAAAAAACTTGCGAATGAGCCCGGCAGTTCTAACTGCCGAGAGCTATCGTTCAAGCATGGCAGATTATGATGAATACAAGCTTGTATTAGTACGTGCATTAATTTATCTGAAAGTCCTATGAGATCACCTTTTGGTGCAACACGCAGTCTATATATGCCTCGGCTTGTTAGTTTATTTTACAGCGTAAGCTGTTATGGGCTCATTCCAATAGCCGTTTTGGTTCGCGATGGTGTCGGCCGCCGCTGCCACCGCCCCCGGCGGCGTCCGGTGAACGTAACCGCTATCGCTGGAAATGCGAAAAAAGTACCTGGCTCCTACCGGGATCAAACCCGCGCCCGCTGCGTGGGAGCCAGATACTCTACCACTGAGCCACGCAAGCGCTTGCTATCGGGCGCCGAAAAAAAAATCCTTTAATACAGGCGCAGACGATCCGAGTCTCCACCACTATTGTTGCGCCATCTAGATTCCGCAAACGCAACGTGCCCGACATGTAAGTTGCAGTTGTAAGGCTTGATCGGGCTCAGCAGATTGCTGTGCAGAGAGCATTACAAGTCGCAGCTCGCCGTCGACGCCGGGCGGACAGTTCAGATCGTTCTCATCAAAACGAGGCGAATAGACTGCCGCGAAGACCCTGTTGTGCGTGGTGCCCAAATTGGAGCTACTCTTGAGCCGCTCCACCAGCTTACGCTGTGACTGTGCTGCGTGTGCCGCGCAGGCCTGTGACTTTTTTACCCCGAACACAGCCGTCCGTGTCGTATACCTCCTACTCTATGTAGTCACAGTAGTTGGCCGTACAATGGAATTTTTCTACGGACATGAAATTTGAAGATTAGCACGGCATCAGTATGAGGGAAAAGTGTTGTACTGCCCTAACGAAGAAAGCTATACTGGCAGCATAGTCATTTTTGCTGTAAGCACGTACGAGCACGATTTTCTGGTCTTGTGACAGGAAAATGTGGACGTGGTTCCAATGATGAAACCACACTCATGAGACAAGACCAGAATGTGCATGTAAGCACTTCGTCTTGTTTGCACCACAGCCGCCGTCACCATTAATTCGGCATATACGCAATGCAGAGACGCACACTTGCAAATTAGGAAACTGCTAGTTGCATACCGCAGTTATGTTTATCGGTCTAGATGAACTAATCAAAGCAAATTTAGCACTGAATACTGTGCAAAGTAAAAACTGTACCAGCAGTTTTTAACTTTCGTTCTGCCCATGTCTGGAGTTTCGGAGTCCATGCGCTGAGCCGCTTTCATAAGCTGTCGGTCGACATCAGCGGTCACAAAGCAGAGCTGCCGGTTTACTGAGATTCAGCATTCCCCTGCACAAAAAACACTAGAGCTTCAATTGCCACCATGTTTTCTCAGACGCTTTCATAGGATATACACTGCATAGACAATGATATCAACAGCCCGAGAAATGTCAACACTTTCTGCCGCAACGTATCCGCTTTCTGCAATTTTACAACTAATAAGCTGAAAAAAACATCAGTTTCTACAAATTTAGTATGTTGTACTGATAAAAATAGGAATCATTGGAGCTGCAATAATACTGACACTCACTGTAAGATGAAACATTCGATATATGAAATCGCGTGACTCGCAGCAACGTCGCAGCAAAGTCATGCCGGCCTGCAGCATTTTGTCCTCTTTAACTTTGTGTAATGGTTGTGCTTAGGGACCGCAATCAATCAGACCCATCTGTGCCGAGTCAAGCGAACAAGGCAGGTTAAAACGCACGAATGACACCAAGAAATATAAAGCATTGCGTGCAGACTTGTTTTCCCTAGAGCCTAATGTTGTGAGCATATACAACAACAGTCATCCCGACTTCAAGACACTAACATAAAGCCTCAGCAACTATTAACTTGGAGCAGATTCCTCTTATGCCCCATGAAATCATAATGAAAAGTATTTCAAGGTTGTATTTTTTCTGATAGACTCGGTCTGCGTGTTACCTTTGTTAAAACATAACTTGTATTATATCGGATGTATTAGAGTGCTCCTCGACCCGCCGTGGTTGCTCAGTGGCTATGGTGTTGGGCTGCTGAGCACGAGGTCACGGCATCAAATCCCTGCCATGGCGGCCACATTTCGTTGAGGGCGAAATGCGAAAACACCCGTGTACTTAGGTTTAGGTGCACGTTAAAGAACCCCAGGTGGTCCAAATTTCCAGAGTCCCCCACTACGGCGTGCCTCATAATCAGATCGTGGTTTTGGCACGTAAAACCCCATATTTTTTTTACAGTACTCCTCAGCAACACTGCTTTGTCGAATGTTTTATTACGCGCCTCATTGATATTGTAAGATATACTCAATTTCTCAACAAATGCTGGTCTTGATTGCCACGCTAAAACAACGCGACAATCCCTCCCGTCACAGATCTCATTTCACAGGCTGGACTCGTAAACCGTAAACGTATTGTCGAAGCGGCGCATTGGTGAAGCGAGTGCAAGCGGCGTGCATGAGACTGATCCCTAGAGAGCCATTACACCGGAACTTGACTCGCCATCGAAAATGCGATGTGCGCAAATAATTGCACATACAATAAAGCATGGTGCAAAGTTATATGGCCAAGGCTATAAAGGAAATGACTGGCACGAAAGCAGTGATGCAGTCGTATACTTTTAGCAGATGAAAGAGACAGCAGAGTCTTCGCCCTCTTTGCAGAACGGTGATCGCGATCCACAAGGCATCACGTGAAGCGGCAGTGGCAGAGTGGGAAAGGCAAAAAGACATGCCGCGGGCAGGAACGGGGGTCCCTAATCGAATTATCGCGTCCAACCATCCGAGCTAATCACATTGTGGACCGTTATGAAATTTGTCTCTGGGCACACACGTGAAACCATTTCCTCGGTTCTGTCCGCCACGCTGCCTGGAGTCAGCAGTGTCGCAATTCATGCGCTCATAGAGCATTGATCAGCAGTCTTGTATCAGCGCCGTATAATAAACATCATTGCATGCGTGTCTCCGCATTGCTTTTCCCAAGCGAAGCAACTTCAAAACGACATAAAAACAATACAAGCCCCAGAGCAACTTGAACAGCCTTGAAGCGCTAGCAGCCTTGTTGAGCTTGTTGAGCTTCCTGGCCACCGCAAAGGTACCTCCGTTTCAACACCCGAGGGTCGCCCCCCAAATGTAAGTCCAGCAATCGCAGATGAAACTCAGCAGAAAATGAGAAATACCGAACTTTGCGGTAGTTACTACTGGCACGTTTCAACTGGGATACTCAAAGCTTCCATGTGTGATGATAAGTTTCTTTTAAAAGATAATTGAAACGCATGCAATCGAGATGCTGCGCCTCGATGTTCTTAATAAAAGACAAGGGTGCTTGCAAGCACATGAAAGGAAAATTTATCAATAAAATGTTGCAGTTTCACCTGAAAGGCGAAGCATCAATTGCGATAACACATTAGTAGAGAGCTATACGAAGTAAGGATAGTAGTTTGATCAGCTGTACCAACTTGGACATGCAGCAGCACCAGCAATGCGCAGAACTGTTGTCGACGCCGTCGGCGTTTTGCCCGCGTTCGTACCGAACGCGCACGGCGTTGTTGGTTGTTGCCGGTGCCTCTGGGGGCGGCTCAGAGGTTTTCTACGAGATCAGAATGGGACACTCGTCGAGCAGCGTCGGAAGTCTTTACCACCTTCTCGCCTCGCAACTTTTTTGTATAATTACGCATTTGGTGCCGCACCTAAACGTTGTCTCCCCTCCCTCCCTCCCTCCCATACACCCACGGCCTTTCGCGCGACGGAATAAGTTGTGTTTGCTCTTCGCCGTGCGTTCGCTCCCCTTGAAAGCGCGCGTCCCTCGCGCGCTTTCACTCGCACATACAGCATATGGCGCGGCGATGATTTCATCGCCGTTGGACTTCATAGGGAACCTCACGGCGACGACGACGCCGACGGCAGAAATCTGCTTGGAGGGTCCATATAATTGTTGTCGCAATAAAATAGATGCGAGCAATAAACATCTCGAAAATGCGCACTGCGTCTTGTTTAGATGCCTAGCACCTGTAAAGCGTGCTCTACCACTGTGTGCATCTAAATGTGGAGAAGCTCCTTAGTTTTCCTCAGGACAACTAAGGAGCTTGCATACAATTCGCACATACAGCATACGGCACGCGGCGACGATTTCATCGCCGTTGACGTCATACGGAACGGCGATGGCGATGCCGACGGCAGAAATCCGCTTTGAGTGTCCATATAATTGCTATCACAATAAAAACAATGACACTCACATTTTAAAACAGCACACAAACTAGGAGTTTCGTTAACCCCTTAAGGTACATGGGACATATGTGTCCCCGAGTTTTAATCATGTCTTGATAAATAAGTTTTGCCCCTAGAAACCTGATGAGGGCACTTTACCGAACTAATCAGCTTCCATTAACGAAATATATAATTTCGGTTGACAAATTTATGACAAAACACTGACGAGGCGTGGGTGGAGTCACACCTCAAAGGTGCGCTTCACCGCCGCTTCCTTAAGTACATGTTTTGTAGATTTTTCTGACCAATAAAGGAATAGAACGTGTGGAATATAAAGTGTCGTTATCAAGAGTTTGTAATAAACCAAGCTTTTTGATATTATACGAGTATAAACTACATTTTTAGCGATAAAGATGTGTTGGGGCATATGTGTCCCAGTGTACCGTGACGGAATTCCGACTGCCATGTGGCGGCGTTCGCTTGAGGGTGGCACTTTCATGTCCCAATAGCCGCTTGAAACGAATAAACTCGTATATGTTGTGCCTTTGCGTGTAGCCTGGTTTATTTTAGATACAAGTACTTATTTTCCGGAAATATGGAAGAAAAAACAATGGAAATTTCTAATATCGGAAGAAAACATTCTCTGAGATTTTGTTTCATGACAACGATGATGAGTCTGTTTTACAGCTTGACGAAGAATATGTTGACAATGTTAGTGCAGCATCGACGCAAAACACCCAGAAAAGCCATAACATTCAAAGCCACTGATAAAGCGAATAAGGGAAGGTCAGCAAAACATCTTGCAATTACTCTTCCTAAAATTACGTATTCCGTCAAAGGGTCATTGAATAGAAGAGGACGTGCAACACGGCGAGTCACAGCTGATTCCGGCGCAAAACAAAGGGAAATAAAGTGTATTCCACAATGCAAGCAACCAGCGGATGTTATAAAACTAAAATATTTTCTGTTATGAAGTTGGAGAGCTTCGTAAGAAATGCTTGTAAAAGAAAGCACTCGTTATACTGAGAAAAATGCGAACGGCAGAAGAAATAAATACATTTCTAGTTGTTATTATTTTGATGAGCAATCACGTGCTGCAAGCTCGAAGAAGGTAACCTACGATGTGGACTGTAAGTCAAAAATTAAATACTACCTCCGAGTGTTCTAGGAATTCCGGGAAATTGAAGTAAACATCGCGTACATTATGTACGTCAAAGTACAAGCTGACGAGCCCACTATGCCCGCTCTGACCTCCCTGCAGTTCTGCCACGCAGTCGGATGGATTCTTTCAGAAATTGTTTGAGCCGAGATCGAAGCACAACTCTTTAGAAGATATGTAAGCGTATAAGAATGTGTGCAAGGCAAGACACCCCTGCACACTAAAGTACAAAAGCTCCCGCTCGAAAAAGGTGCACGGATTGCTCCAACTGAACGCTTGAAATCCCCACATTTCCCTGCTGCAGCATTTGCAATTTCAATTTTGCTTTCCTACCGCAAGGAATTGCTTCATGGAGTCTTACGGTGGAAGCAGCTAAGAAGCCCACGTAATTGTTCGGTTCCCTTAAGGTACATAGGGACACATATGTCCCATAGTGTAACTTAAGCAGCTATGAAAAATATACTTTTGAATAGTGCTTCAATGTTGTTTTAAAGGCCAAAATAAAGAAAAAAATACAATATATCGTTAATTTTGCGGCTTATTGGCTTATGTACCTGAGTGGGTTAAGCGAAGATTTCATATGAAATACAGAAGTATGGTTACTGTACGACAAACATTAAGAATCTGCTAGATAGTCAACAGAGTTCATTACGGTGTCAAGGGAAGCAAAAGCAAAGCAAGTCCAAAGCAAATAAAAGGTTCACCAAAGGGATGTAATGATGGCCTTTGAGCAGTCCAGTTCGGGATTGATACGAGTAAAGTGAGGCAGGATTAGCGGTCAAAGGAGAGCAGCCGGTTACGGGCGGCCGGCATGACAATATGCTCGACTGTCACCTTGCGTTCGGGAAGTAGTCATTTCGGGACGTACCAGGCTCCACAGAAGACAATCAGCGATCGAGTGTAAGCCCTTGGAGTCTAGATCCAGGCAACCAGAAACCGCGTTTACATGAACGCGACAACTGGCGCATCGCATCGCATCACATTAAATTTCTAGCGCATCGCATTCATGTAAACGGGGATAACGCGCTAGGAAAGCGCGTCGCATTAATGCGTCAGACATGGGTGGATTGAGACGACTAAGTCGACTTTCGCAGTGCATCTAAACGCGATCGCATCGCATTAGGAATTATGGCCAATGCAAATTGCTGTGGATCTGCTGCGCTCGCGGAGCTGCAGCGTGGCGAGACGCCGGATGCGTCTGCAAGCGCTGGTTTGCTTCGATGTGCGACACCGCTACCATCGCACCAGGGGTGATGCGCTGCATGGAAACGCATTACTCGTGATGCGCTACTGTCGCATTCTGTCGCATTCATGTAAACGCGGCTAGAAACTCGCTCTTTCACATCCGTCGCCCAGCTTCAGGAGAACCGTCATGTCTGTGATGACTGCAGCCTGTTACGAAGAAGACGTCAGGTTGTATGGAAATGCCGAGCTGGCTAGGTAGAGGCCTCGTGAGCCCGGATCCAAGCGCCCGTCAAGCTCGCACCTCTGCACTGTAGCTGCCTTCTGTTCTTCCAACCACCGACGTGTCTTCTCCGTTCTCGCTGGTATACATGGTATGGTATGGTATGCATTCTTTGATGGCGCGCACCCTCGGCGGGGGATTGGCCAAGATTTATTTACATGGTGTACTGGAACAGGGCAGTGTGTCATCCGGGTGCGAAAACGTGCCTCTTTTTGCGATGAAGGCCTGGGGTGTGGGAGCACCCCGGTCTACTGCAGCATCACCTGTCGCTGAAGCCTGAAGTCATTGCTGGCAAGTGGAGCCATAATGGTACAACACAGGGCCTCCGAGATCTGTAGCTATGGTTGTCGCGGAGGTCATGCATGTCCGTGCGGAGCTCGCCGATGGCCTGCTGCGGTTTTCCCTGCCACGTTTGCACATTTTTTATGTGCACGGCAAGCGCTGGGTTTGTCAAAGTCATTTTTATTTATTTTTTATTTTTTTGTGCATTGAGGTTCCTGCACAACGATTAAAACAACTACGGGCTTCCTCAGCTAGATCGGGCGCATTGGGAACATTCGCTGTAGTCTTGCGCTTCGGCGCCTTTTTTTGCGGAGCGAAATGTGCTAACGATGGCGGCTACCTTCGTCACAGAGCATTATTTTTTTTTCTTCAGTGAAACGTGGCGACCGATTTTATGGCTGATGCAACATCAAAGGAATCCCCAGCAACCCACCAGGTACAGTGTAGGTGCTTCCTCCGGCCTTCTCATCCTCGTGTGTCTCAACATAATTTGATAAAAACAACATATGCGTGCTTACCGAACGGAACGAGCAGACGAGTGTCTGTCTTCTGCAACCGAAACGCTGAGCAGACGATCAGGAACACTGCATGATCTGTGATTTGAAACGCGCAAGCTTTTGATGTATTCTAACAGTTTGCATTATTTATTTTTTTGCAAAATATAATAATTGCAATTGTGTTTTGAGATAATGTTTTGAGTTTATAAATGCAGAAAGTCTTGCGCAACATATTTAAATTTCGCGTGCTTCGCACACCAGTCGGTCGCAGCGCCCCTCTGGTGGCGTCATTGCAGAAGCGTCCCCGCTTCTCCCATTGGTGCGGTGGCTAGATGGGTAGGTGTGCCGACCGAGCGTAGTTCACCACTTCTCCTCATCATGACGCAGAAGTGGCGCTGCGGATAGTATAATGGCTGAGCTGCGCGCAACGTCGGCTGCGCTGTGTAGACGAGCAGCGTGTTTGATAGTATCGGAGCCTCTGCTCTAGCTTTGAAGTACGCGTTAAACAATGCCGTTTTGAGCAGTGTAAGCAAAGCCAGAATGGGGGAATTTATAACTGTCGTCTAGTCAGAAGACACGATATGCTGAAGTCAATTTTCCAGCTTGGCGATTGGCCACATTTATTGGTATAAACGTGGCGCTCCAACCCATTACATTAAATGCGTAGATCATATTTTCCATGCATAAAACAATACTGCAGTGGTTTTATACGGTATATGGAAACGTGCTTACGTGATATTTAGTGAGTTCTAGTGTTTCAATTTCGAGAAATCCAGCTATTGTGTTTAATGCTGCGTCAGTTACGGTATTTAAATTGTTACGAGACGAATTGTGTTGGTAAGTGCATATTGTTCACTGTTTGGTTGCAATAAAGCAATACGTCTTGGGATAGATTCATGAATATATTTAAAATACAAAAAACGCTCTCATAACTTGAGTCAGCTGACGCACCAACATAAAAAGCCTAGCGACAGCAACATCGCAACGTTGGTCCACCACATCAAAACATTATTCACAGCACACGCTTCCACATCAGGTGATTCCTCTTCTCCCTGTTGCTTTTGCGCGCCATGTTGTTGCCCTTGACAAGAAAGTAAAGGTGTGTAATTGAATAGAAATTCACAACATCGTTTGTGAGCTCTTTCTTGAGCCGCTCACAGCCTGTCAAATTCGGAGGATTCAGCTGCGAAAGTATGCAATGTCGGCGACACTGTTCCTTCGTAACTCATTTAAACTGAATCACAGCTTGAAGGCGTCTTCGAGCGATGCTACCAGTTTTTTTTTTTTAGTGCTTCAGAAGGGAGCAACAGCCCTGACCTACTCATTCTGTTGAATTCAGTAATGTCCCTGAGCAATCGGAGCACTTGGTTCTTTGCAGGAACTTCCTTGCTACATAGCCTGCTATATAGAATATAAGCCTAGAGTCACTTTCTTTTTCCTGTAGCAGCGCAGGGGTGCTCAATGTCACACGCGCACATGTGGGGCTTGCAAATTTCCAATGTCGAGGAGCTCATCGACGTACGTTGTTCGGTGTACGGCTTGCTCATTAACGTCGCCGATACTGAGCAAGCTACTGAGCAGCCCGGGGCGAACATTTCAGCTGTCAGACAGCGGAACATTTCCGCTGTCTTTTTCACCAATTTAGAGCCAGACTTGCAGTTCGGAGCGAAGCAGTAAGTCTCCTTGGTGGTCTTCTTTGGTGGAGCAATGCCGCCGCTAATCTCGCCAGTCATTTTTCCGACCTGGAACATTCGACATCGCTTAGAAACTTGCAAACAGTACGAGAGACGTGGAGCTCTTCACCTTTGAAACAGACACGAACAGACGACATACAACTATTCCAATAGGTTTTTTTTTTTTTTTTTTGCACGCCGCCAGCCCCCTGTAGCAGACGACGCGGGCTGCGGAACCGTTCTACTGAACGCAGCACCAATTGTGCGTCATGACGCGGGGAAGCGCTGAACTACGCTCTACACGCGCCGGTCGGCACACCTATATACCCATCTAGCCAGCGCACCATTGGTTTTCGCTGCAGACGTCACACTGCCCCATTCCATTACACCATAGTATTAGGAATACTTTTGTTAACAATAAAATTGGTAAAGTCAGGAGGATATGAACAAAATAACACATGAAACGTTCTGTCTCCTGTTGTTGTTTCCTATCAAACATGTGGCTCCTACCTACTATAGAGGGATTGGTGATAATTATGATTTCTTATTTAATGGCTGAGAATTAATGTTGCCCTTTGATTTCTTTCTTCCCCTTCTCCGTTCGCAACCCATGTGCCTCCCTGATTGGTGCTTGGTTTTGTAGATTTTACCGTTGCGACGCTTCGTGCGCTTGCGCCAAATTCAAAGTAGCACGTCATTGTTGTCATCTTCTATTTCTCCCGGCCATCCGACGCACCATGCTCATGTCGTCTGGCGCACTTCACACATGACACCATGCACATAGTCAAGGAAAACCCGGAAAAAAATTATGCATTACGCTTTGTTGAATCTCTACAGAATGTCTCTTGAAACCAACTGTCAACAGAGGGACAGTTTATTTTCTGCAAGTACTCTTGATAGGGGAGGCTGTAGTCGGAACATTTATAAAAAAAACGTTTGGTGATTCGCCCAGAGTACCAAGTGGTCAGCAAGCACGGTAAGATCTAAATACCTTCGCGAAATTGGGCTTTTTCCTTGTCTTGCCAATTCTTGCTACTGTCGCATCTTGACGCTTTTCTTCAGCGCGGTGATCCTAATACTCCTTATGGGAGGGGGGGGGGGGGGGAGGTGTTACATCAGGTGTGGTTAGCATGGCATGCTTGACATGCAGTTGTACCACTTGAGCATCTCATGCGTTGTTTACAGTGGTGGTACCCAAACAGTCATCAACTTCGCGTCTGGAAGGAAGGAATCAGTAAACGTAGAACTTCTTTCATGATTACTCCTGGCCCCTTCTTTCTTGACTAACTGGGCCCCTCTGGGCCCGGAGCAATCAAGAAACGAGTAATCACGTTTTGAATGCGTCCGTATAGAAGCCATTTCGTTTGTAGACTGAATCGACATAATTATTTCCATATCGAATTGCGGGTATAACCAGATCAAGTGTTCCACATCACTGATATTACTACAAAGGGCATATCGGACAAGTGGAAAAGGACATAACGAATTATCTGGGCGCCGGTTTCCACTAATAAGAAAACTGTTATTGTGTATCCATAAATCAGAGCCATGTATACATTCGAGAAGAAGGCGCGAGATCTCTTTTCGCACTAGACCCTGTCCTTAGGGGAACACAATTCTTGCTGCACTAATGCATGTGGAAAGCCTCTCCTATGCACGCTGCCAATCAAAGTCTTGCTTTCAACATTGCGATCCTGGCAGTCTCATGAGAAAGACGCTATCCAAATACTACCAAGAGTTCTTTTAAGGATGAACTTCTCTGCACATGCGAACGAAAACAGATTCAGAAAGGGTGTGGGTGCATAAAGCGCCTCCTATTCGAGCTACAAGGTCAAGTCACAGTCAGGTGGAAAACAAGAGAGGACATCTGGCAGAGAAGGACAATGCATTAGCTTCAGAGACGGAACAAATGGCGCCCAAGAAAAAGGAGAGGGAACTGTCTTGCACACAGGTTGTGTGAGCAGTAGATAGGTTGAAAAATGGATCGCGACTGAAAGGCATCGCAGGAGGTTGTCCTTGTCGACGTTCTTTCAAGAACTCTTTGTTCCTTGAAAGCGAAGAACGACAAAAAAAAAAACGATTTGCTACAGCATCCCGACAGCAGACGACTGTTACAACGTTTTCCTTATTTTTGAGCCTCTGAGAGATCAAAGTGTGCAGTAGCCAGAACAATATGACACTAGAGAGCGCGAGAAAATAAACAAAACAAACAGAAAAGTAGGAGAATTGGCCAAGGGGAACAGGGTCCTCAAGGGGGCACTCACCCGAAGGCTCGTTTGTGCAGAGGCGGTTCTTGGACAGCACGTGAAGAAAACAAGAAATTTAAGCTGTCTGTAAAACAAATGAAAGAATACATGTCGGTAGACTTGCGTTTAATGGAATATGAGTCCCTGCGATGCAGTCGGTGATAAATAGAGCAAATGAAAAGAATATGTAGCAGGCCATTACTTTGTCTCAACACAACTGGCGTAGAACTTTCACTGTCATTCCATTATAAACACGAAAGGCGTATTACTCGCAACTTAGCGCGGGAAATGCTGGGGGGAAAATGCTGGCGAGCTAGTCTTTACAGCCCTTGGGCAAATTGCGTATGAGGGTGTGCACGAAATAAGGTTAAAGTTTATATGTAGTTGACTCACAACTTGAGTATCAGCTAAAACCTCAGCTTCCTCGACGCATCTACACCCTCTTACATCGTCTCCACATCGGAACTGTTTACACCAAGCACTTCTTATTCCAAATTAAGCGTGTGACCTCTGCAACATGTTCTTGCGGTAATGACGACAAGAATGACTGTACCAAGCATACCACACATAGAGAGCGCCTCGAACAAGAACTGCGTTTAATTGACTCATATCAATATTTCTCACTTTCCAAGGTGTTAGGCCCATGGCCTTCAAAAGTGCATCGCATAGTTATGAAAGCACTTGAATTCTTTCTTTTTTGAAGACGTTGGCATCTGTGACTGACTTTACTGCGTCGTGAGTAAATGCGTGTCATTCGCTCACTTAAAACGTGTGGACACAATACATCCACGGACTTCACTGCAGATGAGAATTTCTCGAAAGAGACTTTCACTTTAGTGTGTTAACGTTTTTTTTAATTTATTTAATATTTTTCTCCTATATTATCAATCAAGAGAAAAGTGGTGGCTGTCGCCAGCAAACTTAGACAACTCATCTTCTTATTTTATCTAAATAAAAAAAACACCAGTGCAAGGTACAAAAAGGGATGCAAGAGATGTGCATCCTGATGATGCATCGGATGATGATGCATCGGTGCATCGGATGATGCCGACTGTCATGCATTTTACCAAAGAACACAAGGCAAACCTTAACAGACCAAGATCGTAGGTCGACTCTTGTGCTTTGCCCGGAAGCAAGAGGTGAATAAGAAAACTTTAGGCGCGAGCGTACACGTCCCGTCTGTCAAGTCGGCGAGATTAAGTCGGAGGCCGCCGAGCTGGGAGAGGGAAGCGAGCTACGGAGAAGGAGCGGGTGGCTGAGTGGTGAAGGAGGAGGGAAGGGGTGCGTCGCGCCGGACGAGGTTACGCGGAGGCGCGCTGGGTTCACCTCCTCTGGCAGTTGCGACAGGGTCTGTGTGCGCTATGGATGTACCGGGTTCGTCTGGCGATCATAAGGGACGAGCAAGAAGGATGAAGCAGCAATGCAAACGGCGCTAGAGCGCGAATCAACCGACTACGAAGTTGTCGGCAAGCGCCGGGCACGAGCTGAACAAGTCCGACAAAAGGTGCGTGCTAGGCGTGCCAAGAAGAGTTTCGAAGAGCGTGATAGGCGGCTTGCGACAATGCAGGGTGTGTCAGGCAAGAAGGTATAGCTTAGAAGCTCTAGAACAGCAACCATACGATTGCGCGTAACCCGCGTTCACGAAGTGAAACTTCACTATGATGTTTTTTATTGGGAAAGTCACTTTTTGTGTCTTCGTAAACTATGTTCCTAATCGTGAGTTAGTCACGTCTACTCTTGCGCAGAGGTCTAGCATAGGAACTGTTTCACATATACAATCACTGAAGCAAATTTACTAAGCAAATGAAATAGCGGAGCTATATGCCACCAAGAGAACGGGCGCTACAGCTATCGCATATCATTCTTTGATATGCAATATCAACCTGTTTTTCTGATTTTTAATATTGTCCCTAATGACATACGTACACATAATAAACACTGCCATAGCAGCCCAGCGCGAATAATCAAGATATTTTCTTTTTTCTGCAGTCAATTGCGTTCTCTTGCGATAGACAGGTGTCTCACTAGGCCATTGGCGAGGCTCGTAAAGATGTTGCGTCACCTGGTGCTACTAAAACATCCATACTTGGCTGTGACGTCGTGTCATGATGGATATTGATGACTAGACAGGACTGTCTTATCCTTTGCCAAAACAAAATGTCTTTAGCGGTTTCTGAGAGGGCATGAAAATCAGCCGCCAATCATTGTCACCATGAACGGGCGCACGGCAAGCTACTGTCCTTGAACGTCATGAGATCTCGTGTCCACAATGGCGTAATATAGCACTGTTTTGAGCATATTATCTTTCTGCTGCTCCTCTAGGTCTTGGAGGTGAGGCGTAGTGAGGCTTGTGTCTCAGTTCTTATTCATACATCTCGCAATAGTCACTCATTCCTCTAAAAAAAATTGAGAGCCCTTCCACCATGTGAAGATGGAAGACTAGTGAAGCTGTTGGCTTTGTTTAAATATATATTAGTTTTATTGCGATAGCAATTATATGGACACCTGAACCGGATTTCTGCCGTCGTCGTCGCCGTCGCCGTCGCCGTGAGGTTCCCTATAGATAAAATCTTCGCCGCGCGCCGTATGCCCGAGAGGAAGCGTGCGGGGACGCGCGCTATCACGGAGAGCGAACGCACTCAATCTCCCACGCGCAAGCAAGGAAGCAGGAAGCCAGCGCCGGAGGGAGCAAGGGGGGGGTTGGGGGGCGCACTTCTCTGCCAACAACCGCGCTCGTCGCTCGCTCGCACCGTCTCTTATCTCCACACGGCTCTGACCTTTAAGCGCCGTGCATTTGCCGCTCAGTTTCCGTTGAAGCGATAGGCCGCACGTACCTTCGCCCGATGCGGCGTATGCTTGCTGCCAGTGTTTTGACAGTCGTTGTCTGCTGTCATTCAGTGTGATCTCTTCGTGTTTGTGCGCGCTCACACCACGCTTGTTCATTCAGTTCGTAATAGTCGGGCCACATTTTCCAACGCACGCTACACACGCAATGCTGCCCGGATCGGCAGTGCAGCGCTACAGGTGTGTCCCTTCGCACGCGCTGCCCACGGGAAGCGCTTCTCATCAACACCACCGTTTCACACGCGCCTTCTCGTGGTCATCGAGTCTCTCTTCATGTCGGTCTACTTACGCCGCAGCACACCTGCTTACTTAATCAGCTCATGTTTATTACAATTCATATTGCTACCAAAGCCGCTCACCTTACTTCGTATGACATTGCTGTGTTGCTATCGCATTCATTGCTTCGCCCTTAGGGCGAAACTGTGACATTTTTTTTAACTTTGTAGTTATGTTAAATGGTTGAAAAAGCACAACACATATCTTCGTTGCGTCGCCGCGCGCCGTATGCTGTATGTGCGAGAGAAAGCGAGTTTAGGCGACTAGATTCACCCGACCTTGCACTATCGCCTGCAGCACATTGGGTCGCTGCGCGTTCGGCTTCTCGTCGCTTTCGCATCCATTCGTGCTGTTGAGTGCGCCGGCGCTCCTTGAAGGCGTGCTCTTCCTCTTCGGAGCGAGCAAAACGAGTCTTACCCATACCGAGTCCAAGGTGCAACTGATGCCGTCGCTAGGGAAATGGCTATGTCAAGAAAGAATGAGACACAGCTATTGGTTGGTAGACTATTACGTTTTATCACTGACGCTTTCGACACGCATCGTCATAGACTAGCGTTTGGGCGACAGCGTTCATCGCTCCGGCGCATTGTTTTTGTCTCTTTGGGTCTCACGTGTGACAAGGGTAGTTAAAGGGCGCGTTACAGGTGCCCGAGTCCACAGGGGTATGTACCATTGAGCTTGGACCCTTTCTGCACTGTCACCAGCCCGCTTACTGGAGATTCCCACGATACAGCGAATATGCATCCGCATATTTCCAGTAACCATGGTTATCCAAGATTTTATAACATTTCAAGCATAAAGCAACTAGCCCAACATCGCATCCTGCAGACATTAAATCAACATTATTTCAGATTTTGTTTTTTTTGTTCGCTTATTTGTTTTTCAGTGTGCCCTTGACAGTAGACTTTTCTTCCTTGCACCGCTATGCAGTTATTAATCATCTAAACCACATATCAAAAGCACAGATAGATAAAGTGAAGCGAGCTACCAATTGTATCCTAAAAGAGAGACCACTGCTGATCAATCTCAAGAGGAGAGCGAAAAAAGGAGAAGAAGAGGAAGGCCCCCATAAGACAGCACATCACGCGCATAATATGAGCACTACAGGCGACAAATCTAGTCCCATGCATGATTGAGAGGAATTATATCCTAGCTCGATTCAATCTCTCACACAGCGGTACCGGAGATTCACTTAATGCGGAACCAACGTAATAAAAAATTAAAAAAAAACTTCATCAACTGACTGCCAGATAAGGGCATCAAACAGGAAACCGCTGGCCACATACCGAAGGCTACAGCCATTCATCCCCTGATAAATGATCGCCACTGCAGAAACTGGTTCCAGGAGGCTTCTTGCCTTAATGGTCCACATGACCAAATATATTCCCTTATTTATTGCACCGTCACCGTTGACTGGTATGTTTATCTTGCAAACGCTGTCTTAGGGATGCCACATGAAGTAATTTTTTTTATTATTATGGTGAGAAAACATACGAATATTCTTGAGGATAAAAACTGAAGGCCTCCCAATTTCTCATATAGTGTTCGCGTAAAGATTGGGCTGGAAAACAACCAACAATTAGAAAAAAAAGAGAGACAGAAATGGAAAACAATTCAAGGGAGAAAATAGGGAATTGAAGAAGTGGCCAAACAAAAAAATCCACCCAAAAAAAGGAGTAGACTGTCGTGATAAATAGACCATCCAGGGAGTACTGGGGATTTCGTCGGGAAATCCTCGGAAAGAAAAATGATCAGGGCGCCACTTTTCCGCTTGTAACTCGTGCTGAAAGCGCACGTACCCGTAGCATATTGCGCCATATTTTCTACACGCGAAAGTAAGAAAGATATCCGGCGGCGACAGCATAAAACGCTAGCAAAAAAGACAAAAAGAACGTTTGTCATCGTCGTTACTTTCACAATAATAGTTCAACCTATTTGAAATAACTTTTGAGAAACATGGATAAATTTTCGGGTTCCAGCTATTCCCATGTGAACTCAGATTTTTGCTTCCTATTTTATTATGTTTTCTAGTGCAGTGGCTTAGCAGGCGACGACATCGCTCTATTTAGGGAACTACGTCGAAGCTGCTAAGACAGCAACTTCTGCGCGTAATAGATACGTCGCTCTAGGTGCATAAATGTGCGCAGAAATTTTTGGAAAAAAAAAGAAAAAAAAAGCGCACGACTTGCACCGCGCACGAAATAGCTGTTATTATACACAAAAGCTTCCGAGAGCTTGAAGGTGGCAGCCATTTTTTTGCCGCGGACTGCAGGGCCTGGCGGCACGAATGACCAAAATAGTAGTCAGTCTGTTCTTGTCCTACGCATGCCACCCGTGTTCGTTCGTCAGCGGTCTCGTTATCAACCAACGATTTATCCCAGCACGGGCCTTACTTGGTCCCCAGGGCAGCTATTCATGCGTGATCTTAAGCGGGCCCCATAGGCAAAGAGTGTTTGGGCTGAGATTAGGGGCGCCTGCTCTAAATGTTGGTGCGAGAAAAAAAAGCATTCTGTTTATTAAATGGCTGCCATATATTATCGTTTCGATCAGTGCGTAGATACACGCAATGTTTATTCATAGTGGGTCAATAAGCGTATACTAGAAATATGAAAGCACTTCAGTGTGAGTAGTGTCTCAGCATATGTAATACGGGTAAATAATTATACATCTATAAAATTCTGCACTATATGTGCGTGCCGTAACAAATGGCTATTCAACGAATTATCAAGAAATTTCGCCATTAGGATATTTATAGCTGAATCACTATTACGCAGTTTTCTTGCTGGGTCGCTACTTGGTGTTGCAAACTCTGTTTGTGAATACTTGATCGCGTTCAAGTTGCGTGAAATGTTATTGTTAACCTTCGATACTGTCTCAATGTCCCTATCACAGTGGTTTATCTTCCGTTCTAGATCATGCATTCCAGATATTTGTTTGAAGAACTTGGCACACAATTACAATATAGTGTGACGCATCAATACTGTAGCTGCATTCGTTATAGAAGATTTTGCTGATATCGTGACGCAATATCACGCATTCCAACACGTAAACAATCTTAATAGTATCTGCAGAATTTTTATACGTAAGCATTATATGCTCGGAAATCTGGCGGCGGTGTGACCAAACCATGGTAGCAAATATGGCCGATTGGCGCAAAGAGTAAATCCACGACAGGAAATGCTCGGATGGACAGCAAATTTCTCAGTGTCGTACACAACACGGCATCGTGTCTTCCTTCCCTATATGCAAAAGCTCACGCAACACTTCTTTTGATGGTGTGCAACAACAACAACAACAACAACAACAACAACAACAACAACAACAACAACAACAGCAGCAACAGCAGCAGCAGCAGCAGCAGCAGCAGCAGCAGCAGCAGCAGCAGCAGCAGCAGCAGCAGCAGCAGCAGCAGCAGCAGCAGCAGCAGCAGCAGCAGCAGCAGCAGCAGCAGCAGCAGCAGCAGCAGCAGCAGCAGCAGCAGCAGCAGCAGCAGCAGCAGCAGCAGCAGCAGCAGCAGCAGCAGCAGCAGCAGCAGCAGCAGCAGCAGCAGCAGCAGCAGCAGCAGCAGCAGCAGCAGCAGCAGCAGCAGCAGCAGCAGCAGCAGCAGCAGCAGCAGCAGCAGCAGCAGCAGCAGCAGCAGCAGCAGCAGCAGCAGCAGCAGCAGCAGCAGCAGCAGCAGCAGCAGCAGCAGCAGCAGCAGCAGCAGCAGCAGCAGCAGCAGCAGCGCAGCAGCAGCAGCAGCAGCAGCAGCAGCAGCAGCAGCAGCAGCAGCAGCAGCAGCAGCAGCAGCAGCAGCAGCAGCAGCAGCAGCAGCAGCAGCACGCAGCAGCAGCAAGCAGCAGCAGCAGCAGCAGCAGCAGCAGCAGCAGCAGCAGCAGCAGCAGCAGCAGCAGCAGCCAGCAGCAGCAGCAGCAGCAGCAGCAGCAGCAGCAGCAGCAGCAGCAGCAGCAGCAGCGCAGCAGCAGCAGCAGCAGCAGCAGCAGCAGCAGCAGCAGCAGCAGCAGCAGCAGCAGCAGCAGCAGCAGCAGCAGCAGCAGCAGCAGCAGCAGCAGCAGCAGCAGCAGCAGCAGCAGCAGCAGCAGCAGCAGCAGCAGCAGCAGCAGCAGCAGCAGCAGCAGCAGCAGCAGCAGCAGCAGCAGCAGCAGCAGCAGCAGCAGCAGCAGCAGCAGCAGCAGCAGCAGCAGCAGCAGCAGCAGCAGCAGCAGCAGGTTTTTGCATTCCCACACGTAAGCAGTCTAAAGTATCTCTGCCAAATTTTTTAAGTATGAACAATTCGGCAAGACATCAGCAGCACACAGGAGTCATGGTCAGCAGCGGTCCGCGAGGCTTTACTTTAAGAATAAATGAAAGCATCTCGAAAAGGCGCACTGCGTCTTGTTTAGATGCTTAGCACCTGTAAAGCACGCTCTACTGCTGTATACATCTAAATGTGGAGAAGCTCCTTAGTTTGCTCCAGGAAAACTTGCAACCTGGAGTGAGCAAGGTCCGGTTTCTCGGAGAAAAGCCTTGGTTCTGCTCAAAATATAGCTTGGCTACTATGAGGATTGCTAGTGAATGGCCTTGGCTTAATGGCATTCAGCGTGTTAAGTAAATCAATAGCCATTAACGCTGTGGATGATCCGTTACATGTCCCCTTTACGCTAAGTATAACATAATGCGTTAGCACTAGGAGTGTTAAAGTGCAAACAGTTGTATGTGTATGGGAGAGCTTAGAAGAGCGTATATATATATATTGTGACACTCTTACGTGCGTTCTGGGTTTACGCCTCAACAGGATGTGGGGCATCCAAAAGGGGTGGAGGAAGAAGACGACGTGTGGCTAGCAAGCTGAATCTCGATCTGCACTCAGCTGATCAAGTAGTGATCAAGCTGATCAAGCTCATCAGCTGACAATATTGTGACGACGGATTGCGACGCGGGCAACTTCGACCACTATATTGCATCACTGGAGCCAGGATTTTCTGATATTCATATCTTCAAGATCTAGCAACAAAAAGACAGAAATTTAAAGTCATTGCTCATTGCCGCAAGAAAATCAGCACCATCCTCTCATTTTTGCGTTCGTGATGGGGTTCCATACAAAAAGAACTATTCTACTACAGGCCCACGATATCTCCTTGTGGTCCCGGAGAGCCTCCGTGTATCCATCTTGCACGCTATGCATGACGACCCCACGTCTGGTCATTTGGGATCTGCGCGAACACTCTACAGTGTACAAGAAAGGTTCTACTGGCCTAAAATGCGTCAGACGACCGACCAGTACCTGTCCAGCTGCAACGAGTGTCAACGTCACAAGCGTCCGACGAGCGCTCGTCCTGGCCGACTACATCCAGTGCCAGCCCCAAGCACTCCGTTCGAGCAAGTCGGCATCGACATTCTCGATCCTTTCCTGTGGTAATCTGATGGGAATCGCTGGATTATCGTGTGTGCCGATCACTTGACGCGCTACTGTGAGACAGCTGCTATACCATCGGCTACTGCAACCGAAGTGTGTATTTTCCTGCTGCGTTTCGTCATTCTCCGACACGGGCCTCCCAGAGTCATCATCAGCGATCGTAGACGGCTGTTCACTGCAAACGTGGTCGAAGAGATGCTTCGTCTATGTGCTTCGGATTTTCGACATTGCACGCCATATCATCCCCAAACAAATGGCCTGACGGAATGCACCAACAGAACGCTTATTAACATGCTGTCGATGCATGTTGCGTCTGATCATAAGAACTGGGACAGCATGGTATCTTTCATTACTTACTCATTTAATACCTCACAGCATGAAACTACGGGCTACAGTCCCTTCTTTCTTCTATACGCTCGTCCACCTCTTTAAACGCTAGACACTATCTTGCCGCTTTGAAGCGACGATGATCTTTGTATATCTAAGGCAGTCTCTCTTGCTGAAGAGGCCCGACGACTTGCTTCTTAACGCACTCTTGTTTGCCAAGAACGCTCGAAGGAACGCTACGATCGCCGACGCCGACACGTGATGTATGACCCCGGTGACTTAGTGTGGCTGTGGAAACAAACAAGAAAACGTGGTTTATGTGAAAAACTGCTGACTCCGGTGACTTAGTGTGGCTGTGGAAACCAACAAGAAATCGTGGTTTATGTGAAAAGCTGCTGACCCACTATGTTGGACCCTATGTTATTACTGATCGTATCAGTGAATTGACCTACCGCATAGCACGCCTCACATCAAATGGCCGTCGGTCAGCAAAGACTGAACTTTCGCATGTAGCCCGTTTAAAGCCCTTTATCTCTAGACAACCTGTTTGATTTTCCCGGTGGGCTTCGTCTGCGCGGAGGGAAATGTTACACTCTTACGTGCGTTCTGGGTTTACGCCTCAACAGGATGTGGGGCATCCAAGAGGTGTGGAGGAAGAAGACAACGTGCGGCTAGCTAGCTGAATCTCGATCTGCTCTTAGCTGATCAAGGCCGGCGCTACTCACTCTACTTGGCTTATGAATAAACGCTTGTTGTTGGCGTAACATTGTATATATATATATATATATATATATATATATATATATCATAAGAAGCCAACAAAAATGATTTGTTGGCTTCTTATGATATGATTAATAAAAATTCGGGTTCCTCAGTTCCCTTTCTTCTCGTTCATGTATATATATATATATATATATTGCACCTGACTATAGTGTGCTCCTCACCGGACCACCGTCAGTAGCAGTTGGCTCCTCGGACAGGCAGGACATGTGTCGAGTGAGCTCCTGAGCTCCTTGCAAAGTGGTCAATGTGGTTTAAATCATTGATCCGGGACCACAAAGAGGTGCTACGTAATGATAACCCATTTCTCTCGTATTTATCGCTAAATCGCCACTGAATTTTGTTCTTGAACGTGTCACAGATGAACGTAGCATATAAGTTAGAATTGAGAGCAATGAAACAATTTTTTTGCGAGGTTGGTGATGTTACGAAGGTCTGTGACATCATTACTGACGGAGAATTTTATAAATTATTTATAGTTTCATAAGCTGCGCAGTGAGAATTGACAATGCTTACCATAGAAGACAAGCTCCGCTTTGCTATGACTGTATTTTAAAGTCATGAGAGTGGCACCCTGTATCGCTTTGTTGAAGTTTTTCAAATATTTGAATCCTAAATAAAAATGCTTGCAACCCTCACAGCCACCACGAAAACAATCGAATTTATAACACTACGAATAGTTCTGGACCTAACATTTGAAACAATTACAAGCAATAGCATGGGAATAGTTTTTATACGTTTAAACAAATGCTTCTGTTTCTAAATAACTGCTGAGGACAAAATACGAGAAAAACATTATGGCCGATGCACACGAGGGCGTCACCACTGCTTGCTTGCGATAACGCCACTGGATGTTTCAAAAAGAACGCGCTGAAGTCAGAATTTGCCCCCCCCCCCTCCATTCCCCTCTCCCTAGAGAGTTCTCTGGTTGTAAACGCTTTTGCTTGTCATCTACATCTTCACTGCCATGAGTCTACTGAAGCACGGCACCATCACGTTACACAACGACGCTCAGCAGTAACGCGACCAACTGCAGTGGAACAGTGGAACGAGAGGTGGCTGCCCCACGAGGCCGTTCTGTAGACATTTTACGACCTTCAAACTTCAGCAATTTTTCTCTGAACCACGATCTTCCGTCGAGGGACTGAAGTTGGCCCATAACGCGCTAGGAGCCTCGCCTGCTAGCGCATTTTAATCATTTTGTTCGTGCGTAAAATGTGTGGCGCAAGCGTCACGCAGCGGAGTCTGTGCCATCGCTACTGCAGCAGAGCCGATGCACTCACTTAAAAGTGTGTGTCAGAGCTAAAACGGGACGCCATGTTGGAATCAAAATCTGAGACCTACTTTTCTAAAAAATAATAAATCTTGGGTTTTAAATCCTAAAGCTACGATCTGATTATGAGGTACACCATTATTGGGGGACTCTGGACGAATTTTGAGTACCTAGGGTTCTTTAACATTCACCCAATGCACGGTACACAGACGCTTTTGCATTTCGCTCCCATCTAGATGCGGCTGCCGCAGCTGGACTTTGATTCCGCGACTTCGTGCTTATCAGCGAAACGCCATATCCACTAAGCCACCACAACCGGTCTCCTACTTTTCTCTATTTAACTGAATTTGGTAGCTCGCACAATTTTCGACGCCTTCCGTGGCCAATAGATGAGATCCTAAAAATCGCGGCTACGTGTTCTCATAATTAAAACAGAAGTATTGTTTTTTCACACGGCAACTGGGTGGCCGTGACAAATAAAAAAAATTGAGCACTTCCCACGGTCAGAGGTAGGCAAAAGTAAGTCATTGTGAGGAGAGCTTGGCTGCTTCTCTTCAACATTTGAAAGAAGTTTCAAATTTACGGAAACACGAAGCGGAACAGATAAAAGTGAGCCCGGAAGACGCAGGATAACTTGAAGTTCTCAGTCAGGAACAATACCTCAAATATGGGAAGGGCAGGTAAGAGACCGAGCAATTACCACTGTAGAAAGAATATTAGCTCTTCTAAGCGATTGGAACTCCTCCATTTCTGAGTAATTTACTTTCATGGGTCGTTATTTCACGTCAGATGCAACTAAAATTTCAGTGCTAGGTGAAACAGGGTCTTCCGCCTTTTCAGCACTTCGTCAAGTCGCCAGTGGAACGTGAAGGCGCGTCAGGACGAGAATAGAGTTAATAGAGAGAGTCACACCCTCTTGGTCAGTAGGACCTGCTCAGGGCTGAGATATAGAGTTAAAGCAAATGTGTTGATACAGTATATTCCTATCAACACTGTTATAATTAGGTAAAGTCTGTTTTAGATTTCACGAGCAAATGCTGCAAAGGGACGCATTTCGGTGTCCTCAAAAGGTAAACTTTGTGGCTGAAAAAAATAATCTTGGTCCTGGCCGTTTTTATACCTTGCAGATTTGCTCAATCTCTGTTCGAATAATGTATGGCGCTTTATGCTTCTAACCATTTTGAGCGGTTAACTCCGACTGGTGGCGTCATTTGGTAGCCTTCGTTTAAACACAAATGGTAGAAAGCGAATGGCCCGGAAGGTCAACTGTCCTGGGAATGATCCCGAGACCAGTACAAATGTTTCTCCTTCAACTACACACCCTTCTTTTCAGTGAAACCAAGGTAAGTTGCTTTGTAGCATTATGACGATGTCTTTAGCGATATTGTTGAGAAGATTCTCCAGAACAGTGATGCTTGCTATAATTTCTTGTTCTTATAGTATTGTACTTTTTCTTTACCCAGAAGCAAGCGGGTTTTGCTTTACTTCATGCATTTATTGCAAAGGTCCCTTTTGATTAGAGCTGACGAAGTTTCGCATTGCAGTTTCTATCAGGTTCTTTTTTTATTCTGTAGTGGGGATGAAGCAACGGATGCCGCAGTGAGAGACTGTCCTGGCTGGAGGTGTGAGCGCAGATATTGAAAACTAACCAGGCGTGGCAACGATGGTTTCCTATACCAGCCTTTCCTGCTGAAACCTTACGACAGGCCGAAATAATTTTGGAAACTTCACTATAGGCAGGGATATTAGTGCTTCGACTTGAATCAGTACAGCTATAGTAGAATGCTTAAAGATTGACGTAGGCATTGAAAGTTGCTTTATTACATCAACAATTAATATTTAATTAAATTCGTTAATAAGAATGATGGCTGTATAAACGTACACTCGCCAACTGAAGAACACAAAAACAAAAGATTGACGTTTCGGGGCCCAGTACGGGTGCCTTGTTCACAATGAACGAATGCATGGTGTTCTTTATTATATATCCGTCGGTAGACGTAAGGCGCTTGCGTACAACTCCGGGAGGGGGCCACGTGTCCGGTTTATTGTGTTAGTCGTAGATTGTATCCAAAATGATTCGAGAAACAATCGGGATGATAATTTCTTCTCTCTTTCGATGATGGACGCCGAATGCCAGTTAATACTGTGACCAGTCTACTCGTGGTGCTCTGCTAGGGCGCTGGAAACCGTGTGTCTTTTGGCTACATCATTGCGGTGCTGCTGTAACCTTCTTTTAAAGTTTAAAGTTCTTTAGAGTTCTTTTAAAGTTCTAAAGTTGAAAAAGTTTAAAGTTCTTTTAAAGTTCTTTTAAAGCATCGGTGTCAGTGTCTTGTGCCAACATTGCCTTGTAAGCCCTCGAAGATTAAGCGACGTTCCAGCCCGCTCCAAAATTGTTCCTGCGGTATGTCGACGATTGTTTTTCCATTATCCGCCGCGAAGACGTCGCACCTTTTCTGCAGCACCTGAACTCTTTCCAAAGCACAATAGAATTCACCGTTGAAGAAGAAGTTAATGGACGCCTGGCTTTCCTTGACGTTGAAGTCATGCGTACTGCATCAGGCCTTTCAACAAGCGTTTATCGGAAGCCTACCCGCACAGGGAAATATCTGCACTTTGATTCGGCCCATCCCGTTGGACACAAACGATCTGTTGCCTCTACACTGTTCACCCGTGCATCCCGCGTGTGCTCGACTGCTGACGCACGCAGAGCTGAGTTGAAGAGGGTGACGCAGGATTTGGTCAGCGATGGCTACCCCGGCCAGTTTATAAAGACTGAAGAAAAGCGTGCCGCTGAACCCCCTATCAGGCCGACGAGAACAAGGAAGCGGGCGTCTCTCCCCTATGCACGAGGTGTGAGCGAGTCAATATCAAGAATTTTCAAAGATTATGATGCACAAATCTGCCACGTCCCTTCGAGCAAGCTAAAACAACAACTCGTACGAGGCAACGACAGCCTCGAAAAAGAAATATATCCTGGCGTCATCTACAAAATTCCTTGCCAGGACTGCCAGGGCGTGCTACGTAGGACGAGACGGGCAACTTTAATAGAAGGTTACAGAAGCACCGCAATTTTGTAGCCAAAGGACACACGGTTTCCAGCGCCCTAGCAGAGCATCATGAGAAGACTGGTCACAGTATTAACTGGCATTCGGCTTCCATCATCGAAACAGAGAAGAAATTATCATCCCGATTGCTTCTCGAATCATTTTGCAAACAATCTACGACTAACACAATAAACCGGACACGGGGCCCCCTCCCTGAGTTGTACGCAAGCGCCTTACCTCTACCGACGCACAGATAATAAAGAACACCATGCATTCGTTCATTGGGAACAAGGCACCCGTACTGGGCGCCGAAACGTCAATCTTTTGTTTTTGTGTTTTTCAGTTGGCAACTGTACGTTTATACAGCCATGTTCTTTCCTCGCCAGACGAGTTTTCGTCAAACCCTAGACTTCATAGGAATGATGTGCATTCATGAGAGAAAAAATTACCAGGGGTCCCTTAATACACTAAGACGACTTGAAGGCGAAAGCCCGAGCGCCGCTAACTCAATGACACGACGACCACTTTTATTGCGATAGCAATTATATGGACACTCCAAAGCAGATTTCTGCCGTCGCCGTCGCCGTCGCCGTTGCCGTGAGGTTCCGTATGACGTCAATGGAGTTGAAATCGTCGCCGCGCTCCGCCGAACGCTGTATGTGCGAGTGAAAGGGCGCGAGGGACGCGCTCTTTCACGGGGAGTCAACCCACGGCGGAGAACAAACGCGCGTTCTGCGCCGTGCTTCCTTAAGGGCTGCAGAAATAGGCGTCTCTTTCCTCCTATACAATCACCATATATAGAGAGCAAACGCGCCTTCTTCCGACGCGCGAAAGGCGGTGGGGAGGGGGGGGAGGGAAGGGAGGTGACGTTTAGCTGTGGCACCAAGTGCCTATTTATATCAGAGGCTCCTGCAACAGTCGGCAACGCCGCACGCATTTTGTGCGAACGCGGGCAAAACGCCGACGCTGTCGACATTAGTTCTGCGTGTTGCCGTCATTTATGCCAGTCAACCTTTATTCACCATACTCGGACCGTGACTCAGCACTTTTTTGCTGAGTCATCATCACCCTGAAACCACAATTTACAGTGATTTTTGGAAGTCGTTTTTTGCAAGTACCCTTCCTATGATTCACCCAACTCGAACCCTCACTCGGCACTTTCGTTGCTCTTTGCTGAGTCATTCTCATTTGGACCTTCAAATCTCACATATTTCTTTTTTGCAAGTCACTCCCCCACTGCCTAACCCCTTGATTCACTCTTAATTCACACCTAATTCACTCTTGACTCGCCCTATCACTACCTGGTTCATCTTCATTCACTCCATCCCCATCTCGGTTTTACTTCCATCACACTTGGTTTGCTGTATTACTCCATATTTTCAATTTTCATCACTCTTGATTCACCCTACCACCACTTTATTCACCTTCATTAACTCTTAATTCACTCTCATTTATTCTTCATTATCTTAGCTCACTCTAACCCATCATTACCTTTCGTTTGACTCCTATCACTCAACTAAACCCTTTTAATTCACTATCGATTCACTCTTAATTCATCATTAATTCACTCTTAATTCTCCTCTTGCACCTTTCTGTCTATCCTTTTTTATTATTACCATCATAACCATACTTACACCCATTACTATCATGAATTCTCGGTTCTTGGCCACTTTTCGGGCTTTTCAACTTTTTTTCCCGGTTTGTGTGCCAATTATCATACTTAACGACTATCATGATCATTTGTCAATGTTTATATTCCTCATGTAATTACCTATCGATTGATATTTAATGTTGTTGGATTGGTAATGATCGTATTGAGTTATCAATTTTTGTACGTAATTTTTACCGATTTCTGTGTCCAATTTTTGGTTCGCCCTTTTCAAGGTCACCTTGTGATGGCCTTAAAAACGTGGTGAAAACGTGATGAGGCATGTGCCTACTGCTGATAAAAACCTGAGGCTGCTCAGCATTCAGCTTGGAATGCTAAGTATATCATCTAGCAAGAACCGTATAAAACATCCACCTTCCAGAAGCGCTGTGATTGAGAGGATGGCAGCTATAACAAGTGAAGATAAGCAAGCGACGTTATAGGTGGCAAAACAGCAGGGACCAGATTGACAGAGTTGGTGTCGTTACAGGCATGGGTAGGTGTACCATATACAAATAGAGATTTCAATTATGAGAGAAAAGATGAGGACTGACAAGTCAAATGCTAGACCGCGATAGATTCAGCAAAGTTTGATTAGCTCAGGCAGGCTACAAACACAGGAAACTAACATCCTCGAGGGTGAATTGGCTATCGAAACACCTGTAGTGGACAGTGTGATTCGCGTACACAAAAGAAGAAAAGCTCAACATCATGGCCGCAACATCAGCTTAGTTGCCCGACGAATAAAATGTTTCCTTATTCCGAGTCTTCTGTTCTCACAAGTTGGTGACCTCAGACGCTTCCCGCATCGCAACTATTCGTCCCGCCGCTTCTCTTCGACGCCAAGGAATCGAACTCCCAAATCAACGCCACACCTTCCATCGCCACACCCAAGCTTCCCGAGTTCTGGCCCGCAGATAGTGAGCTCTGGTTTCTCCACATCGAAGCGCAGTTCCGCCGTCACCGCATCGCATCGCAGACGGCCAAGTACGACTATGTCGTGAGTGCGCTCAGCCCGACCACCACAGCTTTGATCCGCGACGTTTTGCTCACTCCCCCACCTGACAACCCATACGACATCCTGAAACGGGAGTTACTGCGACGCACGACCGACTCCGAGTCGGTCGAGACGCATTCAGCAGTTTCTTTCATTGGAGGAACTTGGCGACCGAAATCCGACCGAGCTGCTTCGTCGCATGACCCTGCTACTCGGAGGCAATTAATCTTCAACGGACTCAAAAATCGTCCGCGAGCTCTTCCTTCAGCGTCTACCGAATCAGGTACAGATGATTTTATGTGCCTCACCTGCGGCAACCTCCATTGAAGACTTAGCAACAACGGCAGACCAGATCATGAATACTTCCCATCCTTTCGTATCTGCCATCGACCGTTGTCAGGCGCCAGTCTTGAGTCCGTTACAGTTAGAGCAGCGCTTTGACGAACTCAGGCCTACAACGCACAGCTTGCTTCGCAAGTGCATCAACTAACTACTGCGCTAGCTACCTGGCGTTTCTCTGCGGGTAGAGACCAGTCACGTCATGGCACGCCCAACCAAAGCAACTCCCACTATTCCACTGCCGCTATTTGTTGGTACCACGCCCGATACGGCACTCGCGCACGTCAGTGCCGTCCACCGTGTAACTTTTCGGGAAACGGTCGGGCCAGTCACTGATGGCGGCAAGTGCTACCGGCCCTACATCAAGCCGTCTTTTCTGGGTCACCGACCGCGTAACGAAGGTTCACTACCTTGTAGACACTGGCGCAGAAATTTATGTGCTTCCGCCTACCTTTGACGACCGAAGATGACATCGCCATGACACGTCCTTTCTCACTGCGCTCAACGGTTCTAATATTAGAAAGTATGGCCTGAAATTAGTGACTTTTCATTTCGGACTGCAGCGTCCCTTTCTATGGCTTTTCACCGTCGCTGACGTCCGCGGCCCCATCATCGGTGCTGATTTTTTGTGGAAGTTCAACTTGGTTGTCGACCTCTGCCTATGCCGCCTGCTGGACTCCACGACAAACCTGTCGGTACAAGGCATCACCCCAACTGCACCGCCCTTGCGTCTCCTACAAGCACACACCCAGATATCGACACCTTGGTCCACCATCCTACAAGAATTTCCAGAGTTATTTCAACCCCCCTTACCTGATCGCCCAATCCTGCACAAGGTCACGCACAACATTGTCACGAAAGGACCACCAGTATATGCCGGTCCCCACCGCTTAGCACCTGACCGCCTGAAAATTGCAAAACAGGAATTCGATCACATGCTCGAGTTGGGTTTCGTTCGGCCTTCTGCTAGCCCTTGGGCATCTGCTTTGCACATGCTTCCAAAGAAGACAGGTGATTGGAGGCCATGCGGAGATTAGCGCGCGTTAAACAAAGTGACAGTTCCCGACCGGTATCCTATTCCTCACATTCACGACTTGACCCCTTCGCTTCACGGTTGCTGCATATTCAGCAAAGTGGATCTAATTAAAGCTTACCATCAGAGTCCTGTGGAGCCTTCCGACATTCCTAAAACCGCAATCATCACACCATTCGGCATGTTTGAATACGTCCGCATGCCCTTCGGCCTCAGAAATGCTGCTCAAACATTTCTGCGGTTCGTTGACCAAGTGCTACGTGGGCTGACTTGTTGTTTCGTCTATTTAGACGACATTCTCGTTTTCAGCCGATCTGCTGCGGAACATGAATCGGACCTGCGTAAGGTCTTAGAACGTCTCCGTCAATACGGCCTCGTTATCAACGTCTCGAAGAGCGAGTTTGGCGCCGATTCCCTCGATTTCCTCGGGCATCGAGTTCATCAACGTGGCATCCAGCCCGCCTCACTCCGCGTTCAAGTCATTAAAGATTACCCGCAACCGTCGACCACAAAGAAATTGCGCCAATTTCTGGGCCTCATCAATTACTACCGCCGTTTCATTCTTCGTTGTGCATCCATCTTGCAGTCGCTGCACAGTCTGCTCTCTCAAAAAAAAAAAAAAAAAAAAACCACGCACACACGCCTCCACTATGGGCGAATGCAGCCGAAAGTGATTTTGCCACTGCCAAAAATTATTTCGCTTCCGCCACTCTTCTAGCACACCCGAAGCCAGATGCGCCAATTTCCGTTATGGTGGACGCGTCCGACATATAGGTGTTGGCGCTGTACTTCAACAGCTGGTTGACAATGCTTGGCAGCCCATACATTTCTTCTCGAGGAAGCTGACAGTGCAAGAAACTCTACAGCACTTTCGGCCGCGAACTCCTGGCAATCTACCTCGCAGTCCGCCACTTCCGTCATAACCTCGAAGGTCGCCAGTTCTTTATTCTCACCGACCACAAGCCACTGATTTATGCTGTTACTTCGAACAGTTCCTCACACACGCCACGTGAAATTCGCCAGCTTGCCTACATTGCGGAGTTCACTACCGACATTCGACATATCACTGGTACCAACAATCCCGTTGCTGACACTCTGTCATGGATTCACATCAACGCAACTCAAGTCGCTCGTTCCGGCATCGACTTCATGCGCCTAGCTACTGCTCAGAGCACAGACCCCGAACTTCCGACACTCCCAACTGCGAACAACTCCCTGCGCTTCGAAGACGTCTTGCTACCTGGCTGCGACTATACCGTCATTGGCGACGTGTCTACAGGTCGGCCACGACTGTATGTCCCACAAGAATTCCGACGACAGGTCTTCGACGCTCTACACTCCTTATCGCACCCAGGAGTGCGAGCTACGCAACGACTTGTCACCTCCCGCTACCTTTGGCCCCGTATGAATGCTGGTGTCCGTTGCTGGGCGCGGTCGTGTATCCATTGCCAGTGTGTCAAGGCCAACAGACACACCATGAGCGCGCCGGGTCATTTTTCACCACCAGACATTCGTTTTGGCCATGTTCACGTCGACATTGTGGGTCCACTACCACCGTACGCGAACCAACGTTACATACTCACTTGTATCGACAGATTTACCCGCTGGCCGGAAGCAACGCCGCTAAGCAACATCGCTGCAGAATTTGTTGCACAGGCTCTTGTGCACACCTGGATCGCTCGTTATGGCATGCCACGCACCATAACGACAGGCCGAGGGAGACAATTCTAATCGTCCCGCTTTCGGGCTCTCTCTCGCCTTCTAGTCGTAACACATACGAACTACGGCTTACCAACCCAGTTCCAAGGGCATGGAGGAATGCTTCCACCGTCAACTGAAGGCATCACTGCGTGCGCAGGACTCAACAATTCCATGGACAGAGCGCCTGCCTCTGGTTCTACTAGGTCTTCGCACCACGGTGAAAGAAGACACACAGTGTTCATCCGCAGAGCTGGTTTCCGGCACGACACTTCGCGTACCCGGCGAGTTCTTTGCCTCGGAACAGACATCAGCTGAGCCACACTCTTACGCCGACTGCCCGCGAACTACCATGGCTACTGTCGTACCACCGCCGCTTCGTCAGGATTGCAAGCCCGTTTATATGAGCCCATCATTACTTCATACCAGCCATGTCTTCATCCGTCACGATGCAACTCGCACTCCACTACAAGCACCTTACGACGGTTCTTTTAAAGTCCTCAAGCGCGATCCTAAGTACGTCACTCTCCTTGTTAACGGACGCGAAGAGACGATATCTATAGACCGTTTGAAGCCAGCTCACATGGACGCTGGCAACACCATCTCAAACAGATTAACCGCTCGACGGCGATGCCTTCATCGCTAGGGGGGGAGCCATGTAGTGGACAGTGTGCTTCGCGTACACAAAAGAAGAAAAGCTGCCCGACGAATAAAATGTTTGCCTATTCCGATTCTTCTGTTCTCACACACCCCTTCTGTCCGCTTACGCTTTTCTGAAAATTTTAAAATTGGTTTACTCGTTAGCAGAGTACCCTTAGAGCACCCTTTAGGTATTTTCAGGGTGCTAAAAGAGTGTTATGAGCAAAACAAACCTTACAGTATTCAAGGGCGCTCTGGCACTTCACGTATATGGTATCCCCAGGTGGTTAAGTCGAGAGACAGGGTCCACGGATAGGGCTTTTTTTTTCTTTCGTGCCGTTCGATTTTTACAGCTTACCTTGTTTAAATTGCTTCAGTATGTGTTGTTTGAAAGATGAGCTTCCAAGCTTTAGTGGATCATAGATCGTCAGGCAATCATTGTTATTCAGATGCATGCTCTTCATGGTGTAGTATCGGCGGCGGCGCAATATTGTGCGCAGTAAGTCTTACACTGTTTCATGCATTATCGGTTGAACATACGCAGGTGTGCGCCGGAGCAACTTACTGCCTGATAAAATCATAACACTTAGTATGGAGTCCTCAAGCGGGATCCTAAGCAATTCACTCTCCTTGTTATCGGACGCGAAGAGACGATATCTATAGACCGTTTGAAGCCAGCTCACACGGACGCTGGCAACGCCATCTCAAGCAGATAAACCGCTCGACGGCAATGCCTTCATCCCTAGGGAAGGGGGGGGGAGGGGAGCCATGTAGTGGACAGTGTGCTTCGCGTACACAAAAGAAGAAAAGCTCGAACCTAAAAGCCAACGAAGCGGCTCACCGCGTTGCTCGAGGCCTCACTCACCGAGAATCATCAGAGGAAGAGCCCCCGCGGGGTACTGCAAACGTCTGGGCGTGGGAGGATTGTTTGACCAGGTTCCACGACATCACGACACACTACCAGTTACAGAGACGCGTATATCCATTCCCTCACGCTAGGTTAGACAGGGCGCAAGCAGTACACTACAGGCAATTACAAACTCATTCTTACATAAACCCCAGACTCATGCACGCCATGTACCCAGACATGTACACTACAAACAGATGCAATCCTGTGGCGAGGTTGCCACACTTAATCACATGTTATGGGAATGTCAGGACATAACAAACAATTCGGGCAGTGCAGACACCTCCGACTCTTCCACCGCCAGCCTCCGCTCGCGTTGGAAGACCGCACTGCTCAGCTCGAACCTGACAGTACAACTCTGGGCCGTCCAGCGAGCCGAGGAAGCCGCTTCGAGACAAGGTCTCGGAACCGCGTTCGCGGCGGGTGCCCAGACCCACTAAAAATACGCCGGACTCAAATCTGATTGATTTGATAATAAAGTTTACGTTCTTCTTAGTATGGAGGTTGGGTGCCAGTTGTAAAGTGGGGAGACAACTTTTTTGTCCTCCTTCCTGCTATCCTATCCTATCTTTCAAATCTTACTGATAAGCTTCGCTAAAATTGTTTCACCTTGGTGCTCCTTTATAGATAATCTGGAGAGCATGGCGTCAGTCTATAATATCAGCTAGAGGCGCCACAGCGCTCTTTAGACGCCTCATTAATCTCGACATCGGCGAAGCTGCCCGAATGGATATCTGTGCTTGGTGACTTGGCTTCCATGACCCCTTACTTATTAGTTTTCATAGCCGAAATTGTGGCTTTTTAGCTTCCTTTGAATGTTTCTGACTCTGTAGCCATGTATTCATATGTGAAAAAAAGGCAATAAATTAAAAAAATAAGGCGGAATGGACAAGAGGTTACGCAAACTGTAGTACTGAGTGTAGTATACTGACTGGCAAACTGTGGTACCGCATTTCGAATCCAGGCGGGAGTCCTGCGCGAAATTTGTTTTCCTCACTGATTTTTTTGTAAACGTCTCGAAAATGACATCGGGGTTGCTTTGGCAAACATCCACAAGACTAGGGTAGTGGTACAATAACGGATATCGCTGTAAAAAAAGAAAACGTAGTCTGCAATCTGGCAAAACACCGATTGGGGAAAAGGGTTCAATTCCAAAAAATATCACCCTTTCAATGGGCTCATTAGTTCACTCCAACACCGTTTTGTAAATGTTCAGAGGGTGAGTTATAGACACGAGAAAACACATTTGAGGGTGTAATTTTCCTTAGTGTGTAGGTCACTATTTGTCGGCACCTCGTTTAGAAGTGGATGGCAATATAATAATAATAATAATAATAATAATAATAATAATAATAATAATAATAATAATAATAATAATAATAATAATAATAATAATAATAATAATAATAATGTTCTTCCCACAGGACGGGCTTGACCAAGCGCCTCCAACGCGGCACACACAGGCTTCTTGTCAACTCCCTAGAGGCCCACACCGAAGGCAAACAGTTCGGTTCAAGGCGCAATTGAGAAAGAAGTGTCGGCGGGCGCTGTGTGGTCTCCGCATCGAAAGGAAGCGCCTTGTGTTGGCGCGTATATACACCATCCACGCTTTGCTGCAGCCATTAACAATGCAGCTACGCCCGCCTACTGGAGTTCGGCGAGAAGCTACTGCAACGCGATAGTAGCGTATAGGCGCTTGTTCCTTACCTTATCGGTCGGGGCTGGCTTGCGCAAACACGTTCGAGCCAAAGACAGCAAAGCAGGCGCTCCTTCGGCAGCGACGTTGCTTGCGATGGCTTCGAGCTTGCCGGAGGCATCGAGTGTGGGCGCGCTCCCGAATATGCATAACAGTCAAATACAGCATGGTATCATTTTTATTTTCTCTATCTGCTTGCCGAATGAGGGTACCTTAAGGGCAGGTAAATAAATGGCCCTGAGTAAGAAAAATAAAGAAGAATAAAGCAAGCAGATTTATCGCAATGTTGGAATGTAACTATCGCGAACCTTGTTTTAGTTAGCGGGGTAGCAGCAGTAGTGGATGACTATAATGCGCCGACTCGTGGCCTGTAGCTGTTAGCTGTATCACCAGAAAGAAGGCGATGTATGATGCTTGTCGAGGGAAGAACATTAATGAGAGTTGTACACACAGAGAAGTACGACACATACCTAGCTACGTTTAAGGCTTCTGTCACGGGGACCCATATTCATATAAGAGTTTGCCACGGTTCAACCCATTTCCAGTAGTACATACCCAGTGGCTCATGAATGGTGTAGACCGTATTGCTTTTCCACTAAGAAGTGTGTGCTTTAGAGGTACCTAAGCGGACATTACATGTACATGTTTTGTGTCGGAAATCACATTTTGGTTACGCAGAAAGCGGGCGCTTTCTGGAACCACTCTTTATCTGTCAACATTGATGGATATGTAAGTTGTCTATTCGGCGGGAAACGTTACTTAAGTACTTAAGCCAAATCCGGGGGGATAGACATTGAAAGCTTCGGTTAATAAAAACACAACGACAGGGAGGCAATAGTCAATGCAGGCGACTTAGTATAGAGGAAATCATTGACTACCATAGTCATGGACATAGTGCTGTTTTCATACATGCATAACTGAATCACGGTCATTAGCTGAGGTCCACAAGCTGTATACCCTATTCAACTCGCGAACCAGATTCTATAACTAAGAACCGTGGAAGGAAAAGGACTTTGTGATGTACTTTCCCCTCGTGTTTCACTTCAATTCTTGGTCCTTCACTGGCGATGCTTGCTTTGCTAAGAAAAAGGAGGCACACGCGAAGGGTGGCAGCGAAGTGAAATAGGAGCTCGCCGACAAAAGCCCGGCGTGGCACCACTTAGAAGACACTGAGAGATAAAAAGAGAGAGACATTAAAGGCGACAAAAGAGAACGTAATTTATATGCTAAACGGGCAACGCTCAGTGCTGAGCTTTTGTGGCCGCCGGAACGATCGCAGCTGTGGCCTTCGTTCTTATGTAAAAAAGCTAGTTTTCCAGCCATCTAACGGTCGTTCCGTTGTACCAATGCTCGGAGACTGCTAGCGGAACGCAAAACTAGACGTAGTGGCCTGCAGAAACGGTTTTGCTCGCCATTTGGCTAGCTTCCATTCTTGACCCGAGTGCTTCACTAATGCCCTCTCGCAAGCTGCTACGCTCATATAAAGACGGACACTCGAGACGAAAGAAGCTATAGAAAGTCTTTTCAGCGTTTCTAAAACGGTCATACTTAAAATAAATTCAGTACATTGGGATCGGAAACATGGAAGTCCTCCCAACTTTTGGTGAATCCTTGTGAGTACTCGTGAATTCTCTTGAATGCTAATTACTTTTGAAATAGTGACAGCTTTGGTTAACATGGCGGCTCAATATGATGGATAGCGGGGACCGTACGTATTAAGTAATTATTATTTTCATTGAAATCTATTCATTTCTTAGGATCAGTCAAATCGAGTCACTACAGGTGATAACAAAGACATTCCGTAATGTCAGCCACGAACGCAGGACAAAAAGAAAGGAAGGACGGGGGGGGGGGGGGAGGGGGGGGCGAGAAGAATCTCCAAATAATGCAGCCCAGGACAGGGAGACAAGATAGGAAGAGATTATACACTAAGACCAAGGAGACTATACTTTATGTACAATGTGGTATAAATTAATTATTTAATTAATCACACAATTATTTAAAAACGACTATGTCAACACCGCCTGACTATAAAGAGCACGTGTGCTTGCGATGCTATCACTATGGCCTCAGTTGCAAGTAGATATTTACTATTGCTTCCGCGGGTGTTTCTCAATCGTGGTGTATGAGCTTGCGTAAATATGTCTTGAAGAAAGCCAAGCTTTGGGACGATGGCAGATGGCCTTCGCTTTACTTCGCAGCTTGATAGCTCACAGTAGGTGGTTGCTCAACGTAATTGTAACAGCGAGATCAGGAAGTAACACATGGGGCAACCTTATAGCCAAAGAAGCGGTAATGGAACCCAGGGCCTTATTTGCATGCGCAGCGTAGCTTTGCGACCCGAACAAATGCTGCAAACGGCTGCTGCAAGTATTCGGTCACGTCTGGCAGCAACCTTCCTTTGCGGCCCCTAATAGAACTGGCGCTGCGTGCCGAGAAAAGCGACGCCAGCTGCTCCAGCCATTTTCCGTCGTGGCAGAAATGCGATGTCCGCGTCACTGCATTTGTTTTTTTATTTCCTCTTTCATTGGGAGTAAGGAAGAGCGGCGGGAAGGGTTGGGGTGAAAGGGGCGAGGGGGAGGTGTGTGTGTGTTCGTGTGTATGTAAGGGGGGGGGGTGTTGTTGGAGGCACACTTTCCTTTCATGCAAGACGTCTAGAAGTATGAAAACTCGAAAAACAGCGTATCTGTGACTTCTTTGAAAAATGCAAGGCAAGGTGAGGGTTGAGTTTCGTGGCGATGTATATGTAAACTGGTAGCGAAGCTTTCATAGTAGCCAACATGCTCAAAATATGGCGACGTGTTGCAACAGTTGCCATCTGTGTGTCGGGCGAACAACTTGTATCAGACAAGTAATACAGGAAAAAATTCGAAGCCCCTCCCCTATCGGGAACAGAGGGGCACGCGAAGTTTGTCGTGTGAAGCCGTAAACCAACCGCTTGTGAAATGTTGGTTGTGGTTGGTCAAGGTTTGGGAATTTGGTTTGTTGTCATTCCGCTTCTCCTTGTCGAACTCGTTCATCGTTCCGACGTTGTCGTGTCGCTTCTGCTTCGGCTTGTCGAACTCGTTCATAGGTCCGGCGCTGTCGTTTCGCTTCCGCTTCGGCTTGTTGAAACTTAGGATGACTTCGGCGAGCTCGCGCACGTGCACGGGCCCGCTCCCATTGTCGTTCTTTGAAGACTGCCTCCTCTTCGGCGGGACCGCACTGGCCTTTCACTGGCGATAAACGGCGCGCGCGGAGGCGCCAGCTGTGGGTGAGGAGGGTTTCCGGCCGCCAGCTGCGGTGAAGAGGAGAACCTGTCAAGCGCCGATGCCGGCGCGCAACTGTGGAGTTTTCGCGTGCGACGACAGCCACACCGACGGCGACCAGAGTCAGGCAATACTAGCTTCGCTTGAAAATGGCGCTCGTGGAGCGGGTGAGGAGAAGAACATGTCAAGCAGCGGTGGGCGAGGTGGGTTTCCGCCCAGCTGTGGGTGAGGAAGACTTGATTTTTCGCGTACGACGACAGCCACAACGACGGCGCGAGTCAGGCAATACAAGCTTTGCTTGAAAAACTTCATGTCACGCCCGGAAGTGCATGTATCTTCATGACCTTATGCTTCTTGGCGCGAATGTTTAATAACTACATGGCCCCGCATTTGGATCGCCAAGCGAAGCGTTTCTTGTTCTTGAGCTTGCAGCTCTCCTGAGCTATATGTGTGAAGTGCATTCGAACTCGCTTCTATTCTTTGCTTAAAGGGCCCCTAAACCACCTCAGATATTTTTTGAACATTTCAAGTAAACACACACAACGAGTTCTGAATGCCGTCACGATCAACGATGCCAAACGCTGCAGCGCTATGCGCCGCGGGCGCGCCACAAAATCAAATAAACAATGCCGTCCTCCTCTCCTGGCATTTCCGGTATCCCCAGCGGCCGTCACGATGTCACCAGGGTGCATCCGGTGATGTCAACCGGGTTGACGATGTCAATTGGTCGAGCAAGAACCTACGACTTCCGGTTAGTCTGCTAGCCGCTGAGGAAAGCGCGCTCCCTGCTCTTCCTCGCCGTGCTGCTCGCTTGTGCGCGCTTGCGAATCGGTAATTACAGCCCGCAACGCAAGTTCCAAATCACTCGCGTTCGAACACAGTCGTGCTTAGCGGTATCATTAGCTGCGCGAACAGAGTGCGACAGCGTTGGCCTTTCTAGACGTGCGCGCAACACAGGGTCCATAGCGGCATGCTTCGCATGAGCACGGGCTGGCTCGCAAGCAACAGCGGGTAGCCGAGAAGCGCTGAGTCGCGGCTAAGGCCCGTCCACGTTACCGGCACGGTAACTCGCCGCACGCCGTTTGCCATTCGCGGACCGCCGTTCGACAGCGGTTTTGCTCGCGAACGGCGAGATTTGCTTGCCGTAGAGAGGATGAGACCGGGACTCATTTTTGCGGCAGCCTCACCGCCGCTGATCGCTCGACGGCGCCAATATCGTCGCTAGGCCTTTTCCGGTTCCCTTCAAAGCTAAAGCGGACGGCGCTTCGGAATGAATTACCGACGCTCACGAGCCGCAATATTTTCTTATCGTTGTTGTCACTATTCGCAATAATTGTACACAAAGAAGAAAAATAGGCTGATATTGGGAGCGCCGTCCGCTGCGATGCGAGCACAGCCGAGCCGGTCGTCTCCCGTCGGTATAGCCGTGCGCTGTAGCTGAGCTCGACAAGTATCGGAGCTCTCGTTCATGTGAAACGTTTGACAGCAGATATTGTTTTTCATAATATGTACAATTTATGCATCGCTTTATCTAGCGGAAATAATTTTGCTTTGAACAGAACTGCAGCCGATGTTTTCGTCCCGGCGGCGAAGGCGCACAGCTTCGCGCGTCGTCGATTGACCGTCGATCGTGCAGCGGGCGATGCGCCGGCCGAACTGCCGTTTACTTTGGACACCTCTCGCGCGACAGACGTTCTACGGCACTGGAGGTCGGTTCGCCATCGGTATATTTGCCGCTAGCGCGGACGTGCCTTAACCGGAAGTGGACAGTGTTTTGAGAAGCGCGTTGGCGACAAGGAATGTCACGTGACATTTGGAGGAGCACTCGGCGAGGAGGAGAGACCAGCTGACGAGGAGAATAGCGAAGGAAAGAGCGAAACAAGCGAGGGCCGAGTTTCGATCATCAAACGCGTGTAACTCCGCTATTACGGCACCATTTCGAAAAATTCTCGCGGCTACGTGTTCGTTGTAGACTCGTACACAACTGCAACGACACAACTAAATTTCGGCCTTTAGATGGTTTAGGGGCCCTTTGAGAATGTAAGGGAATAGGGTGGGGACGAATGACAGTGCCAGAGAGGTGTCAAAAGCAACTGATATTTATTCGCCTAGAATTATGCGCTCAACATTTTTTTTTTGTTTTCAAACATTTTTTTTTCAAGCATTAAGAAAGTTGGCTAAACACAAAAACGTGCCACGCAATTTTTCAGGAAGGTCTACAATTTTCTTATTTCCATTTTGGTCTGAATATATTATTTCATTAGGTTGATTAAACAAAATAACTAATTATGTAATTAGGCGCTAATACAAAAAATCGTCCGACTTGCTCCAAGCGACGGCAAGCAACATTACCGTGGTTCTGCACAACTGCGTGGCACTCGCATATTTAAAAACTTGGCACAAGTTACGTGGGACACTATGTATATATAGCTAACAAGTATTTATTTATGGTTGTATTTTTTGTTACCGAATAAAAGTGTATCAGTAAGATAAAATTTACTCACTTATTTTAAGTAGTTCAGGTCTGTTACCTGCAAGTGTATTTTCGGTCGTCCCTCCTAGCCCACTATGCAGCATCTGGACAATTAAACTCTACAATTTAATTTCTTTGCTGAAAAGCCGGAATAACACAAGACCCAGAAGCCGCAGTTGGAGAAGTGCGGCTTCGCATCTGAAGATAGCCAGGAGGCACAGAACATCCGCGACGTGGTGCGAAGGCGCTACAGAGTCCATGCCAAGAGTACATTTTTTTTTTTTTTTTTTTTTACGCCGCATCCTATCGCATCCTGTCGGCTCGGCACTTCCCTGCCGTCGCTTACAGTCAAGAATGAGCCACATTTGTTATGAGGTGAACTTTCGTTCGAAATTAAATTTTATATAACCTAAATTCTCGGGTGATATGCGCCAGAACCATGATTTCATTATGAGGCACGCCCTAGTGGCAGACTACGGGTTAATTTTGATCACCTGGGGTTCTTTTAACGTGCGCCTAGATCAGAGTACAGTCAGTCGGTTGGTCGGTCGGTCGGTCAACAAACTTTATTAATGACCTAAGGAACTACTAAGTCGTAGTTGCGGGCCGCTCCCACGATGGGGTCGGGAAACCATGATCCTGCGCCCGTTCGCGGGCCCTTTGGACAGCCCTGAGTTGGTCCTGGAGCGTTGTTGAATTTTGCCCCCATCAGGACGCGACCGCTGCAACCGGTTTCGAACCGCTCATCTTGTGCTCAGCAGCGCATTGAGGTGCCACGGTGGGCAGCGTGAGAAATTGAAACGAAAGCTGTAATCCAACTCGATTCGACATAGACTTGAACATGGGTCCAGGAGCCTACCTTCACGACAAAGCGCTTTTTCAGCGCACTGAAAGGCGACCGTAACTGCCCAAGTATTAGACGAGTATATCATTATCGAAGGTACCGTGCCAAAAAATGCACACGTATAAAAGATGCCGTTGTACGCAGGTCATGGACCACACCCCATCCGGGACAGTCAAAGCCCGACAAAAGCTACACGAGAAACTCAGCGTACTATAAGCCACTACTCCCTCTTTCATTAAACTAATTTATCCCTTCTCTTTTATTCGCTCGTTTTCGATTACGGTCCTGCGGCTCAGAGAATATTTGGCAGTTTAATTAGGTCCGGTGTTTACAGAGCTCAAAGAATAGCGGATTGCGTGAAGCGCCGATGCTAGAGGCGTGGTGGCGAAAGGCAAAGTGCTAAATGAACGGCGTCTTTACTTCCTTGATCTCATTTAATCCTTCTTTTGGAGGTGAACGTCGTAATTTAATCCTATTTCCCATCATGGTCTTTGCCTCCCCAAATTTTGAATTCAGCGGCGGAGAAACTAAACATTTGGTTCAGTGAACCTTTGCCGATACCACGCGACCTCTTGGTCCAAGCATGTCTAGACTTTGCTCGTAGTTTGGCTGCACTGCATTAATGAAGAATGCTTGCATGGATCGGTATGGCAGTTATATTCGGCGTATACAAAACCCTTACTCTAAGCACACAAACACACAACCCACACAGAAAATAATGTGTTGTGCAAACCAATGGTACCACATTCTTGGACTAAGATTACAACAGTAACCCTGGCACAGGTCACGGTGCGCTCTCTTGTATATGCAAACTACGAGCATAATATGTTTTTTAAGTACATATAAGAAAGCTTGTGCTCTGAAGTTGACCACCGCAGAAGGACGCAGGCGCCAGTGTTTATTGTATCTTATTTTACCATATGTTGCAAGTACCCTGAGTTCAAAAGCTCTCAGTAATAATAATCAATCAATCAATCAATCAATCATTTATATATTTATATTGCCCAGGAACAACCATGAGGTCTAAGTTCTGGCGCACGTATACATAAAAAAGAAATAAGAAGAAGAAGAAGAAGAAGAAGAAAAAACTGTCAGCCCTTCCACTGGGGTGGAGATGGAAGACCAGCAAAGCTATACTATGGTGGGAATTATGTATTTCCAATTATGACTACTAAGATGTGATGGTGTAATTGGTTATTTGAACTATTAGAGAATGAGAAATATATATCATCTGGTGGTTTTTATTTATTTAGTGACCGCAGGGACCATGGCCTTATGGTCGCTACGGTACACCGCCATAGGGTGTACGGCAATGGTTGCCACGTTCTTTATAAACACGTCACCAACGCCGCGCGCGTTCGGTGCGAAGGTGGGCGAAACGCCACTGCCGTCGACAACAGTTGTGCGCGTTGTTTGTGTGATCGCACAACCACTGTCAAAACACTGGCGGGAGCAAGCGCGCCAGCAGCAGCGAGTGAAGGTTCATGCGGTCTATCGCTTCAACGAAAACTGAGCGGCGAAAGCACAGCGCATACAAAGGTAGGAGCCGTGTTGGAGATCGCTTTCAAGATAGGTGCGCGCGACCCCCAGCGTCGCGCAAAGTACAAGTAGCACGCAGAGCAGAAGCCGCAACCCCTCCCTCCAGCGCTGCCTTCCCGCTGTCCTCCTTTCGCGTGGGAGATTGAGTCGCCAGTTCCCCTTGCGCCCGGTCGCAAGATACGAATTTGGTGCCGCAGTTAAACGTTGCCTCCCCTCCCTCCCTCCCGTCCTCCCACGGCCTTTCGCGCGAAAAAAGAAGTCGCGTTTGCTCTCCGTCGTGCGATCGCTCCCCGTGAAAGCGCGCGTCCCTCGCACGCTTTCACAAGCACATACAGCATACGGCTATTGAGATTTTTTTTCTACATCCGGACACGACCATCGAAGACTGAGCCCTTAACAGCTTCGCTGTAAAAATCTCCTTGGATACTGCGTTTGGGCTGGCTCATGTGAACATATTGGTTCCTCGGAGAACACTTCCTTTGCGGAACCAATTGATTCTTGAAGTGCATTCTAAGAAATCATTTTCTTTCGTATATAAAGGTTGTCCTTCCCTGCGTATGATGGCCATCATTTATCATTCCTGTGTTTACGTCTAGGTAATTCACGCTCTGCACTTAAGTGCAACTAATACATTCAGCGTTACTCCGATGAGGACGCAGTCGAGGGTCACTTTACATCACCTTCATGCTCCATTCTAAATTTTCCCAATTTGGGGACAAGATACCAGAAGATGCGTTCTTTGTGCCACAGAAGGTTTGTAAACTTTATAACGATCTGGTAGCCGGACGTCAGTATTGTTACGATGCAAATAAAACAATATTTCAAGGCAGTGCCAGGCTTTTCGGGTACTTCGCGGAGAGCTTAGAACGGGAGCCCGCAAGTGCACATAAAAGCATGTTAGCTGCCTTCACTGTCGTCTGTGCACGCAAAGAAAAAAAGCAGTTGGTGTCAATTCTGGCTGTTAAACGGAAAATAAATGAGCTCAAGAGGCCGCGAGTTATGATTTGTCGTTCCGCGTAAACTACCGCGGCCAACACAATTTTGCCAGCCCTCGTTGTTATATAGGAGCCCCCGTAACCGAGTCCATCCGCAACAAAATAAATGGCCCGTGATGACGAAGAGCGTGTCCGCAGTTGCGGAACACTGCTTCCAGTGCACTATCCGCGCTCTGAATCAGCACTAAATCGACGTAGGGTGAAACGCCGCAACCTACAACGAGAAAGTTATACATGAAAAAATTGAGGGTTCTTCTGATTCGCATGATGAAAGATGAGCGAAGGAGAGATTTATTATAGCCACCGTAGATGCTTTTATTACCACACTCTACGCCGCCGTGTCTATCATATTTATCATATACAATAACATAATAACATGCAGCAGACACCATAATATATGCGATATTAGATTAAATATCCGAAACTGAGTGGCCAATCCATCGACTTTACTAGAAAAGATGAAGTAGTAGAAAATTTGAACTTTTATCATGCGGCAGCTGCAATGTCTACAGTGCTCTGAAACAACAAAGGTAGAATAGCTACAACGTTGCTGCGTGCTCATAATTGCTACGTGGCCGGAATTGACAGGTTCTTTCAGAAGGGGCGAAATCGCCTAGCCTAAAATAGAAACGTTGCATGGTGACTATCATACATGAAATGTATTCGCACGCTTATTTGCACCGCAGTAAAGGCAATAAAGTTAGGCATTTGCGACTTGAAGTATGCAAAAGGGCTTCCGTGTTTCTTTTTTCTTACAAACAAGGAACATGAATAAAATGAGGTGCTGGCGCCTAAAAATGAAGAACGTATGCCCGAAACGAACGCATAAGAACGGCATATTAACTGCACAAAGACTGCAGAAAAGATTGAAAGGATCAAAGTGAGCATTCATTCCGTTCAATAATAGATGGCGGGATCAAATGACATTTACGAGAAGAGCGCCAGCTGATGTTTTAGATAAAACACAATTCGTTTTTAATTTATGTTTAGCTCTGTACAGACTCGCGTCAAGGGCAAAATAACGCCTAGGACATTCGGCGTGATACGGCTGCTGCCCACACTTACTCTAATATTGTAGATATATGTTTCTACAGCCAGGACAAAATTTGCGATTCTAATAGGCAAATGAGCAAAATACGTAAAAAAATGTCGGAGATTCAAATGTAATTTATGAAGAGCCATCGTGTAAGCTCCCAAAGCTTGCTGGCAATGGAATGTTATTTTAGCCTTGCTTCCTCGAGGACATAGCAATCTAGTATTCGTGTGAACACTAGCTATGAGCAGGTTAGCGGCGACACCGCAGCGCTATGAAGCTCTCGGGAAATGACCCGGAAGCTCTTTTAAGCAGCGTTTTGTGTTTTCGTGGGATGTTGCACACACTAACATCATTTGGAATATTTGCGTTTGCGTAGGGCGTTGCACAATATAACATCATTTGGAATACCTGCGTTTGCGTAGGGCGTTGCGCACAATAACATCATTTTGAGTCATCATTTTGAAACATAACAATCCAGAAGAAGTGCCTATATGTTGTTGAAAGTTATATACAAAACAATTTAGCGATGCAGGCTAGTGCTTTCAATTCTATTCCAGGTCTGCTGCGGAGGCCTGCTTCACAATACAGCAGATTTGAATGAATTCATGCAGAGTTTAAAAGTTTAATATCGTCTGGCAGACTCAATGTTGCTCAATATAACGCCAGAGCCGACATATGGAGTCTACGTGCGTCGTGACCATCCCTGGAAAGCTAAATAATGTTGGAATAATAAATCATTATTCCGCTTCTTACGTTCGCATCGTATAAAAAAGCACGTATCTCGCACAGTGCAGTCGTTCACAATTAAGTGCTATAGAAATGACGTGAAGCCGTTACAAAGAAACATTTCTGTGTCCTGCCTATAATAGTATTGAATATGGTACCACCATTTCATGATAATATTAAGCTTGTAGTTTAAAATTGTTTCTTCACTGGCGCAGTGCCAGAAAAGCTTAATTTTCTGCAGAATTACATGGCCTGCTTGCACGGGTAAGCTAAAGGCAGCCTGCTTTCTCGACCAGTGACATACGATTTCCTCGAACTATATGCGTTCATTCAGTTTCACTGCAGCAATTGTAATCATCTCCAAATAGCGTTAGCTTCTTCCTTTCGTCAGTCAGTGTTTCTGTTTTGTGTTTGTACCGCTGCACCAAGCCATGAGGGAGTCGTCGTTGTGAAAACTACGTTATAATTAGAGTTAATTAGAATACCGTATAGCGCTTCAGAGCTAAGACATGCACACAACGTGAACACGAGCACCGACGATGAATCGCTTCAGCATTTGGGCTCGTGTTCACGCTCTGTGTCTGTCTCATACTCTCCAGTCTAATAGCTTGAATAGTTCTTCTAAGTATGCAGTGAACAGCATTGCAGAGATTGCGCATTCTTGTCTCGCCCCTTTCTTGGTTGATTTATTGATCGGAACCGCAATGGAGGACGGCAGAGAACTAGATGGTGGGATGACATTTGAGAATTTGCAGAGATAACTTGGGAATCAGTTTTCGCAAGGCAGGGGTTAATAAAAATCACTGGGAGAGGCCTTTGGCTTCGAGTGGACATAAAGTTAGGCTAATGATGACTTCTCTCATAATAAGTACAGCAAGAATGTGAAACTGGTTGATACCCGTTTTCACGAATTCAATATGCGGTCGAGGCGGCCGCATTCCACTGGAGACTGAATGCAAAGACGCCCGTGTACCGTGGTTTCGATGCACATTAACTGGTTTCGATGCACATTTGACAACCACAGGTGGTCAAAAGTATTCCAGATCTTTTCCCCACGACGTCCTTCATATTGCAGTTTCGCGATGCTAAACCCCAGAATTTAATTTTTGCCCACTAAAATTGTTCAATATATTTAATTTCTTTGCAGGAGAAATACATGATTTCAATTTCCTATCATGATTTAATATTGTTTGGTTCAATGGAATAACTCAGGTTTATCGATAATTGATGCCTGCGATGTTGATGCATTGATTCTTCCCATGACATGTGAAGTGTTCTTGTCTTTACAGATCTTATCGAATATATTTTTGCAACAGCGGGTATTCTGATGTACTACGTTCACGGAAGGAAACACGCCAACCTAGACCTAACTATTACTATTACTTTTCTCTCTGACATCTCCAATTCGTGTTACACTGGCGTAGTTTTGGCTGTTATGTTTAAATCACAGTACGTGCCACCTTCAGAGCCCAAATGAGTAGCCGCGTGGCATACCACACTCGAGTAATTGCACTCATTTGGTATCCTACGTTAAAATTTCCATGTGGGGTTTCGTTCAGCGAGTATAGTACACGTTTACCCACTCGTTGTTAGACCAATTGTGGTTTGTTACCTAAAAAAAGTAAACTCCTTAATTGATTTCAGCCTAACTCACCATACCGGAAAGAAAAACGAAACCTTGCCAAACAGCAACACTAGGGATCAAGCCCGTGTCACTTTGGCAACGTACAGTTCTTTTTTTTTTAAATATTATTGCGTTAGTTTGCCTTACGGCATCCAAGCAACGTACAGTTAGGAGTCGGATGTGCAAGCGACTGAGATAGATCGCCCTGTCATAACGACGGCAACGGCTGCCCGCGACGGTAAAGTAATGTTTCTCGGGCTTTCGCTGTTATAGCGCCCTTTTGGAATGAATTTGCGTCAACGAGAAAAACATTTGACAACCACTATAAGTTTTACCGAGCGAGTTTCGGCCAGCCAAGAAAATATCTTGCTTCAAAGTTGGTGGCCAGGAGCGCTTGCGATCAGTCAAGCGGGTATCGAAGGAAGCGAAGGTAAAAACGAGCAACGTTCTCCCCCAATGCTTCGCGCCTTCACAGCATTTCATTCGCCGCTTCTTTTAGGGCACGTTCTCTGGCAGCTAATTTGCATCAAAATGAGCCAGCCAAAGCGTGCGCACGCACAAAGCATGTCCATATGGTAACAAAGCACTTCCCCAAACATCTGAACTGGCCGCAAAAATCAAAAGCGATATTTCTTTAGAAAAAAATTATTTCTTGCGCACCATGCCGAAATATCGAAGACTCCGCACTCACGGGGCTGATGGAAGAGAAGAAAGTTTGAAGAGCAGAATTGAAGCCAGAAAAGAAGAAACGCCAGAGGACGTAGGCAGGGGAGCTGTACCAAATGAAAAGAACAATAAAAAATTTTATTACGACGTAGCAACCAAAATTTGAGAATGTCTTTCGTCATGGCAAGTATCGATCGGGAATTAAAAATGTTGATGTTATGAGTACCATTGGATGGTGCAGGAGATGGGTGGGGAAGCGCTACCGTAATAATGGACCAATTTACAAGCTTCTTTTTTGATGGTAGCACCAGCCTTTACATTAGCGTTGGAGATGGCTCGCGCTTCCGAAAGAGAGAAAGCGGGGGAAAAAAAGAAAACGAGAAGCCGCGGAGAATATCCAGACGGATGTCCGGTTGTTTATCCTGCACGGGGGAAAGGGGATGAGGGATGGAGAGAAAGAAGAATAAGGCAAAGACAAAATCTAGAAGAGTTTCACGTGTGCCCTTAGCAGCCACACAGTGTCTATAAGCGTCTTCTCAGCTCCGTTTATCAGGGGAAAGTCATTAGAGTGCACATAGTTTTCTCGGTTCATGATGGATGAGGCCATGCAAGATCTTTGCCTCTGTAAAGGGATGATTCAGATAGAATGTCGAATTCACTGCAGTTTCTGCAAAAATGAACCTTAATATCCTCTTTTCGTTGTAGCGATAGCGACACATTTCAAGATCAAACAACCCGCTGGCTTAAGAAATTCACGAGTTGAATTATCACTTAGTGATGATTCAGCCTACTAAGGTTGTGTACTGAATAATGCTTGCGTTGTCGAAGAGATTTGCAGACGTCTGCATAACTAGTGGTGGCAAATAACCAGTCTCAACCGTTCGCAGAGAAAAAAAAAAGCAAGGATAAACTTTTGTAAGTTGGAGGTTTAGCACTGTTCACACACTCAGGTCAATTAGGTATATCACGGTAATAAGTCGTCATCAGTGTAAAAAGGCGAGTCTTGGATCATGTGGAATAGAGCTTCCATCTGTCGTCGTTCTTAGTGTCTTAAAGCCTGAAAGTGTGAAATACTATCCAAATCTACCTTCAATCCGTCGCCATTCTGTAGCAACCCATTGTTAGAAGAAAGCTGACTTCACATGGTAAGGCACGCTGATTATGATACAGAGGGACACAACTACACGTAACAAGTAGACCACATGGACAAAACGATACAAGTATCGTGTTTTCTTCTTACGCATGTTCACGAGCCCAGTGCCATAAGCAGCGTGCTGTCGTGTCTTGCACCCATGTACGAAGCAGCCGTCGCCGTAGCTCAATTGATACAGCTTGACATGCACTTACCGTGCAAGAACTGAATTAGGCTCCCCCTGGCGGAGAGTTTTTTATATTTTTTTGTTCATTGTTATTTCTGTTTCTGCTATTATGTCTACATTTTGATTGAAACCGCCAGTGAAATTTTACGTAAGCCTTCATTGTATTCATTGTCTGCTGGCTTCATGCGGTTGCGTCTATCATAAAGTTTAATAAAGAACCATCCATGGTTACTATCCAGCAATGCGTTTAGCATGCCTTGGGAGATGGTATTTGGTTGCAGGATGTTGCACTATGTAATATGGGTGGTGCTAACCGTCGGACATATAAAGTTTATTCTATATATACTATCCCCTTGCCACCATGCCTTGCCCTTACAGCATCACACAACGTCTACGTCTTCAACCAGAGGCGCTGCGTCAAAACGATGGCGTCTCGAAATGCTAGCTGTCGCGAAGGAAAAATGCGAGAACACTCCCCTTACCGCCGACACCACCGCGTGGTGGTATCGTACCACTGTGTGGTTGTTACCGCTTGTGTTATACTGCACTGTCTTCGGTATCGCCCCACGAAAATGCTGAGACAGTCACTAGAAAATCGCGGTTAGCTTTCGAAGAAAGCTACACGCTTTGAGATTTAGCAGTTATTCCACCCGATGGACGAGTCATTGACAGCAATAGGAAAGATTAGCCTTCCGCTTGGACTCTTTGGACGGCGTTGAAGCTATGCTCGGGTGTCACACGTTGGTCCGATGCAACACGCAATGCAGCTTCTGCTGGACAGAACAAACATAGCCCTGGCAGCTACCACGTGGTTCACAACGCTGACGTAACGAGGAGCGTCACCAGTGGCGTTGCAGGTATCGCACCTCGATGGTGCAAGAGACGAGACCGACGTGAATCCATCGCCGTTAATCAGCGCCCTGTGAAATGTTAGATAACTTAAGCTGGATGTTTACCCCGTTCCGCCCAGAGAGAGAGAGAGAAGTCATAAGGGAAAGGCAGGGAGGTTAACCAGGCTGAGCCCGGTAGGCTACCCTGCACTGGGGAAGGGGGAGAAGGGATTGAAAGAGGAGAAGGAAGAGAGAAGTTCACAGTTCACACCTCACACATATACAGTCAAGCGTTCATGGCTAAGTTTCATCACAGGCGGTCATCTAGGCTTGTGCACTTCAAAAAGCGCAGCAGCGCCTTTGTAGCCCTGTACATAGATGACGCACGAGGCCACGGGCCCAAGATCTTCTCCTCCGTAAAAGGCCTGTCGTCTAAGTGCCCCAAAGCAGTCCGAAGGGCAATCCTCTCTTCTTCGTATCTAGGGCAGTCACATAAGAGATGTCTGGTGGTTTCCTCAACACCACATGTGCTGCAGTTCGCACTGTCCGCCATTCCAATTAGGAATGAATAGGAGTTCGTAAAAGAAACTCCTAATCGCAGGCGCCACAGTAAGGTTTCTTCACGTCGTTTAAAACCGGGTAAAAGTCGTAATTGCATCTGTGGGTCCATGGCATATAGGTTCCGCCCAGAGTGGCGCATACACGAAGCAGCTCAGCAAGAACGCCAGTGCGCTTATAGTGGCGTGCGCACAACGCTCACGCCAACTCCGGAAGCAACAACGCTGCCTTGGCTTCGCCACCGAGTCATTTGAGCGTAGCGTTGACGGTGCGTCCACTTCGCTTTGTCGCTTTTGCAGCCAAAGTGCAAAAGTCGATGTTGCTATTGAAGTCAATAAGGGGGTAAAAGTTTGGTCAGTGAAAGGCACCAGCAGACCAGATTTTGTGTTCCTCAGGAGAAGCTAGAACACAGTGAAAACGCTGTGGACACATTAAAAAAATGGGTCTAATAAAGACAAATGAAAAAAGATAACATTTCAGCCTTAGTGCTTCGTGAAACGAAACACGCTGGCTGTGTTCTTAATGATTCGCGTTACCAATGTGGTTGACGCGGGCAGTTTGACGCATGTGAAGGATCACCTGCTAGTTAAAGAACTTTAGTTGTAATCGCCGAAAACTTCAAATAAAGTTCGGGGAAGAAGAAAGACAAATCATACAGAAATCAGCGAAATGCCTTCTTTCTTTTCTCTCTGCCGGTTTAGGATCTGACATGCAGTCTGGCTCTGCCATATTGCTTTGTCACGCATTTAGGCCGACAGCTACAAAGGACGGCGCACCGAACTGGACGTCCCGTTAAATCAAGGCAATAACTAATTATTTTAAAGTCAGATACTATCCTGTCAACGCTGCCATTACTGTAATTAAAAAGAGATTTCTTTTTATTTTTTGAACCGGAGTTACGAAACCTGGTCAGTTCGATTCACTTCAGGCTCAAGAGAATTTGTGATAAACGTCGTTAGACAGCAATTAGATTATTTTTTGTTTTGGTCCCGTGAATATATTGTACACGGTTTTAATGGCCCTTGCTCTGAGGGTATCTCTGGTTTTACTCTTCATTGTCGCCGTTTCGCTTTTCCGCGTGATGAACCCGGAAGGTTAATTACCCGTTTAATTAAGCCCCCTATTTGCTGATCAGTGATAATGGTGTGACGTCCCTGATTAACAAGGTTCAGAGCACCAAATGAAATGCCTGCTTTGTTTCATTATTTTTATTGGTCATTTACTTAGACGCCGAACATTCCTAACGAAATCAACAACATCATCAAGTAATAAGTTGTCCCACCTGAAGCCAACCACGTGGTCTGGGCAAAAGATGTGGTCTTCTAGATATACCACTCCAAGCAGGTGAGCACCATCCCTTACCTATGGATGTCGGCTGTGAATAGAAGGTTGCTTTTACAAAGTCTTTTGCCTTTCGGACTGATATAGCCGACAACGGTATACGTGTGATGATTGTGGTCGCGAGGATAGCCTTGCACATGTTTTTGCACATATTTGCACATGTTTGCACATATAGATTTACTCGTTACAGTAAACATACGCGATTGCTTGCAACTGTGCAAGCTCGCGTTGATCACAGATCATTGTCAGGACAAACCATTCTGAAGACTCTATCGAGAAATTTCTGCGCCATGGCGCCAGAGGGCGACGAAGGTAGTGCTGTAATTTATATAGAGAGAACAAATCTGCACAAAAGACTTTGGCCTTCATTGTTCTTTATTGTGCTGCGCGTTATTCCGATCTTACAATTGTGCACGGGGATCGTGATCCACTGTGATTGCGTGGTTCTGCTCTTTTATTTTCTTATTGTCTATCTCCCCCTCTCGCGTGCCACAGTATATGGTAGCAAACAAAGCTTCCCTGTTCTGGCTAACCTCCCTGCCTTTCTCCTTCCTTTAGTTTCTTTCCCTCTTACGTAAGCACCATTGCGAATCATTTGAATCTCCTTTCTCAATTGCCTCCTCTAACAGTACTGGGTACTCCGTTCAGCGTCAAAGCCGCAATAAAGGAATGGAAGAACAATGTTCGTTAATTAACTTTCAGGTATGATGGAATTATTGGGCCTGAACTAACATGGAAAAAGGATACGCCCATGCATTTCGGCTTTAGAAGGCGGGAATACACGTACGCACCGTAGCTCGCGCTGTCTAAATCTTGTAATGTTTGAGTTGCTAGCGCATGGATCATCAGATGACCTAGGAAGGAGTTGCGGAGCGACGGGGAACGTCAACGTAGGCCGAATGTGAGCGAACTGAAGAAGGTGGTTAGCAATCACGTGACCCGGTTAGCAAGGGTACCAGGATCGTTCAAGAAGAAACCTGCAGAGAAGGATCGGCTCTTCGCCATCGCAGATGGCAGTCATCGGAAAGAGATAAAGCTTTCCATGAAATATTCACAGCGAAGATCTTAGCGCGACTATAAGTGTTCGAAAACGTTATATTTTAGTTTTTATTTAGATGAAGTGGGGCCATGTTAGCATAATGTACCGGCTAGTTTTTACGCGTGGGTGAGTCATATGAGCGCAACGTTTTAACGTGTGAGGTTTAATTACAGACCACCAAAGTTCTTGATGCAACTGTTCGAAAGAAACAGCTTCGCTGGAAATTGGGCTGTGATATTGCAAGGTCGCGCAAGGTTGCTGCTTTTTTTTGTTCTGACAGTATTGTACATCATGAGTGCCGCATACATTGTGCTGCTATTTATGAAAACATGGTACATTATATAATTTAAGTTAGATGGAAGGAAAACGTGTAGCACAAGCAGAAAAATAAGACGTAAAAGAAAAAAAAAACACCTTTGCGCAAGATGGCGCATAATAATCTAAACGTAGGAAAGTCAGATGAGCTGTTTTCCAAAAAATGACGTACCACAGGATCTGAGAAAGATGACCAAATTTCTATCAAGCACTCTGCCTTCACTGAACCATCAACGCCAGACAAAAAATTGCATCAAGCGGAAGAGCTGCGCACCATTACGCTTTCTTGTACAACCTTTCAAATACGCGGTAAGCATGAAAAAAAAAAAAAAAGCCGGCACATCCCACGCCCTGTGGAAATTGATGTATACGAAGCAGTGCGCGGGGAGCCTACCAAGTTAACGAAACGACCATGAGAGCACCAAGACGTAGGCGGCTCTTTCATGACCTACATGACAGGCATGTCATGACATTCATGTCATGAGTCCTAATGAGTCCCTTTAGCTACACCTAAGAGACCTTAAGGTGAAAGCATTAGTCATTCTTATGAATATGACTTCTACCAGCATCTTTTAGTGTTTCCTTCCCTTAGTACCCACATCCGAACCCATTCCTGTGTTTTTTGAGCGTTAATTCTTTTTCGCTGAGTCATTGTCATTTTTTCTGAGTCATGCTCATGACTCTGACTTTGAGAAACGACATTAGCCTTTTATTTCACCTAGTACCGCATCCGAACCCATTCCATTGGTTTTTGAGTGTTAATCTTTTTTCGCTGAGTCATGCTCATGACTATGACTTCTACCATCATCCTTTAGTGTCTCCTTCACGAAGTGTCCACGTCCGAACCCATCCCAGTGGTTCTTGAGTGGTAATGTTTTTTCGCGGAGTCATTGTCATCTTTGCTGAGTCATGCTGATGACTAGACTTCTACCATGAACCTTTATTCTTTTCCTTCACTTAGTACCCACGTCCAAACCCATTCCAGTGTTTTATGAGTGTTAATCTTTTTTGCTGAGTCATTGTCATGACATACATGACACGCATGTCATGACATTTATGTCATGACTTATCACTTATGTTCGTCATACACTCCTGTCATACTATGCCAATTTTGGTGCCAACCAAGTTAACAAAACGACCATGGAGAATTTTTTGCTGGGTCATTTTCATGACATACATGACACGCATGTCATGACATTTATGTCATGACTTATCACTTATGTTCGTCATACACTCCTGTCATACTATGCCAATTTTGGTGCCAATCAAGTTAACAAAACGACCATGGGAGAACCAAGACGTACGCGGCTGTTTCATGACCTGCATGACAAGCATGTCATGACATTCATGACATATCATTTATGTTCGTCATGTACTCTTGTCATAGTATGCCAATTTTAGTACATACCAAGTTAACGAAACGACCATGAGAGCACAAAGTCGTAGACGGCTAGATAGATAGATAGATAGATAGATAGATAGATAGATAGATAGATAGATAGATAGATAGATAGATAGATAGATAGATAGATAGATAGATAGATAGATAGATAGATAGATAGATAGATAGATAGATAGATAGATAGATAGATAGATAGATAGATACTGTCAAAGTAGCAAATGTTCACCAAGAAATGCTTCGCATGTAAAAGGCACGGTAAGAGGGAAAAAAACACCTCATATCCACGAAGTGAATGATGATGAGTGGGCGAAGCACCGGGGGATCATTCGGGTAACCGTGAATCCCCCGTACATTGCCCACTCGAACATGCAAATGAGTGATAACACATGTGTACAGTACATAGAATGTTATTTTTGTGGTCGTATGTGGTATTGAGGTGCGGACTTCGTTTTCCCTTCATTAAGACTGCTTTGTTATCAGTGTAACAGCACGGCGACGCCGGCAAGCGGACCCAGAGGCGGCGAGAGTGCGGGAAGCGTTCTCTACTTGAGGTTTCTGGCGCGAGCTTCGCGTACATATACTATATATATATATATATATATATATATATATTATATACTGTACATGTGTACAGCTTATATAGCCATTGTGCAGCGCAGCGCCCCTAGCGGACTCCGTGAAAACCAGAGCTACGGACAACTACGACGGGGGGACAAGGCTCGGCCCTAAGGTGCTTCGCCCCTAAAATCGTCGGCCCTTCCACTCCGTGAAGATGGTTAACTAGCGAAGCTGAAACGTGCCGCCCCGGTGTTTATCACTGCGTTAATCCCAATCATTCATTAAAGTATTTCTAAATTATGAGGTTACACACACGTTCGGCTGCGACGAAGAGAACGACGTCACTGACGGTATGCCCGCAGTCCGCCGTTGTCGCTTGCGTTCGATGTCTCGAGTTTGCTCGGCGGCGGGATTAGCAGCATTTGCCCGCCATTGCCGCTTGCAATTCTTCGGAATTAAATTGCTTCAAAATTAAATCTGTCCGTTACGTAAGACAATGAATGGTTCATATTGCCTCAAGCAATGGCTGATAACCCCGTAAACACAGCCTCCCCATTACGAGGACAGAAGAGAAGTGAAATTCTACGCTGGAATGACGAGTGGCAGCGCAGCCAGCTGTGGAAGAAGACGACGACAACGAACGCTGGAGCAGTCGCACGAGCGCGTGCCATGCACGAGCACGAGCGCAACCCGAGGGGTTGCACTCGTGCCGAAAAAAATAAATGTATGTATGAAAAACTAAAAGCAGTTGTGCAGGTATTCGCGGGAAAGGATTTCACAGGTGCCAACAAAAGCCGCACTTGAGTACGCAGATAAAAAGAAAAAAACGAAACAAAGAAACTGGAACCTGGGGAGGGAAGATTGCTTAGTGTGGTTATTGTCGAGGGGAGGGGGGGGGGGGGGGCAACTCGCCAGCGGACAATGGCTCGGACCTACAGGTTCCACCACCACTAGTGTGACCTAGTTTTGCGTTCGCCGAGAAATGCTGCGAGAAAAGCGTCTTCTAAAGTTGAATGGGGATGTCTGCTCGCAAAATAATAACATCAAAAACGCTACGGTACTAAAGTAGGGAAGCAGGAAAAATAAATGCATGCAGGATGGAGTAAGTTGAGAAAAAAAAAAAACTGAGGGCGAAGAATGCAGAAGAGAGAACGAAGAGCAAGGGCATAGCGTCACAAGAGCGTAGACACAAGACAGCCAAGGATGCCGCCTTTCTATGTGTTAGACTCAGCGGTTCCACGCGAGGCCACCTTGTGTTTCTTTCTATGACAGGCACGCGCGGCCATACATCGTGCCTAACAAGAGACCCGTCACGCTCAATAAAGGACTGCGCGGATGCCGGCGCGCTTCCGCTGCGAACCCCACGTGGCGCGACAGCCGCCACGGACGCAGAGGAAGGACCTGCTGCGCTCCACAATCACTACAGGCGTAGACGCGATGTGATTAATTACTGTCTTTCTAAAGAAAGAAGCACAGTAAAAGCAAATAAAATAATGTATGTAAGCGGGATACCGCCGAAACAAGGTGAAAAAATAAGCCCGTACCGTATAATGGGTACCATGCTGCGTGCAGGAGCTGCTACATTTGAGACTACAGACTTGTACTGCTTACCAGCCATGGTAGTCCAGTGTCTGTGTCGTTCTCATACTGCGCATGAGGATCGCGGGTTCGAATAACGACTCCCGGGTTACCGTTTCAATTACAATGAGGAGAAATGCGGAGACGCCCGCTGAAGGAGCTCAAAATTTACTCGAAGCCCACAACTACGCTGTTTCGTAAGCCCCGGTGTTGTTTGAGGCGCTAAGGCGAATGAATGAATGATGAATGCAATACCAGTGCACAGCTAGGAGCCATTTATTCCATCTATATAGCACAAAGTGTACGTAATGTCTACGACCTTCAGCCGGCATTATACTGATATGTAGTCTCACCAGAGCTTGTTTCGTTCTCCTTCAATGTTGTAATAGTCTGTTCCAGAGAGAATCTGCGTGCGGTGGGGTTAGCCTTGGAATATATATAGTCAGTAAATGCTTTGCTTAAAGATGACGAACGCTCACATGATTCTGAACGTAAACAGTGCCAAATAACAACGAGAAACAAGCCTTTATTGACCAGGGATGCCGTGATTAAGGCACTACAGCCTTCTCTTCAATCATCAGGCTTCACAAACAGCAAACTCGACGAAAGACCCTCGACACATTCCGCTACAATCGCCGTCTGTGTTGGAACATCTTTCACAACCAAGAGCCGCCAGCGCACGCTGGCTCAACTCAAAATTTTTCACAGTCGTTTGCGATTCTGTAGAAATAGATCCTCTTCTAACCGTACACTACCCACGCCGCTTCTCTCTACGTTCAAGAAAAGGCCCGATACTGAAAGGCGCACAATTTTTATCAAAAGCTGAAATCTGCGCAAATCTGACAAGAGTGAACACAACACACGGGAGAAGCGAACCTTAGAAAAGACTTACTTTTTGCAGGAATCTTGTGAGAAATTACTGCGCTTGCACAAGCAGCAAAAATAACGAGCAAACGACGTCTGAAGCTAAGATTGATGATAACCATTTTTTCGGGGCACCGCGAGGCGTAAGCTAGTTTCGCGTTGTAGCGAAGAAAATAACAAGGGGTGATGGGTGCGACGTACAGCAGCGCGAAAAGACGAGCGCATTGTTTACTGAAATTTAAGGCCACTCGTAACGTGTAATGAAAGCAGCAGAAGGAGTTTTCCGGGATATCGGTTAAAGAAGTAGAGGTGATTGTGAAAGAAAGATTATTCAAAAGGAAGATACCACCGGTTGCCTTACCAAAGTTAGGAAGCAGAACGAGGCGGCGCCGGCTCCTTGTTGAGGCAACGAATCATCGTTAGCATGATGAAAGTATTTGTTCCGTAAATTGACGGCTGTAATGTATGAAATCTGGCCATCAGTTTACTATGCTAGAATGGTCAGTTTTGTACGCCGTAAGATACCGAACATAATACAGATGAATCCGTCTGTGGCGAACCGCGGGCTTAACGAGTTTTTACTTATACTACCGTAAAAGCCGGACTATAGGTCGACCCCCCAACTAATCAATTCTACAAATGAAAAAAAAATCTTTTTCAATGGCAAACGTACCGAAAGACACCTTTACCTTTAAACAAATGGGACTCAGCCGGTTGCACAATGGTGACAGTATTTATTTAAATGCTGCTCCGTGCCGTGATGATAAGGTGCTGACAAACACGCAGGTCGATGGTCGCACGATACGAAGCCCACGGCAACCTGGCGGGTTGCCGTGGGCTTCCGCGTACTCAATCGCCTTTTTATTGAAGGCGACAGTGAATTGCCGTCGGCTTCCGCTCATTTTGAAACAAAATGTGAAAAAGCAGCCTGAATGCGATGGCGAAGGTGGCTGTATACTTCCTCTGCCGATTGTTGCAAGGCTTCCGTAGTTTTTCCGCCAATGTTCGGTATATAAGACGAGGGTCGACTTTTCGCAATGGTTTTTTGAAAAAAAGTTCGACCTATATTCCGGTTTTTACGGTATTTTACAGCCTCTAACGCGTCTTAAAGAGACCCTGAAACAATTTTGACGATTTTGTACAAACATACTGAATTGTTAGGGTAGATCTTTCTGATCATTATTTGACGTATCTGAGTGCTGTGCGTAAAGCGTGCAATTTATTATAAGGTTTTATGAAGGCACATAGCTTCCGGATCGCAGCGCACCAATCGCCTGAGTTTTCAGCCACCCTTGACCAGGTGACTCGTTTGTCCATATGACGTCAGTAGGGCGAGCTATTTTATTGGCTGACCAGGGCACGTCATCGATACTTTTTCCAATATTATGGTGAACAAACGTTGTTCGTAGTAGTTGAAATGTTAGTTGATTTGTTTATATAATAAGCAAGTAAAAGAAAGATACTGAACAAGGACAATGTATCACCACACTCTTGAAAGCACTTCCGGCACACAGCAAGTGTCGTCATGCTTGTGTTCCAACGTGCTCCGTGTTGACGCGAGCTGCGTGGTCTGTGTTAATCTCGATCTGTCTTTTCGCGAGCACCATGGTTCGCCCTTGCGTTGTGGGCTGCAAACGTAGCGATCGGTGACATGTCAAGCGGCGACATCGTGTCCCTCTGCAAGGCAAACGTGCGAGCGAAGTGGCTGCAGCGCTGGTTCTTTGTATCTGATCGGCACCAGCATCTGCGCGTTTGCGGCCGTCACTTCACACCGCAGGATTGCTCTATACCACAATAGTATTTCGCGTGTCCGGTATTCGGGTAAACGCAAGCGCAAGCTGACTGTGCTTGGGCGTTTTACGGGATGAGCGGAGGCGCAAACGTGAACGGCCTGGACGGTGCAGCCACCTGGTGACACGGAGCTCAACCAAACACAGAACTAATATAGCAGTAATGAAGTGTATTCTACTTTGCTGCTGATGTAAATTTTTGGCAGGAGCGCAATCGTGAACACGTTCTTATTCTAGATGTTTAAAATGTTTTACACTTACTTAAACCAATATTAGCTATTTGCTTGGCTGGTTAAGCTCTGCGCCAGCAGGTGGCTGGACCATGGAGACCGATCTTTAGACCAATCAGGCCGCTCACGTACGTCTGCCCTGAAGTTCCTTCATCACAGCAATAGTAGTAAGGAGGGGCTTTAGTTAACGCTTCCACGCATCCGTCAAAATGCCCCGCTCGACTGTGGTTAGGACACGCTCGGCGCTGCGACAGAATGCTCGCAACGCACGCTACTTCAAAGCTCTCGCTTGGGATCGACTGCCAGGCGGCTGGCGAAGAGGTTGGACAGAGGCTTCGGGCGCTGGCTTCAAGACAACCGGAACTAGAAGGTGTGACGTCACATCATGACGCAGAGCCAGTGAAGGTGGAGCTTAGCCCCGATCGCTCGGTGAGCGAGTTGAGGAGAAAAAGCATGGCTTTGGAGGAGGGTAACTTGTAATCATCCGTAGCTCTCTCAATATGAGACGCTTTACACAAATTGTGGTGCGAAAGTTTTACCGTAGCTGTACCCTGGGCTTCTTCAAGATTTGTCCGGACCGTTTCAGGGACCCTTCAAGTTCACTTATTAGCATATGGCAGTGCGCATCCATGTCATTTAAGTTGATAAATAAACACACTAAAAAGCCAACGACAGCCCGTTATAATAAATTAACCTGGTCTTTCCGGAAAACTCTCGTTACACCCTTTTCACAAATAGCCCGTGGGCGCCGCCATGTTTGGTCACGTGATGACACGTTCATTGTTTGCCTCAGCTGTCTTCTTAGCATCTGTGTTTACAATGAATATGCATGAGGCCGGTGCGGTTCACTAATCCTCTTTTTCGGCATATATCGTAGACGGTGATTAGGTGGACGACACGAAGCCTTGATCAGGCATTTAGAGGTCCTGTAAGTACTTCGAGAAGTCATTGCGCCTGCTACAAACGGCAGGAGCAGCGTATACGGTGCTTGGCCTAGAAGCGGTGCTAGAGATGTATCTCAAGTCATTCAAACTTTCCGTTTATGGCCTATGGAGTGCGTTGCTTTTTCATTCTCCTCCGAGAGGGAAACAGCCTTATCTGCGACGAATATCGCTTCCCTCTGTTTTCCGTTTGGACCGTACGAATGACGCTTTATTTGCGAGCTGCCTCACTTCCCAATAGCAGTAGTATGGGCAATGTACCAGTTCATGTTCACTTTCACCCAAAAATCAATATATATAAAGTTAATAAAAAGAGAAGAATCTTAACATACGCCTCTAGCATAGCGTCAACTTAGTGACCTTCCCGTCTGCCCTGTATGAGGTTTGCATAACACGAAAATTGAAAGACGTCTTGGTTTTCCTACGGGCTCACCTTTTTCGCAGAAATTCCCAATTCAGACTTCTCGTTTCCCGTTCTTCGCTAGGAAAGACAGCTTATATTCTCGCAAGGAAGCCGTAGAGCGGTTTCTCGCGTGATATGGTGTACTTGCCTCCCTTTGTAGCCCTCATTTACTGCGACCAACCACTGGGTTATGATAACCAGAGTGCGCTATGTTATTGTCCAGAAGGAAAACCGACTTTGTGAAGCCATGCTACTTGCGTAGTCGCGTTTCTAGACTTCAGCGTGATTCAGCTTGATTGTGGCAATCATTGAAACAAGAAGAGAAAAACAGAAGAGTCGAGTCATCGGTTTCGTATGGTAGTGGAGAGGCTTCTCTCGTTCATAGAATTTTGTAAACTGCAATAGACTGTTTACCCGAAGAGAAAACGTCTCCATATTTTTTAAGGAGAGTAACCTGAGGGAACGCTTCAAGCTAGAGACAAACTCCCGTACCTACCGCTACCGTACCGTAATGAACTCCGCCTTTTGACGTTCTTGACTGAGTCAAACCACGGGGCCAAAATATTTGTAAGTGTACCGTACTGAACAGAATAAAACAACTATGATGAGCTCCAAACCGCAGTTCCACCATAAGAGGTCCTCGAGAGTAAGAAACTAAATACAAAAAAAATCAAAAAAGGGACTTTGTATCTCGCTACACGCTGCTTCAGAGCAGTCACGTCTATCTGACGTTGCGCTGCTAACAATTCAACGCTAATGCGTGGCAGATACATCCTGCTATCTTGCTCTGGATAAATCATGGTGCCAGCTCTTAATCTGTAATGGCAGGTATGCTTGTCGCGCGTCATATTTATTTTCTTTCATCTTCCTAATTGGACACCGGGACACGAAGGCGTCAGCGGAAACCATCGTGCACACACGATAGCCCGAGGTCACTACAACCGAGCACTGCAAGAGACACCAGAAGACCCAAGTCCAGACACACCAGAAACTTACTACGATATACTGCGGCACTACCGCCTTTCGAGAAGAACGATGCCGCCACCGCACCCATCCCTCACCAGAGCTGAAGCCACGACCTGGAGGCAACTCCAGACCAATACCTATCCTCACTTCACGCTCCTTCACGCGATGTACCCCACCCTTTATTAGCCCCTTTGTCCTTTCTGTACAGAGCGAGCTACCCTCTACCACACCACATGGGCATGCCAAAATATCTCCAATAACTCTCCAAATCGAAACGCAACGCACAAGCAGTGGGAGATGGTGCTGACCAGCTCGACACTGGAGGATCAGCGAAAGCTTATCGCCAGAGCCGAAAGTGCTGCCACCGCCGCTGGGGCCCTGGACTGAAGGCTCCACCCACCACGGAGATCGACGCTTCTCCGTGCCCCATCAAAATAAAGTTTTGTCTCTCTCTCTCTTCCTTTGTGTCATTGTTCTTTCATATTTTTTTACACTTTTCAGTTTCTGAGGTTTTGTTTTGCTTTTTTCAACGACAGCCAGCCCTTCAGTGGTCTATTTTCAAAGTCATGCATCATTTATAAACAGTGAGGCAAAGGCCCGGCACTGGGCACCTTACCCTACGTGTTCTCCGCCCCCTCCTGTCTTCGCCACCCTTCTTTCTTGGAGCTGAGCTGCAGCTGCCATTCAGAAACTCCTTTACCTGTGTCCAAGGATCATCAACTACACCTTAAATGTGAGCCGTGAACAGATAAACAAAGCGATTTTGACCAGTTTTTAACCTTTATCCGAACATTTGATATTGTTGTTGATTGTGGCGTTGTAGCTGTTGCTTCAGGCGTGATTAGCCTGGACGTCAGAACCGGGAGCAGTTCCAGGTGAGCGGCTTTTTCTAGGGCGTGAAGACGTGCCGGCACTAATGTTTCTAGAGAGAAATCTCTTTCCTCAAGATTCTTGAGCTATCAGATGGTGCTATACCTTGCGCATGCCCCTGAGAAAATACTCTTTTCCAGTGGTTAAGCTCGCTGAGACAACACAGGAGTGTGGGCAGAACTATATCAAATAGGCGAAATGATCTCATTACGTTTCAATATATGCCGAATTCAATGGTAGCACGAGCAGTTTTCAATGGCCATGTTGGGACGTACCTATTCCTGTAAAGCACGGCACCATTACTCTGTTTAGGCCGGTCCACAACATGCTCATGTGGCTGCGTCCAAAGTGACTGAAAGTGGGAGCCGTTCTCTCTTGCGGAAAGTGCGGTGACTGCGTTATCATGATGCGTTATCATGACTCGTTCTCCACCTTGCTCTCTGTCTTAAAACGACCAGACCGTGAAAGTTATAATTGAAGCAAACGAGCATAATCAAAGCATGTGCGCCATTGAAACGAACTCATAACATTCCGTAAGATGCCTCTTACAAAGTTCCCCCCACCCAGCCCTATCCCCCTACCCCAATCTCTTCCCCTGCCTTTTCTTTACTCCAATGGATTTCCGTTGTACAACTTCCGGTTGATTCCAAGTGAATGATAACCTTTACTCTTACACTTTATTGATCAAGGGGCTATGGCTACTTCAAGCAGAAAGGCACGTAGAAGAAAAAAAATTAGATTACGAGCTCGAAGATTCAACAAGGGCCATTTCGACTCGTTTCCGGGACCCGTGTGGCAAGACTTCCGCAAACGATGCGAAGTCGCTTGCTCGTTTCACTGCCTATTTGCGCCTACACTGGGACCTGCAAAACCGCTTACGCAGCCTAGCGAACGTATAAGTAAGCCAACACGAAAAAAAGAACAAGAAATAAACAGACGCAACCTGTACGAATGGACCGGGAACCTGTGGATTCCAAAGGCTCAAGGAGACACGCGAGAGGATTACCGTACGATCGTCATGCGATCAGCGGGAAGCCCGAAGCACACAGACAAGGCCCATCCTTGTATATCACAGTATTACGTCCTTTTCCTACAGTAAAACTAGGAAGCGAAAGCTAACCAAAGCGAAAGCATTTGCGCAACGTTTAGGCCTCTTACTGACTGTTTATTTGTCAAACGTTTTTTTTTTTTTTTTCTAGTTTGCCTTGACGTATTACCTCCGGTGTGTAAATGTTATTCCAAGACTTCTGCAGACTTAAATACCGTGCCAAACAACAGCTAAAGTGCGTGTAATGCAGGGTCATAAAACAGCCATTCACTGAAGCAAGAAATAATGACCAAGAGAGTATCTAATAAGAAAAAGTTCCACCTAAATTCCATCCTGTGAAAGTAGATGTAGAGCGAAGCTGTTACCAACGTTAGACAAGGACAACCGACGGTAGGCAAGTACCGCCACCTAAGCTAACGTTCGACAACCCCAAAGTGCCGATGTAATACTTTTATTTGGTTATAGCTGTAACGACAGCCTTGCTGTCGCTATGATGCACGGTAGATGGGTTCGGCGAGCACCTTGGACACGTTTGTAGCCAATACCAAATCCCGGCCCGATCTGCACTGCGTCAAGGACAGATACATCGTGTGCACACGCACGTCACGTGCGCACGCACGTGTGCTGAAGTGCATCATACATTCTCATTCTTCTAGGCCCTCCGCCAAATGCAAGTGCCTTATGGAACTAACTGAATATTTCAAAGTAAATGGCGTCAGAAAATTCATAAAGTACGACTTACACACAAGCTGCAGACCTAATAGCTTCGGATTCTAATTTGGAATATACGAGAAAACATAATTATATTACGCGGGAAATCAAAGACAAAGCCCTTATGCAGCTGCGGTTTGAGGCCTGTCTTAGTGGCCGCGGCCGCTTGGCGGTGGTATTGTTTTTGGATGAGCACGAGCCCACGAAACATCCCCGACCAGCTAGAGTCTAACAGCTTCGCTGTAAAACAGAAAAGCGTGCCTAAAGAAAACTATTGATTGCTTGGAACGTGGCGCTTCAGGTAAAACAACAACAACCACAACACAGCCACAACAAAGGCGTAACACAGAAGTTTCAGTGGATCCCCTATAACATGGCGATCGCTAGAAATGACGAAGCTGATGCTCTTTTCTTCACACGCAGCGCTTCTACAACGTTCGAAAGTCAAATTCACAAAAAAGTACTCAATTATGAAATTAGAAATTGGAACTCATTATCAGTCATTTTGGGTTCCACCGCATGCGCCCTGTATAACCAAGCGCTTTTGGCGAGAAGAAGCACCATCTTTATATCTAACAAGGAGGGTATCATCCCATACACCAGCATGATTATTTAAGACTGGGCGTATGACTGTCCGAACTGTATTGCACGCGACGTGACACTAGATATCAAACGCTTTTTGTGGTTGTGCCTAAACTACACGATGAAAGAAAACCTACATTCTACATGCGTGCCTCCAACACCTTGAGAGTCCACAAGGGTTAGTTGTAGCCGGCAAGTAAACTTTACGTCTTCTTGCTGCATTCGTAAGAGAGCACGGTTCACGAGATGTGGGCTAACACAGCCCACTGAAAACATGGCTGACGATCGGGTGGCACTTGGCCTCGATCACCACGCCTAACCCTGCTTCTCTTACAACCCACCACCACAACACAGGTAAAAACAGCTGAAACAAAGTCTTGGCGCATTTCACACTGAAACCCGAGGAATTAATGTTTTAGTTTGTAGCGGCAGCAGCATTGGCGTCGCATGAAAATCACGTAGACGCTCGCGTCTGAACGAGGCACGAGCGGTTGGCACGCACCGCCACAGGCTAGCGTTCCGAGAGATTAAAAATGCTACGCTAGGAGATTGAGGTCGGTCTTTCCTCTCCCGCGAGAGCCTTGAGACTTTACCGGTCTACGTGGTCGCTCGTCGCTACAGTTTGGTGACCTCGGACGTGCTACTGCCATATGCTCCTGTGGTAGAGATGACCATGGACCAGACCAACGCTACGAGAGCTCAAGGCCAGAACCCTTCCGACGAACGCGGTGAGCCCTCCTGTTCGGCCATCGCCGTCCGCCTCCCACAGTACTGGGACCAGCATCCCTCGGCGTGGTTTCTTCCAAGTCGCTGGTATCCGCTCTCAAGCTTCAATTTCAATACGCCATTGCAGCGCTCTCGCCCGCCGCCATTGACGAAGTAGCAAATTTGTTGAACGCCCCATTGTCTACCACCGCCTATGAAGATCTCAAGGCAGCCCTGCTACCGCGCACAGCAACTTCACAGCGTTCTCGCATCAAGCTGCTTCTGTCCGCTGAAGAACTCGGCGACCGACGCCCCAGTCAACTTCTTCGCCGAATGAGGCAGCTGCTCGGAGACAACGCGAGATCCATCGACGACGCGCTATTGCACGGATTGTTTTTGCAACGACTACCGGCTAACGTGCAGATGGTCCTGGCGACAGCCTCTAGCATGGATCTTACCGGACTTGCCGCTTTGGCCAACAAAGTCATGGAAGTAGCCACCCCAACCATCGCAGCCACGACATCGTCTCCGGGTGACAATACAACCGCCCTACAAACTTTTCCCTGCCCTTCAACAGCGAAATATCCGCTCGACTCTTTGTGTGAGCGCCTGGAACTCATCATCTGTGGAGCGGAACATCGCCACATGTCATCTCCTCGCACACGCAGCGGTAGTTCCAGCAAATCAAGACGCACGGGCACCCGCATAAAACATCAACTACAACGTCTGGCGTTTGCTACTTCCACCGCCGTTTTGGAAACGACGCTCGTCACTGTCGGCGTCCCTGCGCTTGGCAGGGAGGCCGGCCGACCTCTAACGGCGAAGAGTGGTCCGACCCAACACACGTCGCCTTTTCCACGTGACGGACAGAGTTACAAGACAACGGTTCTTAGTCGAAGCAGGAGCTGACGTCAGCATTCTCCCCGCTCACCACTCCGACCGAAAAGAGACACCTGTGTCGTTTTTGCAAGCTGTCAACGGAACCAGGATTCCAGTTTTCTCGTCACGCTCCGTCATGCTAAACCTTGGCCTTCAATCGAGCGTTCTACTGGGATTTCCTGGTTGCAGACGTCCGTCGTGCAGTCATTGGAGCATTTCTGCCATGTTGGACGAAACTTTCGCAGCGCTCCTACGCGAGTTTCCCACCTTGACGCGCCTGCCTGACTGGACGCAACCGGTGCAACATGAAGTGTGCCATCACATCGTCACCTCCGGCCCACCAGTCTTTTTCCGACCCCGGCGTTTGTCCCCGGAGAAACTCCAGATCGCTCGCGCGGAGTTCGAACACATGCTGCAACTTGGCATCATCCGCCCTTCCTCCAGTAATTGGGCATCACCACTTCACATGGTGCCAAAGAAGACGGGAGACTGGCGCCCATGCGGCGATCACCGGACACTAAACAACGTTACAGTTTCTGATAGCTGTCCTCTCCCGAACATTCAGGACTTCCCGGTAGCGTTGCACGATGCGACGATCTTTCCTAAGATCGATCTCGTTCGCGCCTATCATCAACTACCGGTTGCTGAATAAGACATTCCTAAGACAGGCATCACCACACCCTTCGGTCTTTTTGAATTTCTCCGCATGCCTTTCGGCTTTCGGAATGCGGGCCAGTCTTTTCAGCGTTTTATCGATTCTATCAACCGAGGCCTGCCTTTTGTTTTTGCATACATTGACGACCTTCTCGTCGCAAGCTCTTCGGCAGAAGAACATCTTCACCATTTGCGGTTGTTGTTTTCACGCCTTGCCAGTAACGGAATTGTCATCAACGCCACCAAGAGCGAATTCGGTCAACCCGAACTCGAGTTCCTCGCAACGTTCTTAGAACGTTGGTTCCTCGGTCATATCGTCGACGCTAACGGCATTCGACCACTGCCGTGCAAGATTTGCGTCATCGAAGTCCTTCCCCGAACGACCACTCTTACCAAGCTTCGCGAATTTCTCAGATTCGTCAATTTCTACCGCCAATTCATTCCCGATTGCGCACAACTTATGGCTCCGCTAGACGCTTTGCTGGTGAACAAACGTAAACAAGTGCTTCAGTGGAATGAAGAGGCCACCGACGCTTTCCCAAGAGTCAAGTCTGCCCTCGCTGACGCCACGCTGCTTAGACACCCAAAGCCAGACGCGCCCACTGCCATCATGACCGACGCTTCAAACACCGCCGTTGGTGCCGTTCTGCAGCAATTGATCGACAATGCGTGGCATCCACTCGCCTTTTTCGCCAAGAAACTGAAGCCTGCGCAGTGCCGCTACAGCGTGTTCGGCCGTGAATTACTGGCCGTTTACCTGGCTATCAGACATTTTCGCCATTTCCTAGAAGGACGTGCATTTACTGTCTTGACAGACCACAAGCCCCTTGTGCACGCAATGAACCGTTCGGCGTCCTGTTACTCGCCCCGCGAGAGTCGACACCTTTCCTACATCTCCGAGTTTACAGCAACGTTCCGACAGATCAAGGGCACCTACAACGTTCCAGCTGACGTTCTGAGTCGTGTCAATGCCGTTTACACGTTGGCGTCGGAGCCTTTCATGATCGATGTCGACTTACTCGCCAGTCAACGGCGTGACGACACCGAACTTCGTACACTACGGAATTCGTCAACGTCCCTAAAATTGGATGACGTAGTTGTAACTCCAGATGGTACATCCGTCGTCTGCGACACTTCTACAGACACACCTAGACCCTACATTCCGGCATCCCTTCGCAGACGTCTATTGGAAACCGTCCACAACCTGTCGCATCCTGGCATACGCGCGACACAGAAGCTTCTTTACAGTCGTTTCGTTTGGCCTCGGCTAAACGCCCAAGTTCGCGATTGGGTTCGCTGCTGTTTGTCGTGTCAACGCTCCAAGATCCAGCGTCACCCCATTCCGCCTGCGAAGACTTTTCTTCCACCGGATGCTCGTTTTGACACCGTACACCTGGACTTCGTCGGCCCTCTGGCACCTTCGAAAGGTTACTGCTACCTGCTGACATGCATCGACCGCTATACACGGTGGCCAGAAGCTACTCCTATATCTGTCATCTCAGCGCCCCCTGTTGGCGCAGCTTTCGTGTGTACATAGATTGCAAGGTTCGGCTGCCCATTCACAATAGTCACCGATCGTCGTCGGCAGTTCGACTCAGCACTCTTCAACGAGCTACTCAAACTACTCGGAACGACACGCTTTCGCACGACTGCTTACCACCCGCAGTCCAATGGACTTGTTGGACGTTTTCACCGGCATCTCAAGGCCTCCCTTATGGCGCATGAATCGCTGGGGAAGTGAGTTCTACATTTGCCTCTCGTCTTGCTTGTCATCAGAGCCGCACTCAAGAGCGACCTAGGTCGCTCCTGTTGAGCTAATCTACGGCACTCACCTACGCCTTCCATGCGATTTCTTTGTCGCCACCAGCAAAAAAAAAATTACACCATCTTCCCGAGGGGAACCATGGGCTGATGCGGAGCATCGCAGTCGTTATAACGGCGTTAATTACGTTGGTATTACGGTGTTATTAACGTTGTTAACTTGGTGTTATTACGTTTTTATTACGTGTTAACTTGCGTTGGTCATCATCACATCGCGTTAACGCGGTGCTGCTGCTCGACGTTCTCGAACCGACGCTGCTTCACGTTGCCGAAGCTCAGGATCCGCTGCTCGACGTTCACGAACCAACGCGGCTTCACGTTCTCGAAGGTCGGGTTCCGCCGCTCGCTTCGTACGTTTACGTTGAACTTCACGGTCCCGAACCTCAGGTTCTGCTGCTCGACGTTCACGAACCTACGCGGCTTCCCGTTCTCGAAGCTCAGGATCCGCTGCTCGACGTTGACGCTTCGAAGCGGCTTCGCGTTCTCGAAGTGTGGAATCCGCTGCTCGACGCGGACGTTTCGAAGCGGCTTCGCGTTGGCGAACTGAATCTGGATCCGCTGCGCGTCGCCGACGTTTACGTTCTGCGTCGCGAGCTCTTCTCTGCGCAGCCTTGTCTTCAGAGGTACTCGCGGTTCTGTTAATGAACTGGCTGCTGCTGTTTGAAGATGTGCCAGACAGTTCGTTGACAGATTCGTTGGCGTCCATTCAGCGCATCGGACGGCGCCGCGTGACTAAACCGAAGCAGCAACTGAGGCAGCGGCGCATGCACCGGGTTTATATAAGCAGCTGGCGCGGAGAGGAGGAGGAGAGAGAGAGAGAGAGGCGCGCATGCGCGCGCTATCGCGCAGGTGTTGGATGATGACACGGAGGGAGAAGCGCGTTATCGAACAGATGGTGTGGAGAGGGGGAGAGGAGGAGAGAGGCATTATCGCACAGCTGGCGTGGAGAGAATGAGGAGAGGTGGGGACGGACGCCGACGCCGACGCCAACGACGCCGCGGGACAGGCCGCCGCTATAAGATGCTCCGCATCTAAAAACCTATGCCATCACCTGCCGACTACGTTGCCGAACTGCAAGCTTTCTTCGGCCACATGTGCCCCATGCCTACACGTTCAAGAAGCAAGGTCTCCGTACGTTTATCCCACACTCACCTCTGCTACCCACGTTTTCATGCGTAACTGTACCATGCGGAAGCCTTTGCAGCCGCACTACTCCCGGCCATATTGTGTTCTCGAGCGTCGTCCGACGACTTTTGTCCTGAACGTCAACGGCCGATTGGACACAATTGCCCTGGAACGTCTCAAACCTGCCTACATTGAATTAATCACCCTCACCATCGGCCCCACCAATGTACGACGCAACCCTGCTGCATCCATCGACGCCGCCTCCGTCCGTGACACCTAAGACCAACGCCAAGACACGCCGCATGACGTGGACTTTTCACCGTTCGTCGAACTTTCCTCCTCTTCAGAGGGGGAGCCCTCTAGCGGCAGCAGCATAGGCGTCGCTATGAAAATTACGTAGACGCTCGCGTCTGCACGAGGCACGAGCGGCTGGGCACGCACCGGCACAGGCTAGCGTTCTGAGAGAGATTAAAAATGCTACGCTAGAAGATCGAGGTCGGTCTTGCCTCTCCCGCGAGAGCCTTGAGACTTTACCGGTCTACGTGGTCGCTCGTCGCCACAAGTTCAAATACAATATTAACATAACCTTGTGCTACGTCAACAGTATCAGCACGAACAAAAATCACTGATGTCACTTGAGAATAGTATTTTTGGCGCCATTTAATGAAGTGTACTTGGAAATGGCAGAAGCGCCATACACGGGGACATACAGAAGAGAATAACGCGCCGTCCACTCCGTATTTTATTCCGCGTGGTCCCATGTTTTGCACTACAACCTTTTCCAGTTGTCACATCTACAGCACTGAAGCTGCCATTCTTTACCAGCACATTTTTCGCGCTTAATATTGGAAGGGCAAGTTTTACAGTACTCGGAGCAAATTACCAGCCCAAATGCCAGCAATAAAAACAAATTGAAATGAGGAAAGTGAGTGAAACGTGCACTCAATCTGTACTATATTTACAAACTTAGCTTTCAAGCAATAATACATAAAGTTGGCACAATCCACATGACCTGTTTATTAGAAAATATATCAGTGATATTGTATTACCTTCAAGAACACCTAATATTTCCGTAATTTTCTGTTGTCTGTTTTAAGAACAGTTGAGAAGCGGGAAGGCAGTCGACTTTAAAGCCGTCTATCCCAATGTACAGTTCAGAAATTCAAGCTACCCATTTTCCTCCTAAAAATAAGCACACATTTCACAATAACCACAGCACACTAAGCCTGCAGAAAAAAAAGTAGGTAAGTATCACACAAGCAACAAGCTAAAGCGTGCACATATGAATGTCATTGTTCTAGTAATCCTAAAGGCAAACGCTCAATTGAAGTACACTTCACTGAAATCAAATGTTGTATGCTTCTTCTTTGCTTTCTTTTTTTTATCTGTAGTGCATGGTATTATGTGAAAAACTGCCGCTTTCAAAAACATTCATCCATTCTGTTTATACAGAGATGACGTGAACTGAAGCTTCTAGAAAATATACAACACAAATGAAATAAATCCACGAAGGCTCCGCCCACAAAGTGTTTGACAAATTACCCTTCCATAGGTGAAGAGTTCCTCTTACTTCTTTGCTAATATCGCCTCCAACTTGAAGCGCCTACCGTTCGTAATTGGCCCCGCAAGCGCCAATAAACCGAACAGTCGCTGTTCCTCCCTTTTTATATATTTCCCGCATCGGAAAAAAAAAAGTGTCGATATACCTGCTCCCGCCCTTTGTAGGCCGGGCGTGCATACTGTATTTCTGCCCGTATAACACACGTTGACATCATGTTGAAAAAAGAAAGACTGAAATTAAGCAACCGGCGCTCAGTAGTATTTCTTATGGTATAAATACAATACAACGGTTATTTCTATCAATACATGAAAATGGAGGAGGGGAGAAGAAAACGAGAGCGCTTGGCGAGTTTCCCACTCCCTTTACAGCAGGCAGCGGCAAGTGACGATTTAAATACTCGCTGTGTATAACAAAGGAAAGCAGTTGAACTTTCACAGTTTCAATAATAATGAAGAATAAAACCGCACATTATATGGCGCAGTTGACGAAAAGAAGAAAGAAGACGAAGCGGACATATTACTAATTTGGAGGAATAACACAGACATTGCTTATAATTGAGATTGTATATATATATATATATATATATTATATATATACAGGGTGTTTCAGCTAACACTTTCAAAACTTCTTAAAGGTTGCCTGTGGCAGATCGCCTAATTCTAGTTCATGAGCTGGTCTACTCGAAGAGGCGAACATTACTTGCCCAAGAAATTGAAATGCATAATCAAATGATTAACAACAATTCACTAATTAAGTTTTTAAATAATTACCTGATGGCCCATATTGCAATTTACAAATTGTAGCCGTGTAGTTAGCAAGGCGGATCCACTTGGAATGAATTCTCGGGAGGACACCAGTTTCGCGATATTAATTCCCGAACTTTGCGGAGAAATGCATCGGCGTTCCAGTTAGTTTCTTAAAAAAACGTCGCTTTCTGCATTGAAGCAAAAACTTGACTGGAACGTCAATGCATTTTTCCGCGAAGTTCGGGAGATAATATCTCGAAACTGGTGTCCACCTGAGAATTAATTAAGTGGATCCGCCTTGCGAACTCCACGGCTACAATTTGTAAATTGCAATATGGGCCATCAGGTAATTAGTTAAAAACTTAATTAGTGAATTTTTGGTAATCATTCCATTATGCATTTCAATTTCTTGTGCAAGTAATGTCCGCCTCTTCGAGTAGACCAGCTCATGAACTAGAATTGGGCTATCTGCAACAGGCAACATTAAATAAATTTTGAAAGTGTTCGCTGAAACACCCTGTATATATATATATATATATATATATATATATATATATATATGAAGAACCGCACAGGGACGGTGCTGTGTAGTAGTGGTGAAGGAGGAAGAAGACGTTCCCAATAAACAGAGCTTCGCCATGTCTCCTGCGTTACACTAGTCGACAGGATTTACCGTGCCCTACATCATGACATCCAAGAAAGCCATCAACATCCCGAAGTACTCGGGAGCACCCGAATACGTCTCCTTTGACAAGTGGCTCCGGCTCTTCGAGGTAAAGACTGCGGCCGCTGCATGGACGGAGCGAGACAATTATGCAGCGAGTTAAATCACAGCGCGTTCTACCAGGTCGAAACACGCAGATCAATGCAGCAAGCGGCAGCACCCATCAGCGTCCACCTAATACGCGGATACGAGCACCCGCGTCCGAATGCAGACACTGCGCAATGCATGGTTTGCCACGACAGATGCACTGGTACAATGAATGTCCATGACGCGCAGACATTTCCGCCCTCGCTACCAATCAGGGAAACGAGGAGGGCGACCCAAACCTCTGTTAATTCAATTTGATGCACTCATTAACGGGTACCCTGTCAGCGCTATTCTTGATAGGGGAGCCACGATTACCCGTATCAGCGAAGCAATGTTGGCGCCTCTTCACCTACAAATAATAAAAGATTCACGCATCAATGTTCAACAAGTTACATCATCTACCAAACCTTTGGGTCACGTCAATCTAAAGATACAGATTGGAAAAATCACAAAGGAAATTCAGGCACATGTTCTACAAGGCATGAAGAGCAACCTACTTCTTGGCTTGGACAGTGCCTGCCTCTTTAATTTGTCTCTGGATCTTGATACTCGGACTCTACGCCAAGGGAGTGACATCCTCCACCCTCGCCCACAAAACCATTCCACGGCTAACATGGACGGTTGTTTGCAGGAAGTTGAAGTTCGTGATTTTGTGCAAATAAATTAAACTCAGATAATGGCATTGAAACATCTTGTCCATAAGTACGAGGACATTTTTTCCAAATCACAGACTGGCATTGGGTGCATCACTAGCGAAACGCATCA
>NC_051159.1:76608813-76846313 GCF_013339745.2 Dermacentor silvarum
TTTCTTTCAATCAACATCAGTTGTTTAGTAAGCGCTCGTCCGTGTCTCTTCTTGTTGTCGTCTGTTTGGCGCTTTAAAAAATTTTGTAACATGCACCAACTAGCCCAACAAAAAGTTCTGCTTGTATGCCTTTAACACAGCCAAATATGAGTCACAGGATACGCACCTTTCTTTCTCCTCTACGCTCACCATCCTCAAAGTTTTCTCGACACCATACTTCTTTCACCTAACGAGGATGCTTCTGTCGCGCAGATATTATGTCGTGCCGAAGAAGCACGCCGACTTGCCCGGCTCAGAACTCGATCGTCGCATGCTCATGCCAAGGCTTGCTACGACGCACCGCACTGCCAGTCAGATTCGCCACCGGTGACTTCGTGCGGCTGTGGACAACGGTTCGAAAAAGGGGCCTGTGGCAAAAGCTTCTTGCGAAGTATTCGGACCCGTTCGTCATTCTGCGATGCTTGAGTGAACTGACCTCGTCATCGCTAAACTGACGGCTGATAACCGCCGTTCACGCAAGACGCAAATCGTGCAGGTCACACGGCTGAAGCCGTACCGTGAACGCGAACTCTGACTCGCTCAGTGAGCTTCTGAGGAAAATGTAACGCCGCACCGAAAGAGAATAGAAGGAAAAGAAGAAGCGGCGCGTGTTGTTTGGGTGAATAGGCTGTTTCGGACCGTTCCATGTCTTCTCTACCCCTTTCATTGTAAATAAATACATTCTACATCCGTAGCAATATTATAGGGATGGCTGCGCAGCCGTTGAGAATCTACAGCTTGAATAATCCAAAATTAAAAAAAGGGGGCTGACAGATAGAGTAGCAGACGTGATATAAAGGTTATTTTTCGCCTTGACGAAGATAGGTCCTCCTATCGAAACGTTGGCCAGCCTTTCTGAGGCACCTTATCCCTGTTTATAACATTTATATTACAGTTTTAATAAGGGTGATTTGCTTGCGCTATTATTAAAACGTTATGCTGTTATACGTTTCTTTAACTCTTATCAGATACTGTGATAATATACTTCATTATTTACTTGATCAGTTTGTTTGGACTCGATTAACTATCTTTTTAACTCGTCCTTGGCTTGCCAAACCCTCTATAATTTCTATGAGCCATATGGAGAAGTAAACAACGAATCAGGTGTAGCACATTTCTTGTGAAGTAAAACTGTGCTAAACAATTTGTTCTTTTTGCTGAAACAAACGCAGGCGAGCGCATACAATGTTTTGCACAGGAAGCAAATTAACAGGCGTGTTAGCTCGTGTGAAGCCAGCCAATCTAGAAGTGACGGCAACTCGAATCGCCTTGGGTGGTAATTATTCAGGCAGTTGCTGACTCAGCGTCCCCACGCGCGTTTCAGCGTCGAGAAAGGTGAGCGTTGAGAGATTTCGATGGCTCGAGAACCACGTTGGAGCATGCGCGGTGTTGTGTCGACCGCGTTTGGCAGTTGTAGCAGTTTTCTTTCTTTATCTTACCCGCTGATGCAACGTTTCGCGACAAGGCAGGAGGCATGTTGGGGGAAATGCGTGCAAATAGAAGAGGGCCGAGGCGGCAATTAAAGAGGCGTGTTTATGGTTGTGATCACGAACGGGCCGAGTTCGTTACTCTTTAATGTGGTAATTAAGAATGGTCTTAAGTTGGCAAGGGCAAGCAGCAGCCTTCTCACAAAGTGTGCTACGAAAGGCGGATACTTTGTTACTGTACAGAAGGAAACAAATAAATAAAATCAAATGAAAAGTCAAGCCGTTGTGAGTGCGCAAAACTTGAGGTCCTCGTGCGGGCCATAGCTCCTCCACAACCAAGAAAGAAATTGCGAAAGTAGGTGTCACATTTACCAGTGACACTGGCTTGAGGAGTGCGGCGCAGGTGCACATATATCGGAGGTCGTAACAAGCAATGCTGTTGCAGACGAGAATAACGCTGCGTGATTCGCATAGATGTAGTTATTGCCAAAATTTCGGTGTGTTGGTGTGCTATTCTTCGTCGTCAAGCTCGTGCATGACAACAAAAAATGTCCAATGGTTACGATACTCTCCTAATGCGAAATTCGAGCGCAGCTTATACGTGTTTTCGTTTCGTGAAATTGCGGCAGAGATTTTCAGACGGAAAACCGCGCCATGCAATGGGCCACCAGTGCCTTACGATGAACGCTGGCTCTCGGACCCAGCTGTTGAAGAAGACGACAAAGGCGTGAGCACTCGAGCGAGGGGAAGTATGTGCCGCTGAGCCGCATCGGACCCATGAAGAAGACGACAAAAAAGTGGCACGAGCGCGAGGGGAAGTATGTGAACGCGTTTCGGACCCAGCTGTTGATGACAAAGGCGTGAGCGTGGCACGAGCAGGGGAGATTTTCATGACGGAATCACCGCCAGTGTGGAAACGCTGGCAATGGCACGAGCACGAGGGGAAGTATGTGGCTTGATGAGCGGCATCGGACCGCAGCTGTTGAAGAAGAAGACAGACGAGGCAGGCGTGAGCACTGAGCACGAGCGAGGGGCGAGGGGAAGTATGCATCGGACCCAGCTGTGATGAAGAAGCATCGGACGACAAAGGCGTGAGCAGTGAAGGACGACAGCGAGGGGAAGTATGTGAACGCTGGCATGGCACGAGCACGAGGGGAAGTATGTTCGGACCCGCTGTTGAAGAAGGAGGGGCAGTGGCACGAGCGCGAGGGGAAGTATGTGAACGCTGGCATCGGACCCGCACGCATCGGACCCAGCTGTTGAAGAAGACGACAAAGGCGTGAGCAGTGGCACGAGCGCGAGGGGAAGTATGTGAACGGGCTTGATGAGCGGCATCGGACCCAGCTGTTGAAGAAGACGACAAAGGCGTGAGCACTGAAGTATGTGAACGCTGGCTTGATGAGCGGCATCGGACCCAGCTGTTGAAGAAGATGAACAAAGGCGTGAGCAGTGGCACGAGCGCGAGGGGCAGTATGGGAAACGCTGGCATGATGAGTGGGTCCGATGCCTCGGGTCACCACAACGTTCGCAGGTCGGTGAGATGGAGCGTCCCTTGGCGTGCAGTCTACACCGCCATCCAGCCACAGCCCGTGCGCAGTCGAAGCAACGTTGCGCGTTCCTTTTTGGTAAGGCCACACTCTGGAAGTGGCCTAGGACCGTTGCCATGTGGGAGAGCGGGCACGCACACGCACAGTCTAGGGAGCCTCGATGCACTCCTTGCCCACCGCTCCCCTTCCACTGGGAAGTCGCGTTTGCCCTCCGCAGTGCGTTCGCTCCCCGTGAAAGCGCGCGTTCCTCACCCTGGCGCGCTTTCACTCACACATAAGTCGCGTTTGCTCTCCGCCATGCGGATGGATGGATGGAAAAACTTTATTATTTATCGAGGGAGGGGAAAAGGGGAATAAGGGAAGTGGTTGGGTGAAAGGGAGCTGGTGGGTGGGTCCTTAGTCCAGGACACCAGTGATCCTTGCTACCCTCTGCGCCTGGTCTAAGAGGCCCCTTTGGGCCTCCAGCTCCGCCTGGGCGAGGAGGATCTCCCACGGCTCCCTACTGTAGGTAAGTATGTGACGCGAGTTTGCTTCCTTTGGTCTATTCGTGCTGTTGTTGCCACGTCACATGTGATAGTGACGGCCATGCACCACACCATGGACAAACGCCGGCATGCAGTGTGGGATTCATGTGGTGTGCTCTTCCTAAGTGGGGATAGGTGTGTGTTTGTATTCTTCTGTATGCGCGAGCTTCTTGTACCCCCAGTTGCCGATGCGTGGGGGCAAGGCGCTCTCTTGTGCGACGTTGGCGCTCGAGGATGTCTCGGGCCGTAATTGGGCTATCTTGGCAAGGGCTGTTGTTCCCTGCTCGGTTTGTGAGTTCTCGAGCTGGATTGCCTGGGATGCCCTCGTGATCAGGACACTATATGATTGCATGTTGTTGTTGGAGTGCGTCGCCTATTATTCTTAGCGCGATTCGTGGCAATCTGCCTTGCATGTACATTCTGCATGCTGATTGAGAGTCGGAGATAACCAGTGCCGAGTGCCCGGCGCTGTCGCTGCGTTTGATTGCCATCGCGATTGCTGAGGCTTCGGCAGTGGCTGTGCAAGTTGTTTTTATTGAGGCCGTTATATCGGCTCTTTTTCGCTGTGTGTTGCGAACTGCTACTATGACGTGTCCTCTGGTGGTCCGAGTGGCGTCTGTGTATTGCACTTCTTGATTGTTCCCAAAGCTTTTGATAAGTTGCTTGGCTCGGGCTTGTCTTCTGCCTTTGTGGGATTCGGGATTCATGTTCTTTGGTATCGGTGTGGCTTGTATTTGCTTCCTTGATGTGGCTTGGACTGGTGGAATTCGGTCACTGCAATATTGCGGTCTCACCGGGTATCTTAGTTCAGTAAGTTCTTGTTATCCTGCTTCTGTGAGACATAGGCGCTCCATGTGTTTTATCAGAACTGCTGCTTTGAGCTCTTCAAAGGTGTTGTAAACTCCTGTGTCGTGTAGTCTTTCATTTGAGGTGTTCACCGGTAATCCTAGTGCCGCTTTGTACGCGCCCCGTATGATCTGATCGACCATCTTTGTTTCTGTGCGATTCAAGTTTTGATAGGGTGGAGCGTATGTTATCCTGCTGATAATAAAAGCTTGAACGGGTCGTATTGTTTCGCTTTCGTGAAGGCCTCGCCCCTTCTTTGTGATTCTTCTGATTAGTCTGGCTATTTGCTTCATTGTCGTTTTCAGGGTCGTGATAGTGTGATCCACTCGTCTGTTGCTTTGGATCCAGAGGCGCAAGACACGGATCTTGTTCCTTTCTGGAAGCGTGCTGCTTTCTAATTGGAGGTGCAGGTTTGGCCTGTTACGGTAGTTTCGTCCATGGGCTCTGATCCATTCGGACTTTTCTGGTGCACAGGCCATGCCGTATTCTGCCACGAAGTGTTGGACAGTGTTGATGGCTTCTTTCAGGGTGCTTTCTTTGTGGCCTAAACAGCCTTTGTGCATCCATAAGATGTGATATCATCTGATGTCTTGGATTTGATGTAAGCTTCTTGCTAAATTGTTCATGCCAATGTTAAACAATAATGGCTAGAGTATAGCTCCTGTGGAGTTCCATTGTTGGGGAGGTTTAGCTTGGGTGATCGTATATCTTCCAATCCTATCGTGGCAGTCCTGTCAGTTAGGAAAGATTTGACGTAGTCACAAGTTTTCTTTCCACAGCCCATATTTTCTAGTTCTTCCATGATGAGCTTATGAGACATAGTGTCGAATGCGCTCTTTAGGTCTAATGCCACCACTATGTTTTCTTCTCCAGTCGCCACGTTGTTAATTACTTGGTCTCTGAGTCTGAGAAAAACATCCTGTGTGGCAGGATGTTTGCGGAAGCCATACATGTACAGCGACAGGAGGTTCTGTCTTTCGATATAATCAGTTAACGTCGTGAGTATCACTTTTTCAAACAGCTTCCCGAGACATGACGTGAGATTGGCCTTAGGTTTTGAATAGTTTTCTGTTTTCCCGGTTTAGGAAGAAGGACTATGGTTGCTTCCTTCCATTGCTGTGGAATCGTACCAGTTTCCCATCTGTCCTTGTTGAAGTAGTCTACTAGTCGTACGAGTTGATCATTGCTGAGGTTGCGCAGCATTGCGTTGGTGATGCCGTCCTCTCCTGGTGCTGTTTCGTCTGATGTCCTGTGCCGCTGCATATAGTTCCGTAACCGTAACGGGCGCATCTAGAGGATCGTTTGTTGGCCCTTTGTAGTTGAGATTCGACGCTATCACCCCCTGTTTTGATGTACTTGTCCCTGAGGGCTTGGATCAGTGTATCGGTGTTACTTTTGTATTCACCTACTAGGGTGCGTATTGTTCTCGTTGTTTCGCCGTTTTTGTAGAGTCTGGGTATATCATACTACGTAAGATAGCCCATGTTTTAGCGGTGGATAGCGTCCCTCTTAATGAATCGCAAATTGAAGCCAATTTTCTGCTTGCAGCTGTCTGGCATACTCATTTGCTTGTTCCGTTACGGTTGCTATGCTTGCCCTAAGTTTTCTGTTTAGTCTCTGGTTTTTCCAGCGCTTGGTTAAGCTGCACCGTCCCTTCCACAGGTACAGCAGGTGTGGGTCGACTGCAGGGGTTTTCGCGTTAATTGATTGTTTCTTGCTGTGGCTTTGTGCGCGACATTGAGTTCCTTTGCCCAGTCCTCGGCAGTGTTGGGGGGTGTAGTGGACATTGGATATTTTCTGTACGCCGTCCAGTTAGTGACTTTGGCCTGCTTTGGTGCGCGTTTTAGCCGGGGTGTGGTTATTGAATAGCTAATAACATAGTGGTCACTACCCAGATTTTCGTCTAAATTCCTCCATTGTCCATCCGTTATGTTTAGCGTGAAGGTTAGATCGGGGTAGGTGTCCCCGCACACGCTATTTCCTAGTCTAGTGGGTGTTAGTGGGAGGGTTTCTCGCTCTAGATCATATTTGTCTGTTATTTCTACTATGATTCTGCCTTTGGGCGTATCTCGTCGGTATCCCCAATTTGTGTGGGGAGCGTTGAAGTCGCCTAGTAGTATAAATTTGTCTATTACTTCTAGGTGGCCCAGTGCGTATTCAAGAATATCCGCAAACTCTGGTCGAAGTCTCTAGGGAGGGCTGTATATGTTGCAAATAAAGGTATTTGCTCTCCCTTTCTTCGTTGTGTGTATTTCAATGATTTGATGCTCTGTTGTGCATTGAGGGGCATAGTGTGCGCAGACCACTATCCCTTTGTGCACTAATGTAGCAACCCGCGGGTATTGCTGAACTGTGTAGTAATCCCTCAGCTTGACCGTCCCCTTCCCTATTCCTTGGAGGCATATAATGTCAGGTTTGCTGATGGCCAAATCGATTTGCATCTGTAGCGCTGCCGCTCTTCTTTGGAAGGAGCGGCAGTTTCAGTGACATATCTCCGCGATGTCTGCGGTTCTGGGCGTTTTACTGGCCATTGTTCATCACACTTTCGACGTCCGTCGAGTCCGAGTTTATACAATTCTTGGCTTTTCTCGCCGACGGTGCGTTGGGGTTGCTATTCGTTCTTTTACGTAGTGGCCTTTGTCGGGCTGGCATTTCTTCTACGTATCCTTTAAGTCCCTGTAAATCAGCGTATAATTGTTGTTGGAAGTTTTGGATGCTTTGCATCTGTTGTACTGGGAGTTGTAATGTTTTGTCCATAGAGGGCATCGCTTTCGTGTGTTCTTGTTGCTGTGACGCATCTGTGGGCTTTACTTGTACCGCCTTAGTTGTGAGTTGGCTTTCAGGTGTGGTGATTTCCAGTCTAAGTTCTTCTAAACTTAGCTTGAGTTGTTTGTTTTCGAATACGATTTTTTGGTATTCTGGGTTGGATGTTATGCGAGCCGTGTTAGAAACCATCCCCGCCCAGCTCACCTTGTTGTGGGTGGGTTCCTTCCTCCTTGTAGGAGTGGAAGATCTTTGCCTGGACCCTGTATCAGTGGGTTGGCGTTTGGAAGTGAGGTAGTCTGAAGTGTTAGAGTCCTTATCTCGTCTTCTTCGTCGCTATCTTGATCCAGATTGCTCTTGCCGTGGCGATGCCGCTTGCAGGTCTTCCTGTCGCCTTAATGGTGGCCAGTCGTCGTCTTCCGTGTCGTCCGTGTCGTACCAACGTGGCCTCGGTGGAGATTCCTTGCTCGGAGCTTTGGATATTCTGGATGATGTTTTCCTTGGCGTTTTGTTGTTCTGCTGTGGCTTTTTGAACCGTTTCTTGCAATCCTTCGAGCCGGCAAGATGCTCCTCTCCACAAGTGGTGCAGGTGGGTTTACATGCGTGCTCCAGGCTCTGGCTCTTTAGTGGCGCATCTGTTGCATACTGAGGTATGATGTTGAGGGCACAGGTCCGTCCTGTGGCCTGTTTGTATGCACGCCTTGCAGAATTGTACGGTATTCTTGAATGGGTAACAGGGCATTTCTCCTCCCATGTAGTAAACAAAGCGTGGTATCATGGGGCCATAGAAAGTTATAACTGCTGTCTTTGATTCCCCGAGCATGCACGCTGGTAGTATCTGCCCTCCTTGCGCTCTGATGCGCAGGCTGGCTTGGAGTGTTTCCGGACTCGTGTGTGGTGACAATCCGTGCACGACGCCTTTCATTGTGTCTTCTCCGGTCGTCACGTGAGCCTTTACTGCGTGTTTGCCGTTGATAACGAGCGTCGTTATCTTCCTGACTATATCTGCTACCCCCTGTTTGGGGGTAGATATGATAAAGATTTTACAGAAGAATAAAATTGGGTTGGAGTGCATACGGCAGGCATTACCAAATCCTGACTGGGAGCTTACCACTGTCGTTAAAAAGAAAAGTGTACAATCATTGCATTCTACCGGTGCTAACATATGGGGCAGAAACTTGGAGGTTAACAAAGAAGCTCGAGAACAAGTTAAGGACCGCACAAAGTGCAATGGAACGAAAAATCTTAGGACTAATGTTAAGAGACAGGAAGAGAGCGGTGTGGATCAGAGAACAAACGGGGATAGCCGATATTCTAGTTGACATTAAGCGGAAGAAATGGAGCTGGGCAGGCCATGTAATGCGTAGAATGGATAACCGGTGGACCCTTAGGGTTACAGAATGGATACCAAGAGAAGGGAAACGCAGTCGAGGCCGGCAGAAAACCAGATGGGATGATGAAGTTTGGAAATTTGCAGGCGCAAGTTGGAATACGCTAGTGCAAGATAGGGGTAATTGGAGATCGCAGGGAGAGGCCTTCGTCCTGCAGTGGACATAAAATATAGGCTGATGATGATGAGGATGATAAAGATGTTTGATCCTGGTTTTAGTCGTAAAAGGAAGTGTTCCCCTCTCACCTTCCTTTGCGTGGCGATAAGGACCGCTTCGGAGATCTGCGGTGCCGTCAACTCTTTGATTGGTAGCCCGTGATGTGGTCGGACTATTATTTTGAAGTCTTCCTTTTGTAACGGAGGTGGTCTGTTGGCTCGTGACTTTTCTCCAACGGCGGTTTCTTGGGTGGTCCGAGGTGCTGGCTCGACGAGTCATAGCCACCCCCTGCTCCCACGGTTTCCTTTCCAGCTCTTGCGAGAGCCTTCTGCTGGTGAATGGTTAACGCCGTTTGCCAGTCTCCTTCTTTGACCTCGTCTTGCTCGATGCGTTTGGTAGGCGTATCGGTGTCGTGTGGGATGATGTCATTCCCTTCGTCGGTGTCTTGGCACTCCATTTGTTCCCGGTCCAAGTCCGAGAGCGTGGCTTGTGCTTTTAGTCGTTCGAGCGAGCTTGTAGCTTCAGCGTAGCTTGGTTCAGGCGCGTCCGTCGTAGCTTTCGCCGCCGTCGGCGTCGCAACTCCGGCTGCAGCCGGTGTCGCCATCTGTCACGGCAGCGCGCCCGGCGTCTCCCGCGCAGCAGCCGACGCCGTAATGGGCCTAAGTGTTAGCAATCCGCACACGTGTGGCGGGCACGTCCTGGCCCGTATTTACAGAATACGGCCAATGACATTTTTTTTATTGCCGGACGCGACCATCAAACAGTGAGCCCTTAACAGCTTCGCTGTAAAACATTGGCTTCCGGGATACAAACCCTCACCATTACCGCAAGAACCTCCATACTTCTCAAGAAGCAATTACAGCCCATTAACACAGGATAGAAGACACCACAATTGAAAACACTATCGTGGAAATCATACCCGACCGCAATTCACACCAACGCCTCTACGTGGCTAACGTATACAGCCCACCGCGAGACCAGCTCACGGACTACGATCACTTCATCCGCGAACTCCGAAAACGCACACGAGGCCACCGGCTCATTCGTAGTCGTATACTTTAAGGACCCGCACACCACCTGGGGCTATGCCACCACCACAAAGGCGCGAGAGCCAACGACGCCGCTCAGCCACACGGGCTCGCGTTGTGGAACGATTCGTTCCAGCCTACGAGAATGGGAAACAGCGTCTTAAGAGACACCAACCCCAACCTCACCTTTACGCAGGACGTGAACAACGCGATATGGACCTGTCTCCCCGATAGTTTTGGTAGTGACGACCACATCGTTCCACTCGGCATCTAGCACGCATGTCGACCGGCCAGGACTGGCACGGCAAGACTAACGGAATGGAATGCCTTCATAACCGAGCTTGACGATGAAACCACCATATCGCACATCAACGCCTGGCTCAAACAGATCCTGGATACCACCGAACGGTTCACAAACTCCCTCCAACTTGTTGACGACAAGCCCACCATAAACACCCACCTACTCAACCTCTGGGAGGCCAGAAGGGCACAACTTAAGAGATGGAAGAGGCAGGAACTCAACACGCAATTCCGGAAAATAATCACCCTATAGACAGAACAGTTGCAAGAATATGCTGAACAGCTAGCGAAACACAACTGGCGTGCTTTCTGCGATAAGATTCAGGTTACGCTCCGTACCAGGAAAACGTGGAACGTGCTGCGTGCTCTCCTCCACAAAGGTCCCACCAAGGCGCAGCAACGGCAACACATCGGTCGATTAGTACACAACTACGACGGCTCTGAGGAAGACCTACTCCGCGAACTATGCAAAAAGCTACGCGGTCCCGCCCAACCAGCGACAACCCCACCACCACTCAAAGAATATGAAGGCAGACCCAACGCCGACTTGGACCGGCTCTTCACACCAGCAGAACTCCAAGCAGCCATCTCTAAGCTCACGAGAAACACGACAGGATAGTGAACAAGCACCTACGACAGCTGCCCCACCAGACCTTGACGGCTCTCCTCCGGTATTGCAACGAGTGCTGGGACAAAGGAAGGCTGCCGGCCGCGTGGAAGCACTCGGAAGTGCTCATGGTGACCAAGCCCAACAAGCCCACAGCGCTCGAGAACCTCAGACCGATCTCTCTCACTTCATGCGTTGATAAGCTAATGAGCACATGGTCCACGACCGGCTCACAGCCGACCTCGAAGACAATGGGCACTATCCAGACACCATGTTCGACTTTCGCAAGTTTCTTTCTGCGCAAGACGTCCTTCTTATCCTAAAGGATGACCTCATTGACCACCTCAGCAATAACCAAAAGGCGTGCGTCCTCGCCACCAACGTGAAGGGTGGATTTGACAATGTAAGCCACAAAGCAATACTACAAAACATCTAGGAGACCGGCTGCGGTTCTAAGACCTACGGCTATGTCCGTAACTTTCTCACCGGCCGGACGGCCACGGTGGGGATATCCAACCTACGCATTCAAGAGAGAGAGAGAGAGAAAAACATTTATTTAGACCATCGAGTTGATCTTGAGGACGAGTGGGTGGTATCCTCATTCCAGGACTACACTGGCCATGGCTGCTCGACGTACTTGCTGGACGAGAGCTTCTTGTCCCGCCAGGGTATCGCCGGTCAGCTGTACCTCCCACCGCTCAAATGACGTGTTAGGCGTCTTTAAATGTTCAGGTTTGCCCCCGCACCCCCACAAGATGTGAAAGAGCGTAGGGCGTGTGTCACCGCACCAGGGGCAGATGCCGCGATATGTTTGTGGGTATATTTTGCTGTATCTGTTTAGGTTTGGGAATGTGTTTGTTTGGATAAGTCTGAGGGCTATTGCCTCTTCAGTGCTGAGTTTTTTGTGAGGGGGAGGATAAATCCTGCGTTTGAGTCGCTGGATCTCGAGTCGGTCGCAGTAATTTGGTGGCAGGGGCACAAAGGTAAAGGGTGGGGATTGATCAGACGATTGGTTTTGCCCCGCTCGGTTAACTAGCGCTCGAGCTAAGGCGTTCGCCCTTTCGTTCCCCTCCAGTCCTGCGTGACCTGGCGTCCACGTGATTTGATGGGATTCTTGCAGCCTCGGGCCTAGAATCTGAGCCGCCAGCATCGGTGTTCGTCCGTTGGTAAAGTTGCGGCAGGCCTGTTGCGAGTCGGTAACGACATGAACTTCCCTGCCCACCCTGTCATGTTGCTTTTTACTAGCGCCGCGGCTATGGTCTCAGCCGCAGCTGGGGTCTCTGCCCTGCCGGAGGCCGCGAGGGTTAAGGATTTGTCTCTCCCGTTCACGGCAGCTACTGCGAAGAGGCCCCCTGCAGGGTACGCCGCCACGTCCACGTACGTTACGTTGGTGGTGGGGTTTGGATGGTGTGGGTGGCTTTCAAGCTGCTCTGGATCCAAAAACCCAATATCCTAGTCTTTTTGCTTTCCGTGATCTTGTGGTCCTCTAGATAGAGTTCGATAGGGCCGGGTGACTTGTCGATTCCTCCTCCATGCACCCGGATCACCTCGGACTTCTCGGGCGCGCAACGCATCCCGCTCGCTGCCGCAAATCTCTCCACGGCCGTCGCGGCCTCCTGAAGGGTCACCTCCTTTTGCCCGAGGGAGCCCTTGGTGGCCCAGAGCGTGATGTCGTCTGCGTATAAGGCGTAACCTAGGTCTGGGATCTTCCGCAGCTTATTGGTCAGTGCTAGCAACGCGATGTTGAAGAGAATCGGGGAGACTATCGCCCCGTGCGGCGTTCCTTTGTTCTGCACGTCGATCGTATCCGATCAAGTCTGGCCTATTCCGATGGTTGCCGTCCGGCCCGTCAGGAACGATTTCACGCAATTAAAGATGCGCTCTCCGCAACTGATGTCGTTCAGTCCCTTCAGAATGGCCTCGTGAGAGATGTTATCGAAGGCCCCTTTCAGGTCGAGTGCGAGCAGGAGGTGTTCTCCTCCCTTCGGGATGCCCTTGAGAACTTCTTCCCTCAGGATTAGGAAAGCATCTTGCGCAGATAGTCCCGGCCTGAAGCCAAGCATGGTGTGCGGGAAGAGGTCACCGTCCTCTATGTAGTGTTGGAGGCGGGCTCCGATGACCCTCTCGTACAGCTTGCCGAGGCACGAAGTCAGCGAGATTGGACGTAGGGCGTCGATCGCGGGCTTCTTGCCTGGTTTGGGAATGGTCACGACTTCCGCGTGTTTTCACTAGTTCGGTACGTGGCCCTTGCTCCAGAGTTCCTCGTTTAGGTATTCGGTCAAGTCCAGGATGTGCTTCGGGCTCAGGTTTCTAATCATGGCATTGGTGATTTTGTCGGCCCCGGGAGCAGTGTTGCGCTGTGAGGCTCGTGCCGCGGCATACACCTCTTCCTCCGTGATCGGAGCGTCCAGTTCTGGTCTTGGCTGCCGAACAGCGGAACGCCACAAGGCTCCATCGTGTCGCCCCTCCTATTCAACGAGGCACTCCTCAAGCTTCCCTGGCTTATCGAAAACATCCCAGGCCTGTGTCGCGCCTTCTACGCGGACGACATCACGCTCTAGACGCGAGGCACGAGCGCCCAAGAGCAAGATAGTTGCCTCCAAGAAGCGGTTCATGTTATCGAGCACTACCTTTATAGCTGCGGCCTCCACTATTCACCTGAGAAATCAGAGCTACTCGTACTTAAGGCAAGCACGAAGGGAAGACCTCGCACCTGCAAAGCGCCAGACCCGTGCGTCACGCTCAACGGGATCCAAATACCAAACGTCGCTTCGCTTCGAGTACTCGGCTTGCACCTGCACCGGGACGGATCAGGGGTCGCCACGCTCCCGCGGCCCCAACGCACAATCTCCCCACTCACACACCTCGTAACGACGTAACAAGGGTAGCCAATCGACGCAGTAGCCTCAATGAGCAAGACACCCGCAGAGTCGTTCAAACTCTACTGACCAGTAGAATAACGTATGCTTCCCCGTGCCTCGCTCTCAAGAACTGCGAAGTCGACAAGCTCAATGTCATCATCCGCAAAGCTACGAAGCTCGCCATGGGTCTACCACCCGTGGCATCCACCACCCCACTTCTCAAAATGGGTGCTCATGGCACCTGGCAAGAGCTCCTGGAAGCCCAGAAGACCAACCAACTCGAGAGGCTGAAGTTCACGCCGAGGGGCAGATCGGTCCTTGCGCGCCTTGGCTACGGAGAACGCTACATCTCTGACGCGGACCGCAAGGTCAAGATACCGCCATACATAACATAATTCCTGAACATCGACAAACTACCGCACAACATGCATCTCTAGCATCATTGGGGATGCCGGCACGCTCGAGTCGACGCCATCCGAAGACGGCACAAGCACGATCCAGATGCTCGCTACGTAGATGCGTCGAAATATCCGGGTAAAAGCGTCTACGCCCTTAGTGTGGTCGGCTCGAGAGGCAAAGAACTGGCGTCCGCCACCGTCAGGGCTGCGGAACTCGGAGACCGCGGAAGAAGCGGCGATCGCCCTCGCCACCACCACAAGCACAAACGGGGTCGCAGTCTTCACGGACTCCCAATCCGCAGTATGCAACTACACGAGAGGAAGAATATCGGTCGAGGCAGTCAAAATTCTGAATAACAGAAGCACTCCGCTCCCTTACACCTGCGTCAAGTCGGTACCAGGGCACGATGGGCTCGAGAGGAACGAAGCGGCACAGGCCGCGGCCCGCGGTCACGTGAACGGGGCCTCGTGAGACCCCCGACCGCCTGGTGCCGCAGCGGAAGCGGAAACCATACCTCCACAACCCCCCCCCCCCGTATAACGCCATCCTCCAACACCATCCTCCACCGAAAACTGACCAGAGAGGAAAGCACTCCATTGCGAAGACTGCAGAGCAACACGTACACCCATCGGATCCTCATGCATTGCATCCACCCGACACTACACACCTACAACTGCCCGATATGCGTCTTGCCAGACACTCTGGCTCATTTACTACTCGAGTGCCCGTGGCGCCCCGAAGACACCGTTACCAAGCCTACAACGACCGATGACGTGAACCTCCTCGCCGAGACGTCGCAGGCCAAGATCTCCACCGCGGCCCTGGACGACCAACGACGTCTTGTTGCCAGAGCCCGGGATGCTATCGCGGCCAAATGATTCCTGAAATGAGGGACCCTCCCACCTAGAGTGATCGAAACTCGAACGCTCGGGAACACTGTGTCGTAAATTAAAGTTTTAACGCGATAGCGTTAAGGGGCCCCGTGTCGCAGAACATCCGCCCTCAGCGTCAACGTGGATGTCGGTGTCCGTGGCGGAAAAAAATCATCCGCAACCACCTCGACTGCGCAGGCCCTCCGCGTGGCACAAGGTGTTAGTGCAGGAGAAAATCATTCCGAAACACCCCGACCGCGCAGGCTTTCCGCGTGGCGCAGGGTGTTAGTGCAGGAGGAAATCATTTCGAACTATCCCGACCGCGCAGGCCCTTCGTCGTGGTACGAGGTGTTAGTGAACAAAAATTGAATTTTACACACTGAAATCCATCAGCAGAATTGTAAAGTATAACTTAAGCACAACCTACAGAAATGGTGGCATCGGACTGTTATTTCAATGTACGAGAAAACATAATTCTGTTAAAAGGAAACTCAAACACAAACCTCTTTTGCTAGCATTTCTACCATAAAAACACCGGATCACATGGGTAGCCTACTTGCGAAAATCTTATCCAGAGGGCGCTGGCATCCTCGGCAAGTCAAATTGTGACTTGGCCTCCCAAATGCGTTTTGGACACGCGCGCGCGTCGGGGCAATGGCAAACAATTATTCAAATAATAAAAAAAGGTCCTAGGGCCTTACATTTTAATATAAGACGACATATAATTCTCCTGGAAAAACGTCTTCCCAGCAATGCTGTTTAAAAGTGAAGCCGACTTTAAGGGGATTGGTGTAAGCTTGGTTTTTGTAAGCTGGCTTTTTTTTAAATTATGGGATTGTACGTGCCAAAACCAGTTCTGATTATGAGGCACGCCGTAGTGGAGGACTCCGGAAATTTCGACCACTTGGGGCTCTTTAACGTGCACCTAAAGCTAAGTACACGGGTGTTTTCGCATTTCGCCCCCATCGAAATGCGGCCGCCGTGGCCGGGATTCGATCCCGTGACCCCAACACCATAGCCACTGAGCAACCACGGCGGGTGTAAGCTGGCTTTCCCTCGTTCTGTGTTGCAGTGAATGAAGCCTACTTGCCGGATGCGAACGATGCGACGCGAATGGGTCCCGATAATGCTATTGCGTTCTACTCTTAAAGGCGAAGCTTAAGCGTCCTCCAAATTTATTTCATCATCCCTCCTCCAGCAAGGCTGAGAACTGAGAGTGATGCCGACAGCCCACCTCGCAAATTGTCAATGTCTCTCGACTCACTTCAACGTGAACTAAAGGTCGAAAGTACAGCGCATACGAACCTACCGGCCTAGGGCGCATGCACTTTGTACCCATCGCAGAATGCTTTGAAGATGAGGCATGCGGGGGCGCGCACTTCGCATACATCACAGATCGCTTTCAAGGTACGGCGCCCGCGCGGCCGCGCTGTGAGCAGTAGCCGAAGCAGCATAACGCACCCAACCCTTTCCCTCTCCCTCTCCATCGCCTCGCCCCCGTGCGTCGCGCACGAAAGAAGACCGCTTGCTTCGGGCCTGCCTTCCTCCCTCGCGTGCCGTACATTGAGCCGAGATTGCCGGCTCACCCTCTTACGCTTTCACTCGCACACACAGCGTGCGGCGCGCGGCGCCGATTTTATTGCCATTGGACTTTATACGGAACCTCACGGCGACGACGACGGCGAAAATGCGCTTGGAGTGTCCATTAATTGCTATCGTACGAAAAGCGTCAGCTGATGGAGGGGCTTTAAGTGCGCCTAAATAAGGTGAAGCTAAATAAGGTGCGCCTAAATAAGTTGAAGGTGAAGCACTGCTTGCGGTGAGATCGCGCAAGCATGTCGCTTTCCGAACGTTCGCTTTACCACCTACGTCAGCGAGTAGGCGGTGTTGAAATGGCGCGACGGCCTCGCCGAGCAGGCGACCGCTGACGAAAGCACGGCGCCGGCGAATCACAAGAGTGCAAGGGAACGTTCAGAAAGTGAGACGTTTGCGTAATCTCACCCCTAACTGGTATAACAAGGTTTAACGTGTCGCTTGAATTTCCCGGACATTGTTGTAACGCGGTCACGATACACGCGTTTGCGCCGAAATTTTTGGCACCGCGTAGGGTCATGAAATCCCACAAGCGCCACTAAACTGGCTGTAAAGATCTGCGCCAGTAAAATTAGCTTACTTTCAAGTTGGAGCTCTAATGTTGTTTCGCTATTTTTTCATTTAATTGTCTGAGAAGATTTCAGATAATAGGCATGCGCTGAGGATGTTATATGTTTCAAGGAATTTGTTTGTGGGCAGCCATTCTCAAAATTGTGTGGAATAACTTAGTCAAGAAGGTAACACGTGGTATGAGTAGCTTTAGGGATAGAATGGTGTAGCAATTTAACCCACATATACAGCATGAATATAGCATGGCATGGCATATAGCATACATATACCTAAATATATGTAGAGCCTCATGGCGACGTCAACGGCGAAAATTTGCTTGGAGCATTAATATAACTGCTGTCGCAGTAGAACACAGGGCAAACCAAGAAGTTGCCACTACAGTGGACACAATGTAGCAGACGAAATATACGGGTATTACACGAAAAAGCTTGAACTTCGGCTCGGGTGCATAAACTTGGAAGAAGTACCCTGACGCCGGCGTATGATAGCCGCCATGGACAAGTCTCGTGCCTCAGGCATCATCTACGAAGCTCGGGCCGCCCGAACCAGCTCACTGACCCCAATCTAGAAACAAAACAGAAATAAAAGCGAGAGACAAAATCGGCACAGTGGCTACGCAGCGGGGCAGCGGCTACATGGCTGAGCAGACGAGAAAAAAGTGCTAATCTGAAACGCATCAAGAAATACGCTACGATAAAGCAGACCTGGAAGGGAGGCTGCATAAACAATCTCATGTGTGCTGTCGTCGGGGTATGCGGGAAGCCTGCAGCTCCGCTACCCTTGAGGCCATGCCGCGAGATTCGGTGCACATGCCGTTCTCGGACGAGTGGTCCGCGCCACCGAATCACGTATAATCAGCCCGCACAGGCATGGGAAACCGTGTGTGTTGTTATAAGCAGGGTCCTGAGGGGAGTGAGGCATGTACCAGCGGCGTGCACTACGTTCAGGGTGAGCAAGCTTTTTCTCGCCATCTTTCGTATATTCTCCACCCGCTTTATTGCATTTATTTTCGGTGGGTCACCGCATCCTTCTCTGCCATGTATTTCGACTGTCTATGTGTCTGGCGTCAGTCGTCTGCAAGTCGTTCCAAGCTTCCGTCGTCTGCATCTTTGGCGTCGGTACTCAGGCGTTGTTCGGGCCTGCTCGTGTTTATTTATTTTTATTCTTTTATCAATTGGTACCGAGGAGTGTTATCTATTCCATTTTCATCCTGCACCTCGTACTTGCTTTATTTTTGGTTTAGTGCAAAAGTTTCACATACATTGCTGTGTGGCTGGTGCCGGTAGCATCAATAGGGTCCATAGTTCCCTTACGATACCCTTTCAGTATTTTCTGCGCGCATCCGTTTGTTGTCTGATGATAAAACAATCAATTTTACAAACAGGTGAGTTTTATAAAACGGTTCTATCTCGTTGGACTTGTTGCTAGATGGACAGTGCTCGATACGGGCGCTTCGATTGAATAAAATTCGAGGCTCTTGCTATTTTGCCAGTTTTTTTTAGTAAATATGCACACTCTCTCTAACAGCAGCGCAAGATTGAAAACCTATTTACTCCTTCCCTTTTCGTTGCCTCTTTTCTATATGATGGACTTCCATAGTCATTGTTTCGGCTGTAGCACAACAGCCACATCTGGTTTGTTATTCATGCCTAGCGAAGATTCTTTTCACTATTGCCAAGCTGAAAAGATGGCGCTTCATTTCCCGATTGTGTGCCTCATAATCATATCGTCCTTATGGTTCATAAAACTCCAGAATATAATTTTTCGTACTGCGGTTAATCACTTGTAAATTAGTTTACGATGCTTGTACAGAAAGTACACTTTCACAACACAGAAAGCACATTCAAATTTACTATTACCATATTCCCTTAATAGCTTTTTTCTGGTCACGAAACTCCCGCCTCAGTTTGATATAGAGCCAGCGCCTGAGGCTAGGGGCGCCATAGTAAAAGAAAGGCCACCTAGCCGAGCGGCCGCCGCAGGCGGCGGCGGTATTTTTTTCTGCTCAGGTCGCGTTGCGGCCAAAAGCCCAGTTTCTTTTCTATTTTATTTACATTCTATTTTGTCGTAGCAGTTACCAGGGGCGTAGCCAGGGGGGGGGGGGGGGGGGTTGGGGGGGGTTCAAACCCCCCCTCGAAATTTTTACCGCACCCCCCCCCCTTACCCACCCTTTTTTCTCGTCGCTTCGCGCTGACATAATTAATGAAACCGGTGCTACTATCACAATTTCATTCCTGGGCGCTTCCGTTTGGGTTGGTAATTTACAGAGAATCATGTCTGAATATGGAAAACTGTCACAGTGTTTGTTAAGGCTTTGACACTCTGTGAAGTTTTGGGCGAGAATGTGGCGGCCGCATTCTGAAGCAACAAATGCGCAACAAATGCGGCAGCCGCATTTTAGATGATGGCGAGAACGCTCGAGGCCCGTTTACTTAGATTTAGGTGCAGGTTAAAGACCCCAGGTGGTCAAAATCTCCGGTACACATTTCCGCCGCCTCCTTTCAGGTGCCGGTTAGGCCGCGCTCGCGCAGGATCTTAGGCTACGTTCACACTTGGTCTCGAAGCTGTCGGAAGCGGCAAAATCTTGCAAAAATCCGCCCGCCTAGGTGGCAAAACAGGCAGAAAAACAGGCTGCGAGCCAAATTGGTCTCGGGCCGATTTTTTGGCCATGGCGAAGCGGAAACGTGGCGGAAAGTCGTTCTGCTTCACTGGAAGCTACACTAGCATGTAAACAACCGGTCGTAAAATTGAACATGGCACCAAAAGTGTAGGCTGTAATGCTGATCGACGCGATCAAGAACCAGCCCTTGCTCTACGACAAGAGTGGCACTAAAACGTACTGTCAGCAGTACTCGCGATAGTATTCAACCTCGCGCGACTGGAGGTGCGGCAACGAAGCCTTGGCGTGACCCAACTTCTCGAGCTTTTGCAAAGCCAGGCGAACCCACCACCGCCGTTTCCGAGGTGTCCGCGTCTTCCGTTTATTCATTGTCAATTTCTAGAAAACAAAGTAAGTAGAAGTATAAAAGCGATTTCTTCTTCCACTTCCATGGCAGACAATAGTTAGGCAGATTCCTCGTTGGTGCTCCATAATTCTCCACGCACGTGTACGGTATGTTGCAGAAGTCGCGGGGTGCTTTTCTCGTCGCGACGATAGATTGAGAGCGTAGGTCTCACGTAAGACGCGCAGGCTTTGGCGAGCCCCAACACAAGGGCCAGCCCGGGTTTTAGCTGTGGTGTTCCCGTTGCCCCTTTGGTGTCCTGGAGGCGCCGACAATACGAATTGATGAAATGTTATTACAACTTGTTAATAAAAGCTATTAAAGAAATATTATCACGCCTAGGCACCAACCTGTGACTCAGCGCTACCGCGCCCGTGTGAGGAGAATTACGGAACGCCAACGAGGAATTTACCGAAGGTAGCAGATGACACGCGAAGTTGCGCAAAATGATCACTTTTGATGACGGTACGTGGGTTAATGAATGAACATACCGCTCAAAATAATGCGATAATGAGCGCCACCACGCCGAAAAACGTACGCAGACTAGATGGATCTGGACGAAAACGGCAGCGGCGGCCGCGGCGGTAGCAAAACAAATGTGAACAACTTGGACAGGCACGAAAAAAATTTTCCGGCCACTTTGGCCTTTCCGCCCGCTTGCCGCTTCCCAAGTGTGAACGTAGGCTTAGTCTGCGCGAGAAACGTCTCTTGTTTGCGATTGCGCCCCTACGGAAGGCTGGTAATTACTGTTGTGTTGTTGAATCCCAAACCAGCTATTACGGAAGGCTGGTAGTTGCTGTTTTGTTGTGGAATCCCAAACCAGCAATGTACACACGAAGGGGTTGATGACAGCAGTGAAATTCCACCGACTCGCAACAGAATGCACGAAACAGACAGCCGACAAGCATGAATTACTGCTGTGCGCAGTACAGCGTGAGTAAATTCTTGTTGCAGGCGCTGACAGTTCTCGTCGGAGTTCAGGCGTCCTGAGAAATTGATTAAGTGCACTATGCACTGAACAAGACCGGAGTTCATTCCTGCATCACTAGTACACCAATCAGTCGAGATTCTGTGAGGTACAAGGCCGCTTCCTGTTTGCACCGGCGTAAGTGAAGCAGAAATGAGTTGCACGCACTACTTAAAATGCGTACACATGCCATATCTATGCTGTGCGGTGAAATATTCTGTACAATTCTGAATGTGTTGACGTAAAGGCAATGACGGCTGTACGCTCGCACGCAGCGGAAGACATAGCGGCCCGTGCACTTGCCGCAGGAAATGCAACCCTCTCGTATGAGGGAGCAGGACGACGAAAGCTTCGAAAAAGAAAAAAAAAAGCCTTACGCGTTTTTGCGCGTGTTTATGTTTTCTAGCGCAAAGACGCAGCGAACAAGCTATTGCTATGGGAGTAGGTATAGCCTGGTCACACGTGCATTTTCACGCGTATAGCCGTCCTTGACTTGTGAAACGCACTTCGCCCCGACGAGGACGACGCCATCTATGCTTAACGGAAATTAAGAATTAATGATGTCTTCACCGATCGCACGGGTCGTCTCAATGATGCGTTTTCGAAGTCTGGTCCATTGAGTGGCGCGATGAGAGACCGTTGCTCCAAACGCCCACTGTACCTGTCGTCCTTACTGTATTTACTGAGCTTACTTTACTTTTTACATAATGTCTTCACAAGCACACACACACACACATGAAGTGTGGGGGGGGGGGGGGGGGGGGGGGCGGTACCATGTTTTTGATATACATGTATAGCGTTTGCTTAAACTACCGATATTTATTATCGATCACGTGACGTAGGGGAAAGCAGAAGCATGCCCCCCCCCCCCCGGTCGGGCCGGTGAACCCCCCCCCCCCCCCCCCGAAAAAAATTTCTGGCTACGCCCCTGGCAGTTACAGTATCCAAACGTGGACATCTGACAGTGTTTTCGAACCGAAATCAAGGCGCGTACGAAAAGCAAACAATCTCAAAGTCAGCTGGCGGCTCCGTGTGTCAGCAGACGACGCACATCGAATTCTTCTTACTGAGCAATCTGTCGTTAGTTGGCCCAACCGGCTTCGGTTAACAACTTTTAAGCGACTTTTATGCGCTGTACAAAGAATAAAACATTAGCGGCCTGGCGTTGCCAGTAAACGACAACCTGAGCTCAAGGTTGTGTGCTGTTACTGAATTCCGATTGCACTCGAGCCGTTCAGGCGTTAGTGACAGATTCTAATCGCACGTAACAAAATGTTCTATGACGTCAGAATTAGTTTAGAACAGGTACATCGGCAGATCGTAGCCGTGAATGAAGCGCTTGTTTGAAGGGAAGTATTGTCATTTTCATGTACCGCAAGCTTTGCTAGTTTTCGTGCGTATTATTCCAAATGTGCGACAAAGTTTTCAAACGCGATTTTCGTTGTCAATATACCCTATGAAAACCCAAACGATTATGCCCGACTGACGCAGCACTGCGCTCATTCATCAACTCGCACACGCAGAGTGACGAGGATTGACGGTCCGTTGCACTCAGTGCCATACCTCCTCGGCGAACTGCGACGCATAATAGTATTTGAATCGCGAGCTTTCTTTGAAGAAAATGTAGCCGTTGTAACTCGCGAAAATTCTTATGACAAATAACATTGAATTTTTGCTTTCACTCAGCACTGCTGTAGTGTAGAGCTCAAAAACGACCTGAAAGTTGTATTGACGCAGAAAACTTCACGGCTGGAAGCCTACTTTGTTTCAGGAAACAAAAAACTTCTGTGACATGGCCCTTTTGTAAGCCGCGCAGCGCTGAGGTAGCAACCTTAAGCAAATGTTAGAATCGTCAGTAGCTGTTGCTATCAGCATACAAAATTCATAGGCAAGAACTGAAACTAAGTGGCTATGTGAATAATTTGCCTCCTATAAACATCAACACAGAGACAGTGCAATCATGGTTACAGGTCATACATATATTCTGGTTTAAACCAGTACAAAGCTGTTATATGTGCCTATGTTCTCACAGAGGCACTAATAGGCACCGATTTTATGTGTAATGTACAAATGAAACAAATCTTGTAAACAGAACAGGCTACTGAGAATCGCACGCGCGCCCACACACACGCACACGCACGCACACACGCGCACACGCACACACGCACACGCACACACGCGCACACGCACACACGCGCACACACACACACACACGCGCACGCGCACACACCCACACACACACACACACACACACACACAAACACACACACACACACACACACACACACACACACACACACACACACACACACACACACACACACACACACACACACACGCACGCGCGCGCGCACACACACACACACACACACACACAGGCCGTCGAAAAACACAAGGAATGGCAGTAGGCCTGATGCGCGGCTTGTCCCTCGGCAACGATACGGCGTCACCGTTTATCGTGAAATCATCCGTACGGAGATGGATGATGGATCAACAGTGCTTCGCGTACACACGCACATGCTTGGACTCGAAGCTTAAATCGTCCATTTCGTGCCGTGGTATGTCTCGCTTCCAATTCTCGAAGTGCTCACGAACACTCGGCATGCAAAATAGCGATACCTTTTCGGTAGCGCCTTTGTAGCCGGAACGACCCCCCGGCAGAACACCTGAACGGCATCGTCAGGCGAACGTGCCACTTCAATTGTAGAATGCCAGAATTCGGATTTTGCCTAAAAATCAATCGCAAATATAAAGTTCGCGTCCAAACTTTCAGCCCACGCCGGCCGCATCTGCAGTCTCTCCGGGTTTAACACGGAGAAAGGTGGCCTCTCAGCTGCCGTGGCGCCGCAGCGCGGCAGCTTCATGCGACATATCAAGCTCTCCCATAGAGTGACGGCGGAGTTTCGTGACCAGAAAAGTATTGAGGGACCATGCTATTACTGTATCAGAATAATGCCTGTATAAGATTCCGATTCAGATTTTAGTAGTTCCAAAAAAGTTGTTACAACATCAATAATATACAGACAAGGGTCCCAAAGTGAAAGAACTGTAGTGGGACCCTTGTTAAATAATACAACGTGGTGATATCTATACACATCAAATGAACGCTATTATCAAAGAACATCGACAGATTAGACAATTCAATTCAATCAAGCAAACACGAAACACGAACATGGTAAGAAAGAAACGCGAGAACAGGCATGGATGAAAACAACATGGATGAAACCTAAGAAGTGACTTGTGAGAGAGAATTTTAAGATACACCGCCTGGATCGTAGTATAGTTATCGCAGGAAATGACACTTAAGTATTCTTTTGAAGATTTCAAGAGAAGAGCATGATTTAATAGTTGATGGTAATTCATTCCAAAGAGAAATAGCTGTGAATGCAGATGTTTTTGTGTCGTAATTAGTACGAACCATGGGTAACAAGAAATTGTTATTAGCCGCCAATCTGGTTGCATTTTTATTCTGCAAAAGGTTAACTGCAATAAAAGGAAACGTAAGGTTATTATGAAGCAACTTATGGAGTAAGACAACTATGTTAAACTGGAACAAATTATTAGCAGGCAAGATACTGTACAAACGAATTAACACTGAAGCATTGTATTGCATAGTACTAGAAGTGATAATGCGTATTGACTGATTTTGGATGTGTTGAATTGATGATAAGTGACAAGCGTACGTGTTTGCCCCATGAAACAATACCGTAATTAATGTGACTATGAATGAAAGCAAAATACAACGCTAGTAGAGCCTCACGAGAGAAAAAAGGACGAGCTTTGATTAATGCGCGTATACCAAACGCAGTCTTCAGTTTGAGATGTTGGAAGTGACAGCGAAATGTAAGGTTAGAGTCAAGATGTATGCCAAGAAAAGTAACGTCGGTGCAAGCGGGAATTGAATGAATTCCCAGCTTTAGTTCAGGAATAAAGGTTAAGGACCTCTGAGCACTTTCAAACAACATGTATTTGGTTTTTAGAGGATTCAGAACCAAGTAATTGTTACTACACCATTTCATAATGTTACTCAATGCAATATTTAACTTTGAAGTAAGAGCAGTAATACATTTATCAGATGAAGATATGGTTGTGTCATCTGCGTATAAAACGCAATGATCGTAGTTGGAGGAGCTAAGAGAATCCGGAAGATCATTAATATATAGAACGAAAAGCAAAGGACCTAAAACTGAACCCTGCGGTACACCCTGGTTAATACATTTTGTTACAGAAAAAGTATTTTTAGAAAAAGAAGGGAGCTTGCTCGTGACTGCATGCCTTTCCACGTTAAAACAGCGTCGACATAGCAGACCGGTGTATTCGACAAACTTTCACAGAGATAAGAGGGCAAACTGTCCGAGCGCCTAAGCGTTCCTGCTTATTGAATGACAGACAAGTCCAGACCTCTGCCCCCTGGCGGAGTTCCTTGTCGTCTGAGCACACCGCACCCAACTCTCCTCTAAGTTTATGAAAGACGCTAGCGCCTTTGTTTCCAGTACGGAAGTGCCGGGGGTGTTCTTCAATAGAACTCCCCGGACAACGACAGAGAAACCGTAGGACAGGCATAGCTCTTCTTTTGTGTGTGCCTTCTGACGCAAAGGCCAGGCTTGTCTTGGCTTGTCTTGGTTTGCCTTGGCTGAGCACTGATATCAGGAAAGTGAAGGCGACGAAGGAGAGAAGTGAAGCAAAAGCCTTACTTTGACTCGCCCTCCTGCTTCTCTTTTGGTTGTTAGCCGTCTTCGTTCTGTCCGAAGAGCTCGCGTCTCTTCCATGAAGGAGCTCGCGTTATCAGGCGCGAAACACCTTCGAGCTAATTCCAGAGAGATGCCGGCGTGCCTGCCTTTGTGCTTGGCGGGCTTGGACTTGGTGTGGCTGGCGCCTTTACTCACGTTCGTAAACCTAGCACAGGCCGTGGTCCGGGTGGCAGCTGAAAGTTTCACGTTTCCTGTCTGCAATCCGGAAGTACCGAGGCGGAAGCTGTTCACTTCCACTTTTTCATCTAGCCGAATGTAGCAAGGAAATGCGTGGACTCCGTGACAACGCAGTGCCGTTTTCATCATCCCAAAGATGACGGAGGAAAAGTCCCCTGCAAGAAACTGAGAAGGTAGCCATTGATTTCTGAGCGAGAATTAGTACCAATAGGCTACATGTCTCCATAAACTTGTCATTTATTACTGCGGCGAGGTCTGAGGAATACCGACATAGACGCACTGTTTACCTTCGTGCCCGAATAAACTCGATCGTCTGCATCGGCTCTGTGTGATCTTGATGATAGGCGCACTTCCTCATCGTGATAAGAAAGCATTCTCCCTTCTAGATTTCTGAGTCCGGTAGGTCTCACATCAAATGCACTGCGATTTTTGCCTGTGGTGGCTTTTGGGGAATTTAAGCTGTTGCTTTTGGCACAATACATTTTGTAGCCGCCTGCCTACTGATGACAAAGGTGTACCGCATGGAGAGCCATTGCGTTCTGTGCGGTCAATATTATCTTTCACTAAGCTTTATGAAAACCTGCTCTGTGGCGCCATCATTACACTGCATGCGGCATCTTTCCGCCAAACAATTCAAAAGGACGCTGCTCGACACCTCTGCTTACATTAAGAAAAGGAACAATAAAAAATGCTACCGAAGTGGTGAGGTCATAATAGTGAGACAAAGTTTCAGTTTTCATACGGAATCCGTATTCACCTGAACAAGCACTTTGTCCTCCGTTCTGTCTCTTTTTCCTTTATGTAAGTTTACTGGCCATGAAGACAAAATGTCCTCTTACTTAAGCATATTGGCCTACTTGCATTCAATATGTCTAAGCTTGACGCATGGAGAAAGCTTTACCATGGCTCTCACGCCAACAGGCCTTACTGGCGTAGTTGTTTTGGTGTTGCTCTCTATGCTGGAGGTCTTATGCCTGGGGACCCGGGATCAAATACAGGACGCGGTGGCCGCATTTCGATAAGGCGAAATTGAAAAACACTCGTTTGAGTTTGAGTTTATCCAACCATATGCTGCATGGGAAATGAGCATTTGTGGTTGGGTATGACGGGAAAAAAGCTGCATAGAAGCAGCTTGACGAGCCCCAACACCCCTAAAACAAAACAAAAACAACAAGCACAGGCAGCAGAAAACAACAGTACATAAAAGTACATATACATATGTGGTCTTTCACATGAAACTGCGAATAAAACATTTACATAACACGAAAACTAGGTGATCTATAACCATTGAAATAAACACATCATTTTATATAACTATGTTTTTGATAAAGTACTCAAGTTCTCAATTGTTATTTTCCTCCCATTTAGTACATTTGGAAGAGAGAAACGAAGAGTTTGAACCCCATAGTTAGTTCGAGGACGTGGTACATACCAAATCTCCGTATGTCGAGTTGGACGACACGCTGTAGTGGGTATAGCAAGACAGCTAAATTACGTATGTACGTAATGCCGCTGCGTATTTCAGATTTAAATGCCGACAAGAGCTGGTATCCGTAGCAATAATCAACTCTCAAGATTCCAAACTTCTTGAACAATTCAGAGGTGTGCGCATTATGAGAGACACCTTCTATAGACCCTAATGCATTTTTTTGCAGGGTGATTAAAGCATTTAGAGATTTTTAAGACCCTCTTGACCAAACGAGATGACAATAATGTAGAAGAGAAGATAAAGGGCATTGTACATCAAAAGCTTTTGAGGCACAGGTAGTATATGTTGACACCTACGCAATATGCCTAACACTCTGGCAAGTTTATGACTGATGTGCTCAGTATGACAATCCCATAACAAGTATTCGCTAAAAATAACACCAAATGTTTTTACGGTTGGGGAAAGTTCGATTTCATTACTGTTGAGATATAATTTCTGAGATGGTTTACAAGATTTTGATTTCGCTCGGAACAGTAGAGCTTTAGTCTTAGAGCAATGCAGTAGCATGCATTCGGTATTCGGTACACGTTAAAGTACCCCAAGGCTGCACGAGAGGCGGTAGAATGGAAACTGCATGCTGAGATTATAACGTGTCGAACCAAGTTCCATGAAGAGGATCACAGCATAAAGTACATGAATGAAGCGTTTGAGGTAATGCGGAAAGTTCACTATACTGACAAAGCCGAAAATGCCAGTCTGAAAGATGAAAACGATATGAAAACGATATTTTTTATCTATGTTTTCATAACAAATTGAAATGCGGAGAGTATTAGGTGTGGTGTCATTAATTACGGCATAAGTGATCACATGCCGATTTCTGTGTTTTTGACAAAAACGTTAAGACTAATAAGCAGGCAAGACAACAAACCAGTTACCGGGTAATCAACCCAGAAAAAGTATCAACGTTTCGTGAGCATTTAGCTAATCATAACTGGCACGATGTGCTCTGTGAGAGGAATCCTGAATTGGGATGTCGTATATTCATTAAAATATACAGACACTTAAAACGCCTCGTTTCTACTAAAAACTTTTACCCGACCAAGAAAGGTCGCAAGCCGCGTGTCACCAAAGACATGGTAAAACTGATAAAATCGCGAGATCAGATTTATGCGAAGTTCACACGAATCACTACGAGAGTTTGAAGATTACCGAAACTATGTCGCTGTCGATAAGGAAACTATGTCCCTGCTGCAAAAAGGCGTTATCAGACAACCCTTTGCAGCTCATCAACAGGAGGATCCCAGGATGTATGGAAACTTCTAGATTCTATGATAGGACAATCTGAAGACGCGCTTACAGAAATTTAGAAAAATCATGTTGAAGTAAATTGCGTGAATCTATAGCTAAAGCGTCTAATGAATATTTTCGTTCAGTTTCCCCAACACCGGACAACTACAATAGCTTGCGCTATTTGAGACCACAAAATCAATACACAATGTTTATAAACCCAGTCGCAGAAAAGAAAGTAACTACAACGTTCCTATCATTAAACAACAGTGAATCGGAAGACGCATTTGGCTTGCAGATAGTACCAGTGAAGTACACTAATAATATCATTATTTTTCTACGTAACATGCAATCCGCTAGGATTGTTGTAATTTCTGAAAAGGGGAGCAAGGATGATATGTATAGTTATCGGCCCATATCGATTGAACTAGCACTCAATACCCAGAAGTAATTAACAGTAGAAAATTTTGAAAGTAACAATATGGTTGTGGAAATTTTTCTACACTTAGCTAACTAAAGCTTTAGACCTCATCAACCATTGCACCTTTCTTCACAAACTCGAGCACTACCGTGGAAAAGTATTGTCTTTGATTTCTTCATACTTACAACATCGCACACAATTTGTTGACATTTAACCGACAACATTCTTCAGTAAGTCCATTAACTTCGGGTGTTCCTCAAGGGAGTGTTTTGGACCCCTTGCTTTTCATACTATACTTGTTTATTTTTATTCACAATACCCCACAGGCTCCAGTGGAGCATTGCGTAGGGGGGTTACAGAAAAAAGGCAATAAAAAGGCATAAAAAGAACTTCTTATTAGGAAAAACAAGTAAATTTGTACATTGGAGGGGAAATAGGAACACTCGTAATCATAAAAAATATATATTAATACAAAGTCAAGAGAACATACGAAGTTGCAATGGTTCACAAAATTTGGCAGAATCTTTTATTGAAACAATATCATTTGGAAGGTTATTCCATAGTGCGATGGCGCGTGGCAATGCAGAATTTTGAATGACTATGTGCGGCCAAAAATGCGCCGGAAGCTAAGATGATTATGAAGTCGACTAGATGTGCGAGAAGGAATTTCAAGTGACAAACGGCTGGACCACGAGTTATAGAAGTATTTATGAAAGAGGCATAGAAGGGCAACAGAGCGGCGGGAATCCAAGTCAGGAAGGGAAGTATCACGTTTAATTTGGGAAATGCTAGATTGACGACTGTAATTAGAAGTTATAGAGCGGGCTGCACGATTTTGGATGTATTCCAATTTGTCTATTAGGTACTGCTGATGAGGAGACCAGATCGATGAAGCATATTCTAGTTAAGGGCGTACCAATGTTTGGTAGGCCTGTTGTCGAATGGTACAGGGGGAAAATGCAGATGACGACGTAAAAACCCTAAAGTTCTGTTAGCTTTAGCGCATATCTTCTCGATGTGAGTACACCAGGAAAGATTAGTACAGAAATGAACACCAAGATATTTTGTAAGTAGAGCCACGAGGAACTTCAGCCGAACAGATTTTGTACGAGAACTTAAGAGCTGATTTCGCGCGAGTGAAGGAAAGTACAGAGCATTTAGATGTGTTAAGTGAAATTTGCCAACGGTCACACCACTGATTAACTAGGTGAAGTTCTTTTTTTAAAGTTAAATGGTCACCATGACAATCAATGGCTCTGTAAATTACGCAGTCATCCGCAAAAAGTCGTATACAGGAAGAAATGTTGCTGGGTAAATCATTAATAAAAGTTCAGAAACGAAGAGGGCCTACCCTGCGGTGCACCTGACGTTACTACTGATGTAGAGGAGCTAAAGTTATTCACAGATACGAACTGCTGTCGATTAGATAAGAAATTGCGAATCTAGGATAATAATAATGAGTCGATCCTCAGAGCAGTTAATTTAGCTATTAGGCGACAGTGAGCGACTCTGTCAAAGGCTTTTGTATAGTCAAGGAAAATGCAGTCAATAATTTTGCTATTATTCATGCCATTATGTAGATATGACGTAAATTCCAATAGTTGAGTGTCACAAGACAACGCTTTACGGAAACCATGTTGATTTTGAAAGAAAAAAGTTATTAGCTTCAAGATGGTTGAAAATATGGGAGGCAATGATGTGCTCGAGCAACTTACAACAAATGCATGTTAGCGAAATGGGGTGGTAGTTACCAGGAGAGTGCCTGTTTCCATCTTTGAAAATTGGAATGACTTTGGCTATCTTCCAGTCAGCAGGAAAAAGACCAGTTGATAAAGACTGCTGAAAAATGTGGTATAAAATCTGACTGGACATAGCTACTGACGTGTTTTTTTAGGATTTTAGAATTAATATTGTCAATGCCACTTGATGTAGACAACTTTGAATCGCGTATAGTTTTCAAATGCCTTCAACACTAATATTTATAGGAGACATGAAGCGATAATCAAGCTCGGAGACACAGGGAACGAAGGAGCAGTCTTCATTAGTGAAAACAGAGCAAAAAAAAAAACGAATTGAAGTTGAAGCACACTCGGATGCAGAGACAGGAACATTGTCGGTGTTATGTAATGTAGCAGTATTACAGCCACATTCAGGAGATACAGCTCGCCAAAACTTTCTAGGGTTAGTGCGCAAAAGTGAGGACAGATCGGTGGAAAAATACTTCTTTTTCGCTTCAGATATTGCAAGACAATAAGTCTTTAAACAATATTTGTACTTAGACCATGATGAAGGACATGATAGCCGTTTAGCGCAGTAGCGTATAACCTTTTCTTTTTATTTCTGAGTGATCTAAGCGATTTATTAAACCATGGGTTATGTATGTCGTTAGATATTGCGACCAATGGCACGTACTTATCTACTAGAAGTGTCATAATATTTTAAATGAATTCCAATTTTCTTCAACACACCTGTTGGTGAATAATGGAAGAGACGTATTATGAAAAAAAACCTCAAGTTCAGAGCTCATTTGTTCATAATTTGCCCTGTTATAATCCCTAATAACCTTACGTTCAACACCAGCAAAATTCCGTGGAATATTAATTGAGAATTGCAGTGGGTTATGGTCGCTAAAGCCGTCAAGCTGCATGACAGGGCTAATGCTATGTGGCTCTGTTGTGAGGATAAGATCTAATATATTAGTGCCGCGAGTGGGCTCTGTAACAATCTGGGTAAGATTAAACTCTAAACAGAGCTCAATAAAATCACTTGATTAACAGCTCGATGGCGACAAGCGAGACCAATTAATGTCAGGAGAATTAAAATCACCAAATAGGTAGATTTTGTTATTGGGAAACTGTTCAAGAGCCCTGGAAATAGTTTTGTGAAGATCAGATACAAACAGGCGGTCAGAGGCAGGTGGGCGGTAACATACACCCATCAATATCTTTCCGAATAACGTAGGACACGCTACCCAGACTACTTCAAGAGCAGAGTCAGTGTCAACAAGAAAGGAAGGTATAGTTTTATTGATGGCTATCAACACGCCACCACATTTTTCATGTGCACGATCATGGCGATAAATGGCACACTGTTAAGAAGTATGATATAACTCGGAGTCACATATATCGGCGTGAAGCCAAGTCCTGGTCAGCAATACAACATCGGGCTTACTATCTTCAACATATAATTCAAGCAGGACACGTTTTGGCAACACACTGCGGATGTTAGTAAATGATACTGAAAATGAAGGTGCACGTGAATTTGATGGCCGCAGCACTTTCGCACTGCGCACATCGGCAACTAGCTATCGAGCAGTTACTACAGGGTCAGAAACACTGTCGTAAGTATATGTAATATTATCAATACGAAGTTTGTCGACATTCAATTTAGAAGGGCAATTCTGTTCTCTGGCAAATTGTATCAGTTTCCTGCGTGCCTATCGTGTAGCCAGCGAAAAATCTTCTCTAATAGAGATCCCAGAATTTTCCAGCTTATGTGCACCGGTGAGAATTTCCTGCTTGTCCTTAAAAAACGTAAACTAAGCAATTATTGGCCTACATTTATTTGAAGCAAATTTCCGAGCCTGTGTACACGTTCAAACTTAGAACTAGTAGTTGTCGTTTCCAACTTATCTGTGCACAGGGCGATAACTTTCCCCTGTGTTGTTGCCCAGCTCTCTTTATCCATGTCTGGAATTCCAAAGAACAACAGATTGCACCGTCGCATTCTGTTCTCAGCTTCATCACACCTTGACACAACCGCCTGAAGTTGATTCGCAAATGAACCAGCAGCATGATCCGAGAAGTTGGATAGTGTAGAAGCATATGAAACAAGCTTTGCTTCCAAAGTGACCACTCTCTCGGTCAAGCCATTAATTTCATTCTCGGTTGCAAGTTGCTTTTCTCTCAGCCACTTAATTTCACCGATTAATGTATTCCGACTCACTTTTGCCTACGCAGGGTTTCAAGGACAAGTTCAAGTGTTTGTTCCACGCTAGGCTCAGGATTTGGTTCAATGTCACCCGAAAGCAACAACAACAGACATGCAGATTTCTTGCGCAAGCATGAAAAGAACAGGAATAAACGACGCATCATATCACGCAAATCGGTCGGGCACGGCACCGCTACAAGGCAGTAATGGCTGCTTTTTAGACAGGAAGCATCTTTGAAGTAACCAACCTGGAAATACAGCAGCGGTAAGCGTCCCATCCCTTCAGCGGCGTCGTGCCCAACCGAAGTGGTGCCTGGCTGGCCTATATATCCCGCTTCATATCTTGCGGGGGCGTCAGTGAACGAGCCATGTTGCCAGCCGCCAGTAGCCGAAGGAACCAAACTTGGCCAACCTTGCACTTTTGGAATCAGGAACAAAAATGCTTGACCAGGACTGCGCGGCCGAGGTACAGCATTCTAGTACACTGTAGCCGAGGTTCGAGAATCCACGGAGATACGGCACCGAGGAACGCAATCTTAAATACAGCAGCGGTAAGCGTCCCATCCCTTCAGCGGCGTCATGCCCAACCGAAGTGGTGCCTGGCTGGCCTATATATCCCGCTTCATATCATGCGGGGGCGTCAGTGAACGAGCCATGTTGCCAGCCGCCAGTAGCCGAAGGAACCAAACTTGGCCAACCTTGCACTTTTGGAATCAGGAACAAAAATGCTTGACCAGGACTGCGCGGCCGAGGTTCGAGAATCCACGGAGATACGGCACCGAGGAACGCAATCTTAAATATAGCAGCGGTAAGCGTCCCATCCCTTCAGCGGCGTCGTGCCCAACCGAAGTGGTGCCTGGCTAGCCTATATATCTTGCTTCATATCTTGCGGGGGCGTCAGTGAATGAGCCATGTTGCCAGCCGCCAGTAGCCGAAGGAACCAAACTTGGCCAACCTTGCACTTTTGGAATCAGGAACAAAAATGCTTGACCAGGACTGCGCGGCCGAGGTTCGAGAATCCACGGAGATACGGCACCGAGGAACGCAATCTTAAATACAGCAGCGGTAAGCGTCCCATCCCTTCAGCGGCGTCGTGCCCAACCTAAGTGGTGCCTGGCTAGCCTATATATCCCGCTTCATATCTTGCGGGGGCGTCAGTGAACGAGCCATGTTGCCAGCCGCCAGTAGCCGAAGGAACCAAACTTGGCCAACCTTGCACTTTTGGAATCAGGAACAAAAATGCTTGACCAGGACTGCGCGGCCGAGGTTCGAGAATCCACGGAGATACGGCACCGAGGAACGCAATCTTAAATACAGCAGCGGTAAGCGTCCCTTCCCTTTAGCGGCGTCGTGCCCAACCGAAGTGGTGCCTGGCTAGCCTATATATCTTACTTCATATCTTGCGGGGGCGTCAGTGAATGAGCCATGTTGCCAGCCGCCAGTAGCCGAAGGAACCAAACTTGGCCAACCTTGTACTTTTGGAATCAGGAACGAAAATGCTTGACCAGGACTGCGCGGCCGAGGTTCGAGAATCCACGGAGATACGGCACCGAGGAACGCAATCTTAAATACAGCAGCGGTAAGCGTCCCATCCCTTCAGCGGCGTCGTGCCCAAACTGAGTGGTGCCTGGCTAGCCTATATATCCCGCTTCATATCTTGCGGGGGCGTCAGTGAACGAGCCATGTTGCCAGCCGCCAGTAGCCGAAGGAACCAAACTTGGCCAACCTTGCACTTTTGGAATCAGGAACAAAAATGCTTGACCAGGACTGCGCGGCCGAGGTTCGAGAATCCATGGAGATACGGCACCGAGGAACGCAATCTTAAATACAGCAGCGGTAAGCGTCCCATCCCTTCAGCGGCGTCGTGCCCAACCGAAGTGGTGCCTGGCTAGCCTATATATCTTGCTTCATATCTTGCGGGGGCGTCAGTGAATGAGCCATGTTGCCAGCCGCCAGTAGCCGAAGGAACCAAACTTGGCCAACCTTGCACTTTTGGAATCAGGAACAAAAATGCTTGACCAGGACTGCGCGGCCGAGGTTCGAGAATCCACGGGGATACGGCACCGAGGAACGCAATCTTAAATATAGCAGCGGTAAGCGTCCCATCCCTTCAGCGGCGTCGTGCCCAACCGAAGTGGTGCCTGGCTGGCCTATATATCCCGCTTCATATCTTGCGGGGGCGTCAGTGAACGAGCCATGTTGCCAGCCGCCAGTAGCCGAAGGAACCAAACTTGGCCAACCTTGCACTTTTGGAATCAGGAACAAAAATGCTTGACCAGGACTGCGCGGCCGAGGTACAGCATTCTAGTACACTGTAGCCGAGGTTCGAGAATCCACGGAGATACGGCACCGAGGAACGCAATCTTAAATACAGCAGCGGTAAGCGTCCCATCCCTTCAGCGGCGTCATGCCCAACCGAAGTGGTGCCTGGCTGGCCTATATATCCCGCTTCATATCATGCGGGGGCGTCAGTGAACGAGCCATGTTGCCAGCCGCCAGTAGCCGAAGGAACCAAACTTGGCCAACCTTGCACTTTTGGAATCAGGAACAAAAATGCTTGACCAGGACTGCGCGGCCGAGGTTCGAGAATCCACGGAGATACGGCACCGAGGAACGCAATCTTAAATACAGCAGCGGTAAGCGTCCCATCCCTTCAGCGGCGTCGTGCCCAACCGAAGTGGTGCCTGGCTAGCCTATATATCTTGCTTCATATCTTGCGGGGGCGTCAGTGAATGAGCCATGTTGCCAGCCGCCAGTAGCCGAAGGAACCAAACTTGGCCAACCTTGCACTTTTGGAATCAGGAACAAAAATGCTTGACCAGGACTGCGCGGCCGAGGTTCGAGAATCCACGGAGATACGGCACCGAGGAACGCAATCTTAAATACAGCAGCGGTAAGCGTCCCATCCCTTCAGCGGCGTCGTGCCCAACCGAAGTGGTGCCTGGCTGGCCTATATATCCGCTTCATATCTTGCGGGGGCGTCAGTGAACGAGCCATGTTGCCAGCCGCCAGTAGCCGAAGGAACCAAACTTGGCCAACCTTGCACTTTTGGAATCAGGAACAAAAATGCTTGACCAGGACTGCGCGGCCGAGGTTCGAGAATCCACGGAGATACGGCACCGAGGAACGCAATCTTAAATACAGCAGCGGTAAGCGTCCCATCCCTTCAGCGGCGTCGTGCCCAACCGAAGTGGTGCCTGGCTAGCCTATATATCTTACTTCATATCTTGCGGGGGCGTCAGTGAATGAGCCATGTTGCCAGCCGCCAGTAGCCGAAGGAACCAAACTTGGCCAACCTTGCACTTTTGGAATCAGGAACGAAAATGCTTGACCAGGACTGCGCGGCCGAGGTTCGAGAATCCACGGAGATACGGCACCGAGGAACGCAATCTTAAATACAGCAGCGGTAAGCGTCCCATCCCTTCAGCGGCGTCGTGCCCAAACTGAGTGGTGCCTGGCTAGCCTATATATCCCGCTTCATATCTTGCGGGGGCGTCAGTGAACGAGCCATGTTGCCAGCCGCCAGTAGCCGAAGGAACCAAACTTGGCCATCCTTGCACTTTTGGAATCAGGAACAGAAATGCTTGACCAGGACTGCGCGGCCGAGGTTCGAGAATCCATGGAGATACGGCACCGAGGAACGCAATCTTAAATACAGCAGCGGTAAGCGTCCCATCCCTTCAGCGGCGTCGTGCCCAACCGAAGTGGTGCCTGGCTAGCCTATATATCTTGCTTCATATCTTGCGGGGGCGTCAGTGAATGAGCCATGTTGCCAGCCGCCAGTAGCCGAAGGAACCAAACTTGGCCAACCTTGCACTTTTGGAATCAGGAACAAAAATGCTTGACCAGGACTGCGCGGCCGAGGTTCGAGAATCCACGGGGATACGGCACCGAGGAGCGCAATCTTAAATATAGCAGCGGTAAGCGTCCCATCCCTTCAGCGGCGTCGTGCCCAATCGAAGTGGTGCCTGGCTAGCCTATATATCTTACTTCATATCTTGCGGGGGCGTCAGTGAATGAGCCATGTTGCCAGCCGCCAGTAGCCGAAGGAACCAAACTTGGCCAACCTTGCACTTTTGGAATCAGGAACAAAAATGCTTGACCAGGACTGCGCGGCTGAGGTTCGAGAATCCACGGGGATACGGCACCGAGGAACGCAATCTTAAATATAGCAGCGGTAAGCGTCCCATCCCTTCAGCGGCGTCGTGCCCAACCGAAGTGGTGCCTGGCTAGCCTATATATCTTGCTTCATATCTTGCGGGGGCGTCAGTGAATGAACCATGTTGCCAGCCGCCAGTAGCCGAAGGAACCAAACTTGGCCAACCTTGCACTTTTGGAATCAGGAACAAAAATGCTTGACCAGGACTGCGCGGCCGAGGTTCGAGAATCCACGGAGATACGGCACCGAGGAACGCAATCTTAAATACAGCAGCGGTAAGCGTCCCATCCCTTCAGCGGCGTCGTGCCCAACCGAAGTGGTGCCTGGCTAGCCTATATATCCCGCTTCATATCTTGCGGGGGCGTCAGTGAACGAGCCATGTTGCCAGCCGCCAGTAGCCGAAGGAACCAAACTTGGCCAACCTTGCACTTTTGGAATCAGGAACAAAAATGCTTGACCAGGACTGCGCGGCCGAGGTTCGAGAATCCACGGAGATACGGCACCGAAGAACGCAATCTTAAATACAGCAGCGGTAAGCGTCCCATCCCTTCAGCGGCGTCGTGCCCAACCGAAGTGATGCCTGGCTAGCCTATATATCTTGCTTCATATCTTGCGGGGGCGTCAGTGAATGAGCCATGTTGCCAGCCGCCAGTAGCCGAAGGAACCAAACTTGGCCAACCTTGCACTTTTGGAATCAGGAACAAAAATGCTTGACCAGGACTGCGCGGCCGAGGTTCGAGAATCCACGGAGATACGGCACCGAGGAACGCAATCTTAAATACAGCAGCGGTAAGCGTCCCTTCCCTTCAGCGGCGTCGTGCCCAACCGAAGTGGTGCCTGGCTAGCCTATATATCTTACTTAATATCTTGCGGGGGCGTCAGTGAATGAGCCATGTTGCCAGCCGCCAGTAGCCGAAGGAACCAAACTTGGCCAACCTTGCACTTTTGGAATCAGGAACAAAAATGCTTGACCAGGACTGCGCGGCCGAGGTTCGAGAATCCACGGGGATACGGCACCGAGGAACGCAATCTTAAATATAGCAGCGGTAAGCGTCCCATCCCTTCAGCGGCGTCGTGCCCAATCGAAGTGGTGCCTGGCTAGCCTATATATCTTACTTCATATCTTGCGGGGGCGTCAGTGAATGAGCCATGTTGCCAGCCGCCAGTAGCCGAAGGAACCAAACTTGGCCAACCTTGCACTTTTGGAATCAGGAACAAAAATGCTTGACCAGGACTGCGCGGCTGAGGTTCGAGAATCCACGGGGATACGGCACCGAGGAACGCAATCTTAAATACAGCAGCGGTAAGCGTCCCATCCCTTCAGCGGCGTCGTGCCCAACCGAAGTGGTGCCTGGCTAGCCTATATATCTTGCTTCATATCTTGCGGGGGCGTCAGTGAATGAGCCATGTTGCCAGCCGCCAGTAGCCGAAGGAACCAAACTTGGCCAACCTTGCACTTTTGGAATCAGGAACAAAAATGCTTGACCAGGACTGCGCGGCCGAGGTTCGAGAATCCACGGGGATACGGCACCGAGGAACGCAATCTTAAATATAGCAGCGGTAAGCGTCCCATCCCTTCAGCGGCGTCGTGCCCAATCGAAGTGGTGCCTGGCTAGCCTATATATCTTACTTCATATCTTGCGGGGGCGTCAGTGAATGAGCCATGTTGCCAGCCGCCAGTAGCCGAAGGAACCAAACTTGGCCAACCTTGCACTTTTGGAATCAGGAACAAAAATGCTTGACCAGGACTGCGCGGCCGAGGTTCGAGAATCCACGGGGATACGGCACCGAGGAACGCAATCTTAAATATAGCAGCGGTAAGCGTCCCATCCCTTCAGCGGCGTCGTGCCCAACCGAAGTTGTGCCTGGCTAGCCTATATATCTTACTTCATATCTTGCGGGGGCGTCAGTGAATGAGCCATGTTGCCAGCCGCCAGTAGCCGAAGGAACCAAACTTGGCCAACCTTGCACTTTTGGAATCAGGAACAAAAATGCTTGACCAGGACTGCGCGGCCGAGGTTCGAGAATCCACGGAGATACGGCACCGAGGAACGCAATCTTAAATACAGCAGCGGTAAGCGTCCCATCCCTTCAGCGGCGTCGTGGCCAACCGAAGTGGTGCCTGGCTAGCCTATATATTTTACTTCATATCTTGCGGGGGCGTCAGTGAATGAGCCATGTTGCCAGCCGCCAGTAGCCGAATGAATGAATGAACAACTTTATTTGTCAGGATTAAAACCCTGCAGGATCTGCGGGGGTGGGCGGCGACAGAGACATCTACTCGTGGTAGAGCCCCATCACCTCCACGGCCCAGCGCAGGACGTCGTCCTGCAGACCAGGCTCGGAGCTGCCTAGGGCAGCCCCCCACAGCTCCACACTCTTAAGGCGGGGGGGAGGGGGGTGGTCGGGGCATTCTAGAAGTATGTGGTTATAGTTAGCATAAGGGGCTGTGCAACGAGAGCAGCCGGGATCGAGAAATTGATCGGGGTATAGTTTATTCAGGAGTGACGGAGTAGTGATGGCGTGTGTCTGCAGTTGTCTCCATAAGATTTCCAATTCCCTCGAGTGGGGACGAGTGAGAGGGGGTAAAGTGCGTCGAGATGACATGTAGTGTTGGCAGATGTCGTGATATGTGATGAGTCTTTCACGCGAGGCGCCGGCCTCAGCCTCCCCTTGTGTTGTCTGTGTATGGTTCGTGAAACCTCGGGCACAGGCATGGGCGGCTTCGTTGCCTGGCAGGCCCTCGTGTGCAGGAGCCCAAACGAGTGTAACTTCTGATTGAACTACTGATTTGCATGCGATGATTCCAGCCAGTCTGCCGATACACCCGGCTCCATAGTCGTACACGGCTGATTTAGAATCGCTGATGATAGTGGCGGCTGAGGGGATAGTGAGAGCCAGCGCTATGGCTGCCTCTTCTGCCTCCTCTGAGAAAGAGGTGCATACAGAGGCCGCTGCCACCAGCTGGCCTTGTGGAGTGACTGCCGTGATAGCGAACTTATGGGGGTTTAAGGGGTATTCTGCGGCGTCTACGTATAGTGTGCCGGGTAGTTTATCGTAGTGGCGGTGCAACGCTCGCACACGAGCCACTCTCCGCATGTGGTTATATTGTGGATGCATGTTCCGAGGAAGCGGTGGTACATACAATTTGGCTCGGAGCTCACTCCGCAGAGGAATTTTGCGTGTAGATTGGAAGGGAGGGTTAATATCAAGGCTGTGAAGTATGCATCTTCTGGTAGTGGATTTTGCGAGTCTGTAATACTGTGCATTGAGGTGGGTTTCAATTAACTCTGAGACTGTGTTATGCGCCCCAGTGGCAAGAAATCGTTCAGTAGATGTTCTCATGGGTAACCCTAGGGCAAATTTGTGAACCTTGCGGATAAGTGTATTGATTTCCTCCGCCTCCCGTTTAGTGAGAGTGAGGTAGGGCACAGTATATGTTATGTGAGGGATTACGAAAGCTTGAACGAGTTGGAGTAGTTCTCTTTCTCGCAGGCCCCCTCTCTTGTTTGATACTCTGCCAATTAGTCTAATTGTCTGATCAACAGATTGCCTAAGCCTCTGAATTATAGTTGTGTTTTGCCTATTTTTCTGTATGGTGAGACCTAAGATCCGAATGTTATCAACGATAGGAATGGGAGTGCCATCTAGGGTGATATGAATTGGAGTCATATGTTTTTCGGCTCGTTTGTGTGAGGGGAGAAGCAGGAGCTCTGATTTGGTTGGAGCACACGTCAGGTTGAGCTGCTGCGCGCATTCGTTGACCCGGTCCGTGGCTTTCTGCAAGAGTTCCTGCAGCTCGGCGTCCGAACCGCCGCCCCTGGTCCATATGGTGATGTCGTCCGCATAGAGGGCAAAGGATATATTTGGGATTGCCTGAAGTTCGCGAGCGATGTTTAGCATCGCGACGTTAAAGAGGAAGGGGGATAGCACTGAACCTTGGGGCGTTCCAAAGCTGCCCAGGTTGAATTCCGAAGAGTGTTCTGTACCCATGTGAATCGTGGCTGTTCTATCTTTGAGAAAGTTGGAGATGTACTTATAAGTACGCTCTCCAATGTCTTGTCCATTAAGTTCCCTCAATATGGTTGCATGGCTAACGTTATTGAAAGCCCCACGAAGGTCAAGTGCGAGCACAGCTTTGGTGTCGAGACCTGGACTCTGCCTAATTATATCCTTCTGAAGTTGGAGCATGATATCCTGGGTAGATAAGTGCTTACGAAAGCCAATCATTTCGGTTGGAAAGATTCCTGCCTCCACCACGTACGCCGTTAGTCGGTAGAGAATAATGTGTTCTAGCAATTTGCCTAGGCATGACGTAAGGGAGATGGGGCGTAAGTTATCGGGGTTAATGGGCTTGCCTGGTTTCGGAATAAAGATTACCCTGGCGTCTCGCCATTGCTTAGGGAGGGTTCCCGTCTCGAAGCATTCGTTAAAGTATTTTGTGAGTGCAGCAACGGCTTGCCTGTCGAGGTTACGAAGCATTTTATTAGAGACCTGATCCGGCCCTGACGCCGACGTTGTTTTGAGATTGGCCATTGCGTGTGCAACCTCAGCCTCCGTAATCGGGGCGTCCAGTTCTGGGTTGCGGGATCCTGTGTAATTTACGTGGGGAGCTTTTGTCTGTGAGGGGAGGTGCTTATCACGTAACTCTTGGAAAAAGCTTGCAAGATCGTCTTTTCGCTCGTGCAGTATTTTATTGATCTGATGACCATGTACAGTTTTAGATTCAGTCGGATCAAGAAGATGCCTCAATAGTTGCCACGTCCGCTTATTGCTCAGTCTCCCACTAAGACTTTCACACTTTTGTCCCCATTGCTGTTGAGCCAGTTGCTCAGCATAGTCCTGGATTTCCAGGTCCAGCTTCGCTATCCGGCATCTGAGTTTCCTATTATAGCGTTGTCCTCTCCACCTTCGTAAGAGCGAGCTCTTCGCCGTCCACATGTGAAGGAGTTTCGCGTCAATTTCTTGCATCTGTGCCTCCTCAGGCAGGGTAGTGGTATATCTGAGCGCATCGTCCTTTAACTGATCAACCCATTGTTCTATGTCAAGAATGTCGCCTGACATCTGCCCTCCCCTGTATTCACGAAATTTAGCCCAGTTTGTGATACTGAGTTGTGTGCTACGAAATGGCTTGTGTTGAAAGCTAAGGGAGGTTTGAACAATATAATGATCGCTACCTAGGTTCTCGTCTAATCTGAGCCAATCTACATTTCTGGCACGAAGGGAGAGCGTAAGGTCAGGTGTCGTATCCATGGCGACACTATTACCGAGTCTCGTCGGTGTATCTATATTATTATGTACGGTAAGGTGCGAGTCTTGAATGAGTTCCCATAATCCCCTACCCTTGGGAGTGCTGGTTCTGTACCCCCAGGCCTGATGCGGTGCATTGAAGTTACCCACAATTACTAACGGGTGACGGCCAGCTTCCTTGCGGGCAGAAACAAAGAGAGTGTCAAATTTGTGTTTTTTGTCTTTCGGTTTGCTGTAAACATTGAGAATTGATATGGTAGGAATTCTGTGAGATTGTGGAAGAATTTTAATAAAGTCGTGTTCTATGTCGACCCCGTCAAATTTGGCATGTGTTACTGTGAGGTGTCGTTGTGTAAGGAATGCCGTGTACGACCCTGCAGCAGAGCGATGCGACTGGTGAGTATTATATCCCGGTAGTTTCACTGCACAGTGAACTTCTTGTAATGCTATTACCGCCGGTGGGGTTGGGCTATTGACTACATAGTGTTGGAAATTAGCTTTTTTTCTTTTTGTACCCCCGGCAGTTCCATTGCCAGATAATTAAATCTTTGCTTTTATTTGTTTTGGCCATTATTCAGTGTTGGAATGAGGGGGATGATCGTAGCAATCATGTTTTTGAGTTCGTCAATTTTGCTCTCAATATTGGTGATGCGAGTCTCGAGGTGCGTAATGCGCGTCTCTAGGGCAAGGAATCTCTGACCAGTTTTGGTTTCAAGATCTGTGATTCTGTCGTTCAGATCCATGTAGGCGTCTGCGTCTAAGAGAATTTCGGCCTCGTCGGAGCTCCTGCGCTTGGCGGGCGGAGGTCCTGCCGTATTTCGAGGGGGAGGCGCCACCACAGGGCTCGCCTGTGTATTGTTAGAAACTTCCATGTCTTCTGATGCATTGGACGTACTAGGGATAGGGGAGTTAAGCGATTGGATTTGAGCTTCGATCTGGGCTATTTTGGCTCTTAACATTGCGTTTTCTTGAGCTAGTGAGAAAAATTAATTGGTGTTTGTCAGGTTGGGAGGGAAGTTGGGAAGTGAGGAGCCGCGAGAAGCTACCCCAGCCCAGCTCACCTGGCTGTGCGCTGGTCCTGATTGTGAGGTTGATGGTGTCGGTAGCGCCGGCCAGTGTTCTTTCCCTTTCAGAGGTGGTGGCGGCTCCTTGCGTGATTTCTTGGTATCGGATTTCTTCTTCTTTGGAGGAGGAGGGGTCTTCTTGGGCTTGTAGCGCTGCGGACACTGCGCCGAGCCCGTGGCGTGGTCTCCCGCACAGACCACACATTTATGATTGCAGGTATGGTTCGCGTCGGGGCTAACCTCCCCGCACTTCTCACAAGTTGGAACGCACACGACCGGGCACACATCCGGCCGATGTCCGATTTGCTTGCACTTGACACAGGCTTCCACCTTCTGTCGAAAAGGGGTGCAGCGGAGCCACCAGTGGGCGTATTGGACGTAGAACGGCACCTTCTTCCCGAGGAAAGTCACCAATATTGTTTCGGTCTTACCCATTCGGCGGGCGTGGAGCACCGCGGGTTCCGGGTTAGCTTGTCGAAGATGCGGCAAGATTTCAGCTTCCTTAATGTCGACGGGTAAAGCGAAAATTCCTTTACACGAGTCTTGCGGAGAGGTGGGGTGCCCCACGACCTCGTGGGTTTTGCCAGCGATGGTGAGGCTTTTGACGCGAAGGTAGGCGTCAATACGGTCCATACTGGTAGAGGTGATCAATAAAGTGTTATTCAGGGTATTTACCCGAGCACTGTCGATGTCTTCTGCAAGTTGGGCAGCCTCTTGCATCATACTCTTGAGGCAGATCGGATGGTATTTTGAGCAATCTAGGCCGCCGCGTATCCGTACCACGGCGGTGTAGGAGTCATCCGGTGGCATGTGGCTGCCTGGGCCACGCCATCTTCCCAGGTCGTTTCGGCTGCGATGATAGTGCGATTGGGTTGGAGGGCTTGCTGGCACGGAATATATGTTGTTCCCGCCATCGCGCCATCTCCTCCGCCGTGAGATCTTCGCCTTCAACTTCAATATCAGCTGCCATCGCCGCCTTGGCGCCGAACGCTGCCGCCGACGCGGCGGAGCGGCCGCCGAGGCTTAAGCTTGGCGACGCAGAAAGTGGTGAATAAAACAGTTTAAATACTTGCGAATGGTCGGATGTCTTGCTCAGCGGGTGTCGATCACCGTTTAGAATATCCTTGCCAAAAATGGAAGGTCCAGCACCGCATAAACCAGGATAAATTGAAACCTATGCAGAGCTCGAGAGCGATGCGTCCGCTCCATGCGAACGCCGAGCAGCGTCCTACCCTGAAGATTCATGGTTTACCGATGATTCCCTCCGGAGCTTCGCCAACTCATCATCATTCACCCCGTGAATATGCTGAGATTTTTTTATTTCGTCCTGTGTCGCACTGTTCAAGAAGTCTGCTTATGAAATTCTGCACCAACTAGCCCAAATTATTAAATTCAGGCATATATTAGCATAATATTACTATGTTAGCCTAAAGCATAGGAACGAAGGTTAAACAGTTTCGCAATTCCGCCTTAAAAATTGTGGTTGCCCTTCAGTCCAAATAAATACGCGGACCAAATCTCAACGACTACCCAGAGCAACCATGGGGGCTTTTAAAGATAGTGTACATTTAGAGAACCAGTGATATTTGGCTCTGTGGGCAGCAGTGCAGTGGCATAGTGTATTGACGCTGAGCGCCATCGTGATTGCTTGAACATAGATGATTGTGCGTATCATTTCATTCAAACCTCTCCAGTTTTCATTTCAGCGCCCCTCGTTGTCGCTCGCTGGCTACACCCATGGGTGTCTTGAAATATGAAACTTTATTCAGGCTAATGTAGTTTTACACCCAGTCTTAAAATATGCAACTTTATTCAGGCAAATCTAGTTTAGGTGCATTCTAAAAAGTATAAACCAACCCCGGTTGCTCTAAAAAAGTCGCAGTTTCACCTGAAAGGCGAAGCATCAATTGCGATAGCAAATTTGTAGAGAGCTATACGGAGTAATGATATTAGCTTTATCAGCTGTATAAACTTGGACATGCAGCAGCACCGGCAACACGCAGAACTGTTGTCGACGCCGTCGGCGTTTTGCCCGCGTTCGCTCAAAATGCGTGCGGCGTTGGTGACTGTTGCCGGAGCCTCTGATATAAATAGGCACTTGGTGCCGCAGCTAAACGTCGCCTCCCTTCCCTCCCTCTCCCCCCCCCTCCCCCACGGCCTCTAGCGCGTCGGAAGAAGCGCGTTTGCTCTACATATATGGTGATTGTAAAGGAGGAAAGAGACGCCTACTTCTGCAGTCCTTAAGGTAGCACGGCGTAGAACGCACGTTTGTTCTCCGCCGTGCGTTCAGTCCCCGTGAAAGCGCGCGTCCCTCGCGCCCTTTCACTCGCACATACAGCGTTCGGCGCGCGGCGACGATTTCATCTCCATTGACGTCATACGGAACCTCACGGCGATGGCGACGGCGACGGCAGAAATCTGCTTTTGAGTGTCCATATAATTGCTATCGCAATAAAAATGTAATTGCAGAGTGGCCCATTATAGTGGGACATACCCAGTGACCGAAGTTGGCGTCAGTGAGGTTCATCGAAGAGCGGCATATATGCAGTGACCGAAGTTGGCGTCAAAGATCAAAGTCAGCCAAGTTGGTCCGACGGTTGGGCCGGGGTAACGTAAAGATATAACCCACCCTGTTATTATTCCAAGTATGCCGTAGCTCTCCGTGATTGATCAAAGTGGCGGATTTGGAATAAAAGAAAGTTGGATAGTTTTACGTTACCCTGGCCTTGGTTTGGAACACAGTTCTCTCCGCGCAGAAGCCCGACTGAACCATTACCATAGACCCGTTAAGCCCATTAGACCATAGACTACCCAGTGACTGAATTGGCAAGAAAACGGCTAAACGCAGTAACAAACAAGCAAACAGATATCGCGAGATGCGGTAAAAATCTAAAGAATGCTAATCGCATTAAAACGGATCATTCGCGGACTTGGTATTTCCAGTAAATGTGGGGAATGTTAGGGGTGATGTGCAGGTAAGTGTTTTAACTTTCTGGGTTAATTAGGGGCTAATAAAAATTTTAAAGCCTGTATTTAGCTTATCTAGAGGTATAATTATGTGAAACGCTTGCACATTTTCCTTGCTAACCTGGCGGAACAAACAATGGGAGGGTTTTGTATTTCAAGAGTATAGAAGTTACTACTGAAAAGCACGTACAGGTTGAACTGCGTAGGTCAGTACAGCATAACCTTTCATCCATTTTAAACAAATATTACTTTCCGGAAAATGTCGTTGAGATAAATGTTTGTTCGGTTGTAGAACGTATAGGTGTTTTTGTTTCTTATTGTTGTTTCGCTTTGTTGTATTATGCTTTTTCTTGCCATTTTATTTTCTGTTTAGTTCGAAGGAGAATTCAGAAAGCTGTGTGATCATGTTATTTTGAAATATAAAATCTATGTTGACGGTAGTATGTGTTGCTGCGAGAAGTTACACACACACACACACACACACACACACACACACACACACACACACACACACACACACACACACACGCACACGCACACGCACACGCACACACACACACACACACACACACACACACACACGTACTCATTCTCTAAGAGAACTCAGCATTCGATACGGGTAATGCCCGAATGCATGCGATATATATGCCTCGTCACTTCTCTCTACTTTCTGCCACCGCAGAAAAGTTTTCGCATCAGAGACTTCGACGCTTACGTCTCTCCTGAGAAAAGGAAGGCGGTGACGGCAGTGGCTCCCCCTCAAGAGGAAAGAACTTCGTGTCGACCGGTCCATCACTCATCATCCAATTTCCCGCCGTCCCCTTTCGTGTTCGGTCATTGCCCGGGTGGGCCTCACCACCAAGTTCGCGAACAACGCCCAGTGTCTGCGAACCGCGATGGGATGCAGTAAACGGCTTGTGGCCGGGCCAACCGAGAATTCACTTGGGGCCTGTGGATGAACGAAAACGGTGCGCTTAGTCACGACCGAAAATTCGGCCTTTTTAGACTGCAAAATTGGGGCGAGTCGCTTCGTGGTTTCCTTGAACATCGCCTTTTCTGGTGCTTGCCTGCTCAGCAGACGAGGGAGCAATATATTAGAACAAAGCTGACAAAAGTTTGCTCGTTCGAACCTCTACGATCGGTAGTTTTGAGGCAACTTTGATCCTATGGCGAGCATTGGAAAAAGAACGAAGAAGTATAGTAAACTCTGAAGCAAAATTTATCTTAAATTGGAAAGCAACCAGAAGTCATGAAAACTTCAGTGGCTTATCCATCCTTCCGCTCGTGTTCTGGCCATCCACCATGAAAAATGAGAAAAGCAAGATGCGAGGAGTTATTACAGGAATATTAACCTAAAATTTGCGAACGTCGGCCTCTTCACATAAGGTGTGTGGACCTGGAATTTGCTAATGACAATCAAGGTGACCGGTCTTGTTCTATTGCAGGCAGGGTGAGAAATAAGAACTTGCATTGCCATCCTATGTGACCTTCTTGCAAAGCTAGAACGAGAGATGCTTCCACGAGCAGAGGTGTTAACAAAGGGAAAAGCTTTTCGCGACAGCAGAATGGCGAGCTTCATGGTTGATCTTTTTTTACCTGCATGAGTTGTGTAGTATGGGCTGAATAACAGCAGTAGTAGACGTAATAATATTTACCGATTTTTCGGGCTCGGGAGCTCAGATGATATAAGGCGCAGCCGAAATCAGGCGTGTTAACAACGCTAAGAAAACAATTAGGGGCCTAGGCGTTTCAGCGAGCGTGAAAATCGAACAGCGTACACAATTTTGAAACCATCCTTTTTTTTTCTCCTGCAAGAACTACTACAATTTGCCGCATTTTTTTTTTCATTTCGTGACAGAACGTGAACATCAGTCCTTTTAACTTCCCCAACGAATTCTATTTTCTTCTTCCCACTGTACGTCTCTTCTGTAGAATAACATTGGAAACGACATGGTTTGGCAAAGTACACATTCTAACATTCATCGGCGTACATCCTATGTGGAATGACGGGAGAGATGTGCAAGCGATCCAAGAATGCGCCTCCCCTTGGGTGCCTCTTGATCGCCAGGAACCTTTCATTAACCTAGTCAAGAACGATAACTCCTTTGCCGCTTTGCCTGTGCCGACACAGATCAGTGCTTGGTTTTGACGCGTACAGAGTTATGAACAGCCAGTGCCAGTGCAGTGCGCCATAATTTTCATTTTCATAGATATACGAGTGCAAGACAAAAGACGTGAGGTCACTTTTCGGAGGGTGCCTATGCAAGGCAGGAAACGCTTCGGCTGAATAAAAGCATGACAAGTGACATTCGTTAACTAAGCTACATGGAAACATGCTGCGAAGAATAAGATCTCCAACAAAAGGTCAGGGCTTCGATGTAGACATTTCCCGATAAACGTGGACGAAAGAGACAGGGACACGCGAGTAGCTAACTGATAAGAACGTAGCGTAAAAAATTACGTGGAATATATTTGTTCTTTGGCTCTGTAATCGTTGCACTGCATTTTCAGCTCTTACCTATGAACCAACCTGTGAAAATCAAAGTCCTGCTTGAACACGCTTAGGGCGTCCCTGTCTATCCTATTGTTCTATTTGGTGTGCGCTGTGCGCAGAGTAATGCCTTATTAAATCGTCCAAAGGACTACGCATGCAGCAAGCTAACAGCCATAAAGGAAAAAGAAAGTCTTACGAAAGCCAGTACAAAGAGTTTACAATAATAGTGACATCACTGAACGATGCACAGTTCTGTACACACGAACTGTGCGCAGTTTCATTGTTTTTCTCTGTTGAGTTGTCCTGTTAAATAGATATTTCTTAGGATAACGTGGCTGTAACTGGGGCTGTAAGGGGAGTTTCCTGCACTGAGCAGTCCTTGTCAGCTGCAGCTTTTCATGTGCAACGGACAGCAAGGACACAACTAAAAAGTTGTTGCACAAAGAGGGGTAAAAAATGAAATTGGGCGTTCCAATGCGAAAATCAAAACAAAAGTTCCCTCATAGCTACGGCGTTCTGCGTACTTCCTGTGCGCACGGTGCGATCCACGCTAGTGAGAGGTCAGGCGTAAAGTGTGCCGTAATCACAATCTATAGCCGTTTCTGTTAGTACAGACTTGGCCACGCACGGCCATTGCATTTCGGTGAAGCCTGGCGCCAACTTGGTCGATGCGAAACGCTACTGGTAAGCTCGGCGGAAATTTGCGAGAGCGTCAAGCGGTGCATCGCATCGTTCAGAGCACGAGTTCATTTACCTTTTGCTTCGGAGAAACACATAGGGGAGAGTGCGTGGCAGAAAAAAAAATTACGAGAGGCTGCACGTGAAGCACAGTGCTCGCAGTTTAATGGGGGCCAGCGGTGCATATTACGAGGCGCATTGACCCGAGTACTGGAGCTGCGGAGGAGTGAAATTTGCCGCCGCCGCCACCGCTCATGACTGTGCGAAATGCGCTGGCCAGCTGCATAAGATGACTTGTTCTCGCTCGCCAAAACTGCTGAGCGTCGTTGCAACGTAAAAGTCAGGGGCCCATTATGCTGCTGCCAAAAAACAGGAACATTAAACGAAGCAAGGCGTGCTGCAGCAGCGATATGCCTACAGCCATTACGGCTCTGAGGCAACGTTTCACCGACCATTTACTCTCTCTAAAGCGGGCAGTAGGTGAAGCGAACGGAACATTACAAACACGCCACGGGGAACTTCCTATGCGAGAACATTTCGTTACGACTACAGCAATAGCAGTTAGAAGAAGTCTTCCGGCGGGAAGCAAAAATTTCCCCTAACCTAACTCTCACAAAAATAAATTGGTCGCTGGAAGAACCGAGAAACACGAACGCCGAATAGCAACGCCGAGCGCTTTGCATTTGAGAGGCGTTGATTTCAATATCTTGCATCCCTATGAAACGAATAGAGCCATTGGGTTCTGCATTTGAATAAAGGACGAAAAATTGTCGCCTGTACCCGAGTGTAGCACAAACATAAAAAAATGGAGAAAAACCGTACGGTCTTCTCGTAAATAAAGCTTCACAGATGCAGAAAAATTCGTCCTGGTCAGGGGTTCAAACACGGGACCAACACCTTCTCGGGGCGTTCCCCCCAACATCCAAGCTAACCAGGAGGCTAACAGATCGCGCAGCGAGGTTGAAATAATCTACAACTCGAAGCACAGGGACACTGAATATGACAAAGCGAAAACCCACAAGGTGGAGGAATGTTGACGAGAGAGAAAATTGTCATCCAGCAGCCGACTGTAGCATGAAGCTACAAGCTTCATTGTTGGCTCCCTTTGCTCTACGCACTCGCTATAAGAACGCAAAAGAAAACAATTGTCATTCTTCAAATATTATATGCCTGAAGCCAGTTACTAGAGAACAGTGCCTAAGTTAACATAATAGTGCTAGACACATGTCGTATATCTTAGCATCACGGAACCTAACCAGTGCCATTGCTGATTGTTCGTGGCCTTGTGCCGCGGCATCCGCATTGCAACGGTAGTGAAGTGCAGAAATAACACTATACCGAGCGTTGGGTGCAAGATAGTTGGTCAACTAATCCGGTGCTTTTCACTACGACTCCTCTCATTGTCGCCACGATTCTTTAGAAAGTTCAAATCAATCTATCTATCTATCAATCAGTCAACTAGAAATTTAAATGATTTTACGTATATGTACAGGGCTGTTCATTCTGTCCGAAAACACTTCATTAGTACTCCAATACTCACAAAAAATTGCTATAATAGCCTACATATTCATTGTTCATAAAATGGATATCTGCATTACCCAATGAGCCTAAAAAATTGGAGTTATATTAATTCAGCACTAATTAAATATTTCTCGAATAGCAAAAACCTTTGGTGCTGAGAACACCTCCATCGGAGACGGTCTGCTTTATCATAACAACCACGTAAATTATTAGGGCGTGGTATCTTGGATTGCATCGACTTGGCTACACCCAAGACAATGGTGACTGGCGCGCAGGTGCATTCCCAGGAAGTATATTAAACCTCGGCGATGAGTTCATTTTCACATTTGTCATTCAGACTTATGTGCACTAGAGCTGGCGATGTGGTATCACTAAGTGGCAAGTAAACTATTATTTCTCAAACTATAGGAAACATAAAAGTAATTTTTAGGCATTTACACACACACACACACACACACACACACACAAAGAAAGAAATAAGTTATTGCTCTAACGCAGCCGTTAAGAGCTAGCGCCAGTCAATCGTGATCTATGTTGGATACATTTGAGCGGGCGGCTGGCCAATGGCACCCACCTGTTAGGGACGATAGGGTTCGTGAGTTCAGCCGCTGTATATTCCCAGAAGACCGCTATAAATGTGCATTAATTGTCTAGTCATATTATTTGTTTTTTCGCAGCTACTGCGACTAAATGTAAAGAACATCAGAAGCGTACATTTCCACCTAACGACGATTCCACCCAGGAATTCACTGTAAATGTAAATCGAAGAGACGAAGCCGAAAAAAAAAGAAAGAAAGAGAGAGAGCCAGAGCTCTTCTTTCAAGCCCAATCATAGCGGCCACGTTCAGCAGTAGTTTTCGGCCAGCCTAAAGAAAATGCACTTATACGTCAGAAGCCGGATCAGGCCTCCTTCAGCGAAACGACGACAGTCTTCCCTCGAGACAACTGGCCGGGTGCCTGAAACAACGCAAACCTAGAGAGAAGAGCCGAACAAGCACGGGAGCTAGAGGAAGAGTGCGACTCGGTGGAGGCGTGCGGATCCACCGCGTTGAGGTGAAGATAAAAGGAGGAGCAGGAGAACGGACGGAAACGTGGACAACCCGAACCACTCGAAGCTCTCCCGCGCCTGTCGCTCGAAAGTAGCACTGCAGAAACGAAGGCGCGCGCAGCATTCCTGGCGGTTTCCCTTGAGACTTGGCGAAACAGGCGGCCGCCAGGCCATCACTTCAGAAGCCCGTCCGTGCTCGCCGGAGCTGTAGGGCGGATTCAGAGACGCAGCGACGCGCACGTCTAATACACATATAGGTTCGACAGCATAGCCTCAGAAGTCTACCGTGTGCGCAAAAGGGGACGATTGCGCAATTCAGTAACAATTGAATTTGATAAAATAGTGCGCGTACTTGAACATCGACATGCGATGCACAGAAAAACAAGAAGAAAAAAACATTCCTACAAGCTAGAAGAAAAAAAGGCACAGCAAGAAACGAAAGAAATTATTTGCGATCAGCGGTCAGAAAGATATGCCATGTGCGAGGAATGCGCTAACGTGTTCTATGTACAATAGATATAGTCAAATTTCTTTTTTGATAAGGCAACCGATGGTTTTCTCCTCAGTGGAGCTGCTTTTGAGCACATATTTCTTGGTTTTCGTTTATGTCTCACATTGGGCAACCAAAATTGTTTCACGGGCACTAACTAGATTATTCAAGCCGGGTAACGTGACGCACTATCGTGCGTTCGTTCCGAATTCACACGAGCACGACTATCAGGAGTCAACGCTCCAAAAATGGGCAACCTATAACTGTTCGTCTTGTTTAGCAGGAACAGTGGCTTGCGAAATTATATGCTGGCGGCCACATGTCCACATATGCATTAGTACCACTGAAATCCAAGGTAAAGCACGCTGTTTGTGGCCCTCATGTAATAGGGGATGTCTAAAACATGGCGACGATGACATATTTCCGGCTCCACAATTGCTCCTGACGTATGCAGCCCGCCAAATGATAACCTTCGAGATCTATTTCTTTTACTCAGAGGTAACGGTAGCTGAAGCATGGATTTGGACTCCATCTTCGAGTGAACGTAAAGACGACACGGACGACACGAAGTGCGTCCTAACAACTGCTTATTCTTACAAATCTGCGTTTCCTTTTGTGACATGACAGTGAACGCATATCCTCTCTATTTGTAAGGTGTGTGATCTTGCACTTTAGGCGTGTGCAGTGTCCAAGTAGTCGATTTTTGTTAGTTCGAGTAATTAATGGTGCGCTGGCGCAATTGCCGCGGACGCTTTACTCTATAATATTACCAAGTATCCCCGCTTGTCCCCTGGCTAGATACGTTCAACGCCTTTCTCGTGCGCAAGTTCACGTCTTACGTTTTGCAACAGTTCCGCGTTGCTATGCCCCTACCAGCAAAGAATATTTTCGTGGATTCGCATGCCACCGAAGGCGTTTTTGTGCTTTTTGAGAGCGACGGGTCAGTACGAGCCCTTTTGAATGCGTAGCAGTATTTGTGCGTGTTCATGCGTTTGCCGCGTCTTTCTATATCTCAACTTTGTCTTAGTCTGTTTCCTTCCCCAAAGTGTGGGGTAGTCAACCAGGTGCTTTTCCGGTTAACATTCCCGCCTTCTCTCTTTCCAGTCTCCCTCTCTCACAAAAGCGGGCGTCATATTCCTCCTGTTCTTGAAGGTCAGTTTGTCACCAGTCTAACGAACCAAAGACGGATCAAAATAAATATTGTTGCAGGTGAGCTATCAGCTATTCAGACAGACAGACAAAGAACTTTATTAACTAGGTCCTGAGAAGCCCTGCCCTCTATCAGCTATTGAAAAGATAAAAAAATAATTGGAGGGCATTAGCACATTCCTTACGATACATTACTATCAGCCGGCATACATACAAATGCAACGTACGCGCCACGCCAACGGAAAATAATACCGAAGTCATTCCACATGCGTTTGATGACTGGGACATTCAGCGTGTACGGCGTAGACGTGAAGGAGGGTCTACCCCTGTACGTTAAACATTCCTCGGTGCATTGATAAAGTCAACGTAAAGTTAACCTATTAATAATATGGTTCACCTCTTTTTATTCCTTGTCTTTACTTCTTGTGTGAGCGAGTATGGTATGGTATGATAAACTTTATTCGGGTCCTGAAGATCAACCCTTAGGATGACGCAGGCGGCTCCCACGTCGGGACAGTAAGGTTTAACCTTACCGCCGTGTCGTGGGCCCTCTGGACGGCCTGTACTTGATCTAAAAGCACTCCACTGTGAAGCACTCGCCGCCACCAGTCTCTTTCCTTGTCGCAGTCTGTGAAAGCCACAGGACATTGCCAAAGCATATGATCCAGAGTAATGATGCCATTACACTTCTCGCAATTGATTGGTACCTCTCTTTCTGGATATAGCTTGTTAATAAAGTTTGGACTAGGGTAAGTTCTTGTCTGTAACAATCTCAGAGTCACCGCTTGAGCTCTATTGAGCTTAGCATGTGGCACTGGGAATTCCCTTCTGTTCATGTAATAATGCTTCGTGACTTCATTATATGTAAGTAATCGGTCCCTGTTCTCCTCCAGCATATTATTGGGGTCCTGGTCGCGTAGTGCACGGATAGTAAGTCCTCGTGCAGCTGCGTTAGCCACCTCGTTCAAATTCCTCCGAGATGGATCGACAGACCCCATGTGTGCAGGAAACCAGCGGATTTCGATCCCTTGGCTGTCCATCTCACCGATCAGCTGGGCAGCCCTTTTGGTTACAAAGCCTTTGGTAAAATGTCTAATAGCCATCTTAGAGTCACTGTAAATTCGCGTCCACTTATTATTCCTTAAAGCCAATGCTATCGCTACTTGTTCTGCCACTGTCGCTTCTTTAGTCATGATTGTAATAGCATCCCGAGTGAGTCCATCTGCATCTACTACTACTGCCGTAAAGGCTTTCTTTCCTCTGATCCATGCAGCATCTACAAAAGCCGCATGTTCTCTGTCCTGTTCTATCTCCTGCAGGAGAGCTTTGGCCCTTGCCTTTCTTCTTTCCAGGTTGTGCACCGGGTGCATATTTCTGGGAAAAGGAGTCGTCTTGATGATCTCTCTTACGCTATATTTTAGTTCTACTGTGTCTTCCGAATTTTCTGATTCGCTTGGATACCACCTTAGCTCTTCGAGTATTGCTCTACCTGACCTTGTTTCGGAAAGCCTCTCTCTGTGGGCAATTTGCTGAGCTTCAATTATTTCGGCTATTGTGTTGTGGAGCCCTAGCTTCATTAATTTATCATCCGGTGTGCTAACCGGCAATCCCACTGTTGTTTTGACAAGCCTTTTAATTAATCTGTTCAACTTCTTTAGTTCTGCCTGCGTCCATCTAAGCATTCCTGCTACATATGAGAAGTGACACAAGGCGAAAGCATGGACCAGCCTCATGGCGCTCTCCTCTCCCAACCCTCTGTGTCTGTTAGTGATTCTCCTTAGTAGTCTTATTACCTCCTCAGTCTTGCTTGTGATGTTTTGTATTGTTTTTCCGTTTGCCCCGTTTGCCTCCAGGAATAACCCTAAGACTCTAATGGATTCGACTTGCTTAATAGTTTTGCCTGCCTTCGTGGTTAGTACTAACCTGGGTTCTTCCTCGGGAACATATCCCCTCGGTTTTCTACCCCTTTTCCTGTTACTGAGTACTAGGAGTTCAGACTTCTCAGCAGAGCATTTCAGTCCCATGTCTTCTAAAATGGACTCTACCTCATAAATGCTCTCCTGAAGTCTGCTTTCCGCCTGTCCTATACTTCCTTCAGCGTTCCATATTGTCACATCGTCTGCATAAATGGTAAAGTTAATGCCCTCTATCCCTTTCAATCCCTTTGCCACTTTTGACATCGCCAGGTTGAAAAGCATAGGTGACAAGACCGACCCTTGTGGCGTACCTCTGTCACCGAGATCTATCTTCTTTGATTTAATGTCCCCGAATCTAAGGTGTGCTGAGCGATGGTCAAGAAAGGCTTTAACCACTTCATATAGTTTTCTGCCTAATCCCAGTTCAGAAATGACCTCAAGTATTGCTCTATGCTTAATTTTGTCAAAAGCTTTTTCGACATCCAACCCCAAGAGAGCTCTAGTGTGCTTTGGACTGGCTAAAAGCAATTTATGTTTGATTAACAACATGGCATCTTGTGTGGACAAGCCCGGTCTGAAACCAATCAGATTATACGGTAGGATGTCATTGTCCTCCACATATTTCGTTAACCTGTTCAATATGACATGCTCCATTGTCTTTCCTAGACATGATGTTAACGAAATTGGCCTGAGGTTATCCAAGTTGAGTTGTTTGCCCGGCTTTGGTATTAAGATAGTACAGGCCGTCCTCCATTCTTCTGGATAGACCCCATTCTTCCATAATTCATTAATGTATGTGGTCAGATATTTTATGGAGTCGTCGTCCAAATTCTTTAGCAATCTGTTAGAGATGCCATCCGGGCCCGATGCTGACCTACTATTTAAATCATACAATGCCGTGCGTACCTCACTTTCGTTGAATTCCTGATCCATAAAGTTGCATTCTGCCCCTAAGTAATCGGGGTACCTTACTTCCTGATCCGCTGTCCTGAGAGGCAAGTATTTAGCTGCCAATCGCTGCATTATGCTCTCTGTGCTTGCAGTCTGACTTTCCTGGTGTACCAGCTTCGCCACTGCCGTACGTCTATTCGATTTAGTGCCTTTTTCATTGAGCAGATGCCTGAGGAGATTCCAATTGCCTCCACGTTTTATCCTTCCATCTATAGAGTTACACACCTCATTCCACTGTTGTTTCTGCAAATATCGGGCGTGCTCCTCGATATCCCTATTGAGCTGAGCAATTCGCTTCCTAAGTCGTCTGTTCAAGCGGTGTGATTTCCATCTTTGTAAAATCGATTGCTTAGCTTCGATCAAATGCGCCAATCTACTGTCCATTTGTGTGACCTCTTCCTCAGTTTGTATAGCCTTAGTTGCTGCATTCAAGTCCTCCCTAAGCTGAGCTACCCACTCTGGTGGTGTGATTTGCCCCATTCCTTCTTTTTCCGCTCTGTCCTTCCTGATTTTTCTAAATTGATCCCAGTCTATATAAGTGAAATGCTTTACCTCCACCCCCGTCGTTTCCACCATTATGTGTAGTATGTAATGGTCGCTCCCCAGATCCGTCCCAGAGTTGATCCAGTATGCCCTGGGTAAGTTAGAAGTGAAGGTTAAGTCCGGGGTAGTGTCCCTACACGTGGAAGTGCCACACCTAGTAGGAAAGGCTGGGTCTGTGATAAGAGAGAGGCCTAAATCCGTGGCAAGATGCCAGATTCCTTCCCCTTTCTTTGTACTCCAGTGATAACCCCAAGATTGGTGTGGGGCGTTGAAGTCCCCGCCTATTATGAGGGGCGCATTTTTGGCTACCCCCATGGCCTTATTAAATATTGCTTTGAAGCTCTGTCTCATCTCTCTGGGACTGCTATATATGTTGAGGCAGAACAAGCTTTGCGCTTTACCTTTGTGCCTTTTTAGGATCATTTCTATAAATATATATTCAATTTTGTTCGCCCCTAATTTTAAATCATGCTCGATGTAAGGAATTTTCTTGTCAATTAGGGTGGCGATTCCCCTGCCCGGGTCTTTGCCTTTGCAGATCGAGTTAAAGCCAGACAGCCCGATCTCCTCCGCTAGAGTTTCCTGCAGCATTATTAATTTTGGCCTATTTGTTTTGATTATCTGTGCTAATGACGCTCTTTTTTGGTGAAATCCTCTGCAATTCCACTGCCACACACTAAGTCTTTTTCTGCTATCCATTATTATTGCCGTTACCCCCCGACTTGCTACCCCCTGTCACTGTTCTCTTGACTGTGCTACCCACCGCTCCTGGAAGTGTTCTAACGCTTTCTGCTTCCGAGGGCATATATTCCTCATCATCTCCTTGGGCCTCTAATTTTTTCAGCCGTTTCTCGGCTGTTAACTTCCACTTCCATATTTTGTCCACCTTAAGGTTAACGCTGTCTACCGTGTCCTTTAGGTCCTTAATTGCATTCTTAATCTCCTCCAGAACCGAGCACATCGATTCCACCTCTGGGACTACGGCTCTCTTTTTTGGCGCCGGTGTGCCTTCTTCCTCCTGGCTGTTACTTCTACTCACCGGCTTAGCTACTGCCACATTACCGCTTTCTGCCCTTAACCCTTTGTTCATTTCCTGAATCTGCTTCTTAAGTTCTTCATTTGCTTTCTTTAGTGATATAACCTCTCTGATGAGCTGTTCTACTCTGGTATCATTGCTTTGTATCTGCGAGGCAATTGCCACATTACCTGTGGCTTTCACAGTACCTTTGACTTTATCTGCCCAGGTAGCTCCTGGCTCCTTTTTCTTGTTGATCTTCAGCTCCTGCTCCTCGAAGCGCACCTGCGCCTCCCGAGACCTCGAACGGTTTCTTCCCCTCGATGTTGAACGCTGCCTTGATCTTGAACTACTTCTTGAGCGTGAGCGCTGTCTTGATCTTGAACCACTCCTTGAGCGTGAGCGCCTCCCAGCGCCCGGAGGGGTCTCCTTTGTCGGTTGAACCGATTCCATCTCGGTGTCCTCTTTCAAGCGTTCTCTTCTCCTTACTCTCACTACATACGGTATTTGATACCGCTGCTTGCAAGCTTTGTCACCTGTGGGGTGATCTTCACCGCAGAACTTGCATTTGGGAGAGCATATATGATCCTCCCCTGGGTTTTGCACACCGCATCCCCTGCACTGCACTACATCAGGTGTGGGACAAACGTCTGATCTGTGTCCAATTCTTCCACATGCGTAACATACGTCAAATTGTTTCCTGTACAGAAAGCACTTCACTAGGGTTGACCCATACTTGATGAAATTGGGCACCTTCAATCCGTCGAAGAGCACAATAACCGAGCCCGTAGCTTTGATACGCTGTGCTGCCAACGCCGTTGGGTTGTATTCATGCACGATCTTTTTAGTGATAACACTCTGACTGTCGTTGAGGTTCACTCTTCTAATAACCCCCTTGCACGTAGAGTGGGGGGCCGTTTCATAAGCGCTGACTTCATATTCCGCCTTCATGAGAGTAATAGACTTGAGTCGCACATACCTTTCGGCATGATCGAAGTCCGGTGTACTAACCACCACGATGTTCTGTGTGAAGTTGGGGCAGACGATGTCTCCCTTCGCTTGGTCTTCTGTAAGTCCGGCCGCCTCGACGATCGCTTCTCCAATAGCTGTAGTGCTCACCTTGTTCAGGTTGAGGCCTCCCCGAGGCCTAACGATAATTTTCCTGTGCTCCTCTGGCAGTTGCGGCATCCTTGACGCCTTCACAATCCGGCGCTTGAGCTTTTCGGCCCCATCGGCACCTTTGCTGGCGATCTCCTTTCCTTGCAACTCTTGGGTCAAATGGGCGGTTCCACCAGCTCCCCAGGTCTTTCCCGCAGATCGCGATCTTCGGTTGGTGACCACCTGCCAACCCATTCCTTCCTCGCCGTCTTCCGTCTCCGAGGAGACGTCGTCGTCCATACGTGTATCAGCCATGCCGACTTGGCGGGCTCGCTAGGCCTACGTGGCGTTAGGCCTAGCGGAGCTCCCACGTTCGATGCACACAAGCAGGCGATAAAAGTCCGAAAAAAGCTGGCCCACCTTGTCCAAAGGTATCCACCGATTCGCGTTAACTTCACGAATCCAATGATGTGCTTGAAACCGTGGTCCTGCCAAAATTGCCTGCAGAATCATTCAAAAACGAGACGGAGCCGATGCGGGGCACATCCGCTCTCGTCTTCTTCTTCTTTCACCCTGCTCGTGTGAGCGAGTGAAATAATTTATTTAGGTCCAGAGAAGACGCAGGGGAGACCCCGTGTCACCCGGCTAGTCCCACGTAGGGACCGCCAAGCCGAGCTTGACGGCCCGATCACGGGCACTTTGGACTGTGTTACGTTCGGCGACCAGCGGGGGCAGCGATCTTGAAGTATCTCCTGATTGCCTGTGACGAATCGCTTAGGGAGGCTGAAAAACGTCCCGCCGGGAAATATCAGCGGTGACACCATGCCTCTACACCTTTCAAAGAATACGTGTCGCCCGGGCGCCGACCACGACGCTATTAAGAGGAGACTATTGGAAAAGGGCCGCTACTACGACGCTTTCTCACGGCCGCTCGACAGACCAGCTGGCCGCCAAGGCCGTTCTCCAAACAAACCCGTCGATGGCTGGCCCATTCCAAGAACAACAGACGTGTCAGTTCAAGTCTGGAGCGAAGCCGCCTGTCTACGAGTGTCCCCACCTTTCTGTGGGGGAGTGAGCAGTGTGTGCGCGAGGGCACGTCTCCGAATGTGTTCGGGAAACAAAGGCGCCGGAGATTATGCGCACCCTCTCCCTCAAGGCGGACCCTTCGGTGACTCGACGCGCCGATTGGAGGGTGGTGGGACCGCAGCTTGGCCAGAGGGGTTTTAAGCGGACTTTTGCGGGCCATCGGGAGTGCTCTCCCATCTGCCCTGAGATGTAGGCAGTGCTTCGATCTAGTGTGCTTCGACCCAGTCATGCTAGACTGATGAGACGTAACGTCTCGTTCTCATACTTCTCATGTAAATAATGTAAATAAACCCAGTACTCTTCGTTCTCGATGAGAACCTGTTCCTCCCTTCAACAACCTCTTCAGCGTGGATGAGGCGGACGACGGCATGGGCCAGCTGGTACTTTGGATATGCCCGACCCCAACTCTTACAACTGGTGGCGAGACGCACCGGTGGGGTAGGCTAGAGAGCGACCCGTAGTTTGACGACGGACTCCGAGGCCACGACTGCCAAATCCTACAAGGGCCAGTGTTTGGTCGTTGAGTTTGGGGCTGCCCAAAGCGCAGCCCACCTATCCTCGCTGAAGGCGGAGCCGATGGTTTCACACTCCCACAACACATGGTTCAATGTTGCCGTTAGTCCACAGGCATGTCAGTCCGCACTGTGATACCTTTCAGGGTATATAACGTAAAGAACCGCAAGGTTAGGATACGCACGAGCTTGTAAAAGTCGAAGGGCCACCGCCCGCGCCCTGCATAAGGCAGGGTGCGGGAGGGGGAATACCCGTCTTGACAGATAATAATGCTTGGTTAACTCATTATACGTCATCAATGGTTCCCCGTGGGGTAGGGGGACTGCGGAGGCGGCGCGGTCAGTGAGTCCTCGCGCGGCCTCGTGCGCGCTCTCGTTAGGGTTTGGGAGAGAACCCTCAGGCGACCCCAAGTGAGCGGGAAACCAAATGAGAGAATGCGGAGAGATAATTTTCAAGCTTTGGAGAATGCGAAGGGCCTGAGGGGAGACCATCCCGGTTTGGTAGGCCTTAATGGACCGCTTTGGAATCGCTATATATTGCCTCTCTGCGACCATCGAGCTCAGCCAGCGCGATTGCAACCTGTTCGGCTATATACCAAGGGCTTCGAAGTGCGTACTGTAGCGCAGCAAGAGATCCTAGAATTAGAGTCGACGTTGGAGACGGCGAACGCATCTTGTTGGACATATGTCGCGGCATCCACGAAGCTTGCCTCAATGTGGTTGTTACGGACATGTTCGAGTAGAGCTCTACCCCTGGCCCGACGTCTGTCGACGTTGTGTGCGGCGTGCGTATTGCGGGGAATAGGCGCGGTGTGCTGTTGAGATCTGATGTCGCTGGCAATCCGCACGGCGTCGGGGCACTGGTCGACAGGGTAGAGGCCCATCTCGTCGAGTATCTAGCGGCCCGCCGGGGTTCCGGATAGCCTGAGCAGCTGTGAACGCTCTTGCGCCTCTGTTGTTTCTTCGAGCGTGTTGTGCACTGCGAGCTTTAACAGGTTTTCGGCGTGAGTGCTTACAGGTAAGCCGAGGTCGAGCTTGAAGACCTTTCTGAGGAGGGAATTTAACTCGTTCCTCTCTGCAACATGCCAATTATGCATGGCTGCCGAGTATGAAAGGTGGCAGAGCCCAAAAGCATGTATAATGCGGATGAGATTGTCTTCCTTGATTCCATGGTGCCTGTTGGCGATCCTCCGGATTCCCCTAATTATGTTTTATTCAATTCAATAACTAAGTAAGCTCACGCTTCATTTTTCCAGGAAATCTAACAGCCGCTATCTGACAAGGAAGAAATGGCGCCCAAACGTAATTCACCCTCCAACTCTTCTAAGGCCCACAAATAACTTCCCTCACGGCACTTTGCTTTCGACGTATAGTGGGCTACAAGGCTTCGCAAAGTGCTCGATGTCTAAGCCAGAAGCCATTAGGGGCAATTTCCTCTAAGCCACGACGTTTTTCTTGCACCCAAGCCTGCCATGCTTTAATGCATTAATGCATTAAAGGAATGCATTAATAAACTGAAGGATAAACAGAATAACAGATGCTAAAGGTGGAGATCAAAATAAACTTTTAGGACAGACGAGACAGTCACACAGGCACCCCGGCGGCACGCTAGAAACGGCGATGGCGAGACATTTCAGTGATGATGTAGGCGCCCGACCGGTATAGTCAATTATTAACTAAAACTGCCATGCGAGGGCTCTAGTCGGATAGAAATGAAGGGAGAAAAAGCAAAATGCAAGCGAGTTGCCTACCTCACCGCGAGGACGGCGAAGGATCTCAGTGCGGGAGCTATACTACAGGCAAAATACCCGCAGGGGTTTATTCCTTGCCTTCGGTGGCACTAATAGCCTCGTCAAAGATTTCAGTCAGCCTCGATGTTGGAGCCCTTTGAGATTAGAAAGTGGGGGTTTATATCAAACGCTTAAGAGAAATCGAACCAAAAGACGCCAAGGAGAGAGTCTCGGCCAAAGAACACACGCTGCACAAAATTTCTAAGCTGAACAGTCCTCAGTGTTGTGGCTATCCTCATCGCTACGCTTACAGACACTGCAAATAGTAAAAGAGAGTAAAAATAAACATCGCGCAATAAAACTAACAAGAACAGTTCCAGTTTCAAAACCCGGAAATCTCTTTTGCTTTTGCTTATTTCTTCAGTATTTCACTCTTTAGAAGTTTTTCATTGTTGAAACGGCAAATTATCTTACAAGGCTGGCCGATTGAGATCGATCATAGGTCTCCAGACACTGAAAATAGAAAGCATAAAAAAAAAAACGACCAGCAGCTGAACAGATCGCCACTACTCGCCATGTACAAGAGAAAGATACATTCGCTACGAAGAAACCTCTCAAGGAACATGTGTGGCAGAAGAAGAAATAACTAAATAAGCAATTGCTGATCGCCATAACGTGCCCTGTTTCCTCCAACCAGCGTCACGATGAATCGGCCTTCTGACTCTAAAAAATACGAAGAGTAATGGACAGACAGAAGGAGTGCAGCTAAAAAAAAAAAAAAAACGAAACGAAGATGCCAAGAAGTTATAAAAGGACGCGGCTGCCAGTTTGACACGGCAGTGTTACGACTCCGAATAGGCTAAGAATGCCTGGCCACTGCTGGAACCATATTGGCATACGCATCAAACAACATGGCGATCGAAGCAGCGCGCGAGAGTGGAGTGCCATGAAGCGCCGGGAAACACAACCTCATGCTGCCGTTGCCAGGTCTGCTGCATGAAACAGCACGACTGACTTAGCCATAAAGCAACCAAGCGCTCAATAAATGCATGCCCTTATTGCCATCGGCGATATCCCGCAATAGTTGCGAACATAGCACCGAAAATCGATGACTGCACCGGGCGCGCCACGCCGGTGTTTTCTTCCTCGGCTAGGCATGAATATATACTACTGAGCGAAAGTGAACGCGGTGACGCATCTGTCGGTGTTGCAAGCATACGGTCTATGGATTCGAACTTTTTTCGGAGCTCTCTTTCATCTCTATACATTCCGCACATCGCATTTTATCAGCGTGGAGGATAGACGCTGCAATATACAGAGCTACAAAGCAAGCAAGCCACTGGGTTATCATGCTAATAAGATTAGAACTTAGCAGAAAAAAGTAGAGATGACCAAACTTCGGTGCAAGCGTTTTTCAGAGACATGTGTGAAACTGATCGATCGCTGTGCTTCGTGCATCTCAGACGCTTGTGGTGTTATCTTACTATCAGAAAGAAAATCAATATCAAAGATGCTTTTTATGATGTTCTGTGCAAAATAGCCGTGATTAGAGATATTCTGGCCACTAGGGTGCCGCTTTTCTATAACAGACGACTGGCAGCAGGGAGGAAAAAAATATTTAAAATCAAACTCATGTCATATAATGTCAGAAGACTCATGTACATGCTAGCTTCCAACAATTCGAACGCGAAGTCATCAATAAATATAAGGTGTACGGCTGTTGCCCTCAGCGGAATACTTAGATTGCAGAACACGTTTCCAGATCAGCGTTTCCAGGCCTACAGTCACGGAAGTAACCTACGCCATGGTACTTTCGACTCAGCAGGGTCAGATAGTCATTTTTAAGTACAAGCGTGGAGATCCTCAAATCGGAGCAAGATGCGACGTCAAAATGTGCGCGTAGTCAAGAAGCGAGACCTGTCTAAATGGTTATGAAAACTGTGAAACACTACCGCTTACGTCAACAGCAGCTCAGTAGCAAGAATATGCGTCACCTTCATGAACGTTATAGAATCGGTCGTCTTGACCGGTGGAATATATTAAAGAATGCTTAACTGTGAAGCATTCTCCGAATGCCGGAGGCTTCGCTATATGTAAAATATGCATGATGGCATGTTAGAAATCTTTGCTAATGCGTTGCTCTCTTCGCAAGTAACAACAGTAATTAACAGCGCGTAAAGATTAGAAAAAACGCGGGTACAGGAGGAAAGGCTCCTGACAATTGAGTACAGTGAAGATTAGGTGATTGCGCGAATGAGGTGATTCATATTCTCTGTACGACAACCAGAACAACAACAAAAAAGAGCCACCGTAATTCTACTCCATAATTCGAGAGACGGCAGTGATCACAGAAATATAAAACAGCGAACCTAGCACGGAAAACGGGAGTTCGACCAAGCTCTGTGGTAAATGGCGTATCGATCTGTGTGAATCTAGGTCGTCTTTAGGTGAGCAGTGCTAAATCTTAAATATACTTCATTAGGACCGACTATTGGGCCAGTTCGTATTGCTATTTAATTACAGTAGATTAGCGCGAATCAATAGCTGACAAAAATGAGAAAGCGATGATGGGACGACACGCATGCGCAACAAATTGTACAAATATCGCTGGGTGGCTTGAGAAGAAACAGTTGCTAGTAGCCCCCGTCCTCGTCCACTTTGTTCTTCCTGTCCGTTATTAATTCGTGTTAATCTGCCGTAATTGTAACAACCAAAGCGTAAATAAAGCCCGCAGACTGATGCGTCTTCTTCCCGAGTTATACCGCTGTTTCTGTACAACAGTGAGTGGGTTTAGGCCCGATTCACATAGACTCGATGCCGCCAAAATTTACCCCGGCGTCTCGTTGAGGAAGCACCGGAGAGGAAACGCTCTCTCCTGACGGACGCCGGTGTCGTGACGATGACGGGGCGTGGAGGATGACGGTTGCGTCATTCGGGCCTTACCTTACCTGCGGTGCCCCCTTTGCATAGGCACGCACCCGAGCACGCGAATCCGCGTAGCATGTACGGGCCTTTGCCATCACCTGCTTAGCCGCTAGATACGGGTTCGGCATTAGGCATTAATTGAGCTCACTGTGAAACAGATCAGCAGAACTGATGTCATATTAGGTCACAATGAAAGAATCGGATTATCATGAGCTGTGAAATTTCTTTCGGTTTAGTTTGTTCGATTTTTCAGTTCTCGCCCCTGAAGCTGGCGGATGTCACACGATGTAGAAAGAACTGATAACTTGACGCAGTGAAGCTGTGTTATGCTACTTTTCTGGAAAAGTGTTCTGGTCAAATTAAAAGAGAAGAATGTTACGCGAATTTCTTCTCTTATGGGTGACCTTCACCTACCCAACCAATGAATACATATTAATTTGTGTCTCTCCAATTATCCACTGTATAAAAAATTACAAATAAAGAGAGGCAGCAGTGATACATGGAAACAAATACATAGCTGAAAAATACGCAAACATTACTCCGCAGGCAACTACTGTCGATGTCAGAGCGGCGAAAGGTCTATGAAAGTGCCTGCGCGGCTGTGTGCAGTGGTCTTTGGCATCCCATTGAGGAAAGAGAACCCCGAGTGTTCCTGAGCAAAGAGCGCACATGTTTGATGTTTCGTAGGTTCCTGAAGTCGATTAGATCTTCCTTTATTAAAATAACAAGCCGTGGTGACTCAGTGGCTATATATCGCTATGCTGCTGAGCCCGAGCTCACAGGTTTGATTTCAGGCCATGGCGGTCGCATTTTGATGTGAGCATTATGGAAAACGCTTGTATACTTAGATTTGGGTGCGCATATATATACGCCGGCGGTCAAAATTATTCCGGAGCACCCCACAACGCCATCATTGTAAACCCTTGAGCAATATCGGGACGCTAAACCCTACAATTTATGTTTTGAATATCTTCTTTTAATATCAGGAGACATTACGGTGCGCACAAATATCAGGGGTTTGAATATCTCCAGTGACTCATTTGTACACAACGTTTTCTTGAGAAAAGAAAGTATGCTTCTTAAATTCCTCAATTAGAGGCGCTCCAAAGCGTATGCCAGCGGGAAAGAGAAGTTTAGTATAGAAAGCCGCCTCGCGTCGCGAACACATACCAAGTTATCTTTTAAATAAAATCCGTATTCTGTCCCCTTGAGTACAAAGTGACGCCATTGGCACGTTCTAAAAGCGGCCAGCAACAACATTTTAAGGAAGTACTTACGACACTTACGTGCATACAGCTTTCTCAAAAAAAAAGTTGCAGTTTAGCCCTAAAGGCGGAGCATCAATTGCGATATCAAATTTACTAGTAGAGAGCTATACGGCGTAAGGATAGTAGTTTTATCGGCTGCATAAACTTGGACACATTCGCTTACTAACTGAATTAACAACCATGGTGTCAGCGCGCACAAGCGAACATGAATAGGTCACACTCGATGACCGCAGACAACCACTGTCAGAACGCTGGCTTGAGCAAGCGCGGCCGAAGAAACGAGCGAACGTTCGTGCAGTCTATCGCTTCAACGGAAACTGAGCGGCGAAAGCTCAGCGCATACTAAGGTCAAAGCCGCGTGGAGATCGCTTTCAAGATACGGTGCGCGCGACAAACGGGAGCCACGCAAAGTACAAGTACGCAGTTGCTGGCAGAGTAGAAGCCGCACCCCCTCACTCCCGCGCTGCCTTCCTGCTTTCCTTTTTTCGTGTGGACGATTGAGTCGCCAGTTCCCCTTGCGCCCGGTCGCAATATACGCATTTGGTGCCGCAGCTAAACGTCGTTGCCCTCTCTCCCTACCCCCTCCCCCCCCACGGCCTTTCGCACGACGGAAGACGTCATATTTGTTCTCCGCCGTGCGTTCGCTCTCAGTGAAGGCGAGCGAGGGACGCGCGCTTTCACTCGCACATACAGCATGCGGTGCGCGGCGATGACAACGTTGACGGCGATGGCAGAAATGTGCTTGGAGTTTCCATATAGTTACTATCGCAATAAAAAAAACGAGTTGATGCGAAGGCATGAGCGTGTCTATGCTTGTAGGTCGGCATTCAAAAGCTGAGCCCTTGGCGACGCACTTAATTGCACAGCTTTAAAGCAAGGTAAACACGCCGTCTTCCGACACTTAGGTCCTTTAGGTTCTAATTGCCATTCAAACTCTCCGGATCCAATTAAAATGTTTTTTAACACGAAAGTGTTTTATGCCGGGGTCCACCAAGACTTCACTGACGTATTTCCGTCACGGAAATACGTCATAGAACATAATACAAAGAAAGAAACCAGAAGAAAAAGTTCCACAAACATGCAAAATTTGGAAATCGAACCCACGACCTCTCGGTCCGCGACGATAGATCGCCGAGCGTTTAACCCATTGCGCCACAAACGCATTTGCAGAGAGCTACACAGACGCGCCTTATATATATAACACTCCTCCGTGTACCTGCGCTCTTGCTCGGGGCGGTGCCGCCGCCTACGAGCAGAAAAGAGAAGTACTGCATTATGACACTAACGCGCACCGACAGTGAACGCTTCGGTGGTCTCAGCACTACGACGCCTCGATGCCAGCATTCGAAGGGACGCTGGCATCAAGAAGCACTACCAACGCCACCTAGGTGGCGTTCACCGTACTCAGCACAGCGGAGCATGGCCTCCGCAATTAGCTCTGAAAATGTTTCTGAAGTTGATCGCGGAGGCTGCAATTACGACGCGCTGTACGCGCTGATTTGACTCGGTGACGATTCAGTTACGTGCTTTGTCTTGCGCGTTGTATTAGTGTGTCAGTTACGTGCTTCGTCTTTCGCGTTGTGCTAGCGTGTGCAGCGTAGTGCAGCTTCCATATGCACGACGGTTGCTCATGGTCATCGACGTTGGTAGTCGTGATGGAGGAGACGTGCCACCAGGCGTCAGCGTGGGTGCATCAACGCCTAAGGGCGCTTTAGCCACAAAACACCAATAGACATTATATATCAATGTGCAATAAACATTACACTACTTCTGTGAAGACACGTTTCACTTTCGTGTTCTATACCGATTCCTATATAAGAGGGATCAACCACATTTTTTTTTTCACAACGTTAAGCTGACATCTATTCTACGTGCCAACTTTGCTCTCATGGAATCCTCGCGCTTGTGAATAAGCGGGGGAAAAAGATGAGTGGGGAGGCTGAGTGCGACAAATTGAGCAATATAGAATGCTTAATCTAGACCTGCAAGCACGTTTGTTCTGAAAGGAGGAGGTTTTAGGACCGCATGAGAAGAAGAGCGTTTTTTCACGAACGCATAGAAGAGAGCATTTTTGAGGAAGGACTGAGGATAGTGCGCAAGGAAGTTTCATGCATTGTTCTCGCATTTCTATGAGAGGTTGGACTGATTTACTCGTGCCGATATATTTCACGTGGAAAGGGACGCTCAGGCGGAGTACAATTCCTGGCGAAGTATACGAGGGCAACCTTGCCTGTAACAACGTCATTACCCCACTACCACTGCTATGGTTATAGAGGAAAGCTGCTAGTGTTATCGGGCGGCGCTCCCAGACACTACTGGATAACCGAATTGACCATAAACAAGGAATGTATATATTCGTACAGAAAATGGTAAACTGCGCAACAAGCTCAGAAGAAATACCTTTTACCACTATTATTATTATTACCATTATTACTAAAATTATCAGTAGAATGGCGTCGATCTATGATCAATGGCTATTTCTGGTTCTTCGTTAAATATAAATATTTATCCCATAACAATTGCTTCAGACAGGAAGAGCAAAACAATTGAAAGAGCGCACTGAAGATAAGTTTTTTTTTTCGGAAACACATTACTAGCGCCCCGATGTTCAGTTAATATGTGATAAATTGAGACTAAGCAGCCAAATAAGACCGCTGAATATGAAGATAATAATGTTTTTTTTTTTTTTTGCAGAAGCAGCGCATCCCTTTGCACACGGACGAACACAGAAGAAGATAAGAACAAGCCCCGATAGTTTCTCACAGCTGATGGTTCACAGAAGTACTGAATGTAATACAGTAATGAGTAACAATAGAAATGTTGTTCTGCAGGCGTGTTTAAAGGGGAAATAGTTTATAACTGGTGCAAGGTATTGCAAAATGCGAGGAAAATACGAAAATTTTAAGTATGGCAATACTATATCATGTAAGTTGCCTCCAGACACTCAAGAAATAGATAGAAAAGGAAAGGAAGTGAGTTTAACCAGACACAAGTCCCCTTTGCTAACCTGCGCTGGGTCAAGGAGATAAAGTATAGTGAGAGAATGATAAGTATACGCCGACGCTTTAGATACCCGTTGCTACAGAGAAAACGGTTCATTAAAATAATTAAGAAATTCATGAAAGACATGCAAATATACTATTTGTTGACATTGTCGTTTTTAGGAGAGAATGCACAGATCCTGCCCTGTCTTCTCTGTGATAGTATAATATATATATATATATATATATATATAAACAGAGATAACATTGGTTAATGCCTTCATTTCCCGGCTGCTAAATATGACCGGCAAGTAGTCTTCGCACAATATGTAAACACAAACAGAACATTTTAGCACGGGTCCATCTTTCTTTCGAAGTTTGTGGCTGCATAATTGCAGGACAAAGAGATCTTACAGCTACCTAGAAATGATGAAAAAACTGTGAAGTGCGCTCTTACATATAAAAGAAGATTTTCCTCGTGCTTAATTTAATTACCAAAGTATAAAGCACTGTTATTCCACAGTTATGATCATTATAGTGATTTAGCCTTGGTTTGTACAATCCATTGTATCCTAAGCACAGCCCACTTAGAATGTACGTATTCACTATGCTTTGCTTACCACAAAGCACAGCAGAACCCACTAGTACCATTCTTATTCCAGAGGAGCGCGTGAGCGCTGGTCTCTTACTCGTATTTGTTCTGTGCGAATTAGAAATTCAGAGATAACTACGATTAAGTGCTGTATAACCTTATTAGACAAGCAGGGTGATCGTAACTGCTCATTGACACCGTTCACGTACCACAAAACCTCGGTTTAGAAGCTTGGAAACATGCGCATGTCTTAAGTACCTCGCCTAAATGACCGCACATTCGAATGCACTTATCCAGTTAATGAAACAGAGATTTTAGGGGGACTTCATTCATTTGCAGTGCTGCCTGTATTGCTTAAAGCACAAGACAGATAACAAAAGTAAAGAACATCTATTGGGATCCGACAATCTTGATCCCACATGTCTGCCAAAGAAAACGATAAGGTGATTGAAATAGTGATGATCTTGAAAGGCTGTTTTATGTTCTTAAGTACCGAGCTTGATATCGTTTCGAACAGAAGGCGAGCGCTTTCGTTATGCGTAGTACACTCGCTTTCCGACACAATCATTGGCGTTGCTTTTCATATCTGAACACAAACTCTGCAGATATAGAGACGGCAGTGTGCACTCTCTCTATCTATCTGTGCGCGTGCGCGCTTTGTTTTTGTTTTTATCTCACTCCCGTTTTTCCTCGCCCACCTTCTCACACATGGAAAGTAGCATAGCACGCATGCTGCTATAGGCTAGCCTCACCAGATATCATTAACGTTACTCTCTCTCTTCATGTCTGCATTCATGGTAGATGAAGAATGACCGATGCTGTCGTACTGGTGCGAAATAATCATAGCCTAGTTAGATTAGTTTGAAGAAAGAAAAAAAAAGATTGCTGCTAGAAACGTTAGGTGTCTCAAGTGAGCCTTAGTCGTACAGCCAGACTGAGCTCAAATAGGAGTCGCAGGCATACTACTTTAATCATTGAAAGCTGATATAATCTGTCAGACGAGTGTTCCTGTTCAGGGACGCATAGCACACCATGGTGTACGTGAATTTCGCGTCCTATTTGCATGATAACGAGTAGTTGAGGTAATCTACAGGTGGGAATTTTCCCAGCCATTAACCCGACTCTCTCATTATAGGAGGCGGGACCGCTACAAGTCCATTGTCTTTTTGTCAAGTTACGTTATCAAGTTCAAGTAAGCTTATTTCTTAACTTGATCAGCTATAACGTTGGTTATAATGATCGATGGTGGCACTGCCAAAAGAATTTATATTTGTGCTAATTTTTTAGCCATTGTGCACTGGAGACACACATGTAATTTGGTAGAGGCAATTAATCAAAAATAGCTGCCTCGGAGTTCATTCGGCACGTTACGGCCTTCAACCAAATTTAGGAGATCATTCTGCTAATGCGTTAAAATTTTTGGCTACTTCGCCGTCGTGTAGACTAGTTTGAGGGTTTTTTTAGTAGCCATAGAACAGGAAGTTCTCTAAAAACAGGTGTGGCTAACAGTTTTAGGTTTCCATGCCTTGCTCTATCATATGACTAATTGAGATAGGGACATCATATCAGCTGGTTCAATGAAATTTCACAAAGCTTTCGGAAAACAAGTAATGCTGGATGATGTAACACATCATTGAGCAAATCTGTAGGACGAAAATCGTGCATCTTGACTGAACAATAGTCATGCTGCCTGAATCTGTGGACAGAAGGCGTAACAGAAAAAAAAAAGATTACCCATAAAGCATTGCAAGGTGAATGACTACCACAGGGGCTGCACCCTTCTAACTAAGTTGGAAACTACGAGAATGAATGCTTACATGTGTCTCCGCAGTCACCTTTTAAATCGAGTAGCTCTTACACACTTACCTTTTCACTTGCTTCGACCTCTCTCTCCATTTTTTTTCTCAAAGGACTTCTTAAAAGATGAGCATCACGTAATGAAGTGAGCGTCATGACAATGAGAGCTAAGATCACTGATACCTTGAAAAGCTAGCACGAATAAGCTCTCGTCTAATTAAAAAGTTATTCTCGTTGCACAGCGCCTTGATTAAAACGTTAAAAAAAGTGCTTCAATGATTTTCGGAAGGTCAGGTCCTCGAAAATAGCCCTTCGAAAATATTTTGTGACTTCTTCCCCCAAAGAATATGCTTCCAAGCGACGAAAATCGACGAAGAAGCCTGGAGTATGCGCATCTGCTCTCTTGAACTACACTGCTACTGTCCACTCCAGTACAACCCAGCCATCTCGCCGTGCGTTATGACGCTCCATGTCCTATAAATATTGTCGCGGCTACGCGCGGAGGTTAGAAGAAGACAAAGAGGTGGTGTGGAGCGCGCGCATGAACTGGGCGGTTGATCGTACTGGACTGACTTTCGCCTTTGGCTGCTCCCTTCATGTGCTTTCATCTTTCATCACCTCTAAATAAACCCACACCTTCGTTGCAACTTGGTGGAGGTGCTGGATACATCACCCTGGACGACCACGCAGCTCTGCCGACTTCGTGACGGAGCAGACGCTTGGCTGGCTTGCCATGACAGGCAGCGGACATGGAAGATTCGAGAGAAGGCTCCATCGGCGGTGAGCCCCAAGACCATCGCACAGGCCAGGCTGCGGAGCCACATCCAAGCACCTTTTCGGGGAAGCCGGATGAAGACGTAGAAGACTGGCTGAAGCACTACCAAAGAGTGAGTAGCCATAACCGCTGGAGTACGACGAAGCAGCTCGAGAACGTGGTATTTTTTCTCTGCCGGAACCACACTTCTCTGGTTTGATAACCATGAGAGCGTGTTGACAACCTGGGACGATTTCGTCGACGAATTTAAGAAGTGCTTTGGTGACTCGATGTCTAAACAAAAGAAGGCTGAGCAGTCGCTTTCACGCAGGGCTCAAGTGCCTGGCGACACATGCACAGGTTACTTTGAGGCTGTTTTAAAATTATGCGGAATAGTGAGTGTGACAATGTCTGATGAGGATAAAGTGGGGCATCTCCTGAAAGGAATCGCAGAAGATGTTTATAATTTTATGATAACGAAAGAAGACCTCAGAACCCCTTCCGATCTAAGGCAGCACTTTCGGACGGTTGAAGCCCTTAAAATGCGGAGACCTTTACCACAATTTGGGCGCTTAGACAATGTAATCACCGTTGAAAGTTTGACAACCCCATCTGATGACGACATTTCCTCGGTAATACGCCAAGTAGTCAAAGAAGAGCTTGCTCTGCTTCGAGTTGCCAACAGCTCATGAGTGTCATCAATGCGCCTTTGACCAGCGCCCTCATGCACCACAACCATCTTGGTCTCGCCAGAGTTATCCGGAACCTCGTGTGACCTATACCGAGTGGTTTGTAAGCCGGAACATGCGCCCTCTCGGAAATCAGGGACGTAGGCCACATTCCGCCCCAAAGATTTCCTACTCGGACTCCTTCTCCCGTCTACAACCAACCAGCCAGGCCGTTCTCACCGGGGACGACAAATCGCGACTACCGCACTTGCTACCATTGTGGTTTGCCTGGAGGCACCGCTAGGTACTGCCCTCACCGCCAGCAGCGAGCTCCGCGATTTAATGCCTACACCCCTCCTACGCCCTCAGTCGAGCCGTGGTCGTTCCCCAGTTCCTTTCAACGACGGCAACAGGAACGCGCGACACGAGCTGACTCCCCGATGTTTGACCGCAGCCTTACCCCGCCACCGATGCGACAACAGCGATCCCCGTCACCGCGTCGTCGCTCTCGTTCACCGCCACCGCTGGGAACTAGCTGGTGCGACCGATGGGGGCGAGGCTGCAGTACGATCGCCTTCATCAAGATCCCCTTGTGCAGTAATGTTAAAGAACAAAGTGTGTGTTTATTTAGACAATGTGAGTACGGTAGCATTAGTTGATACCGGGGCTGCAGTCTCGATAATGAGTCTGGCTTTCAAAAATGGTCTTGGATAAAAGTATTGTTTGCTTGGGACCAGAACGCTACCTTTCGCGGTGTTGGTGGAGAACTGTTGCGCCCAATTGGTGTTTGTTGTGTATTGATCACCACAGGTAGTCAAAAATTTATGACTGAACTTACTGTGCTCGCACGCGCTACCCATGAAGTTATCTTAAGTATTGATTTCTTGCGTGAATGTGGGGCGACTTTGGATTGTGGTAGTGGCGCCATTTCTCTGCGCAGTGCCGTGCGTACACCCGTGACCGAATTCATTAATGATACCTCGGACGTTTTCTCGGTGTTGCAAGATGTTTGTGTGCCCCGACGGACAGCACTGTTCGTACCCGTACACTCTTCTCGTCCTGGTAAGGGATCCTGCTATGGATTAGTCGAGCCTAATTTCAACAACGCGCTCAAGACAAATGTGATAGCGCCTCGTTGCCTCGTTGCCTCGTGCTCTACGGCTCTGCGGCTACGTTGCCACGTGCTCGACGGCTCTACCCACTTGTGGACAGTAAATCTCTCAACACAACCGATATCTCTGCCGGCAGGACTTAAACTGGCAAACTTTGACGAAGAAACTACGATAACCGTCCTAACCGTGGAACTGTCGTCTGCCGGAGCGAAATCCCATTCTGATTCCTACTCTGATTATTCGCTTGACTTTGAGCGCATGATCAACAAGTCGCTGCCTTCTGCTGAGCGGCGTCTCCTTCAAGAGGTGCTGGCAAGTTACGCTTCAGGGTTTGATTTTGTACAAGACCAAAAATCAACTAATACGCTGCCACCGTCTCGTACGCAACATCGAATCAATACCGGGCAAGTGTCACCAATTCGTCAGAAGCCTTACCGCGTTTCGCCTTCTGAGAGGAAAATCATCGCCGAGCAGGTTCAAGAAATGTTGCGGAAAGGAGTCGTACAAGAATCATGCAGTCCGTGGGCAGCTCCGGTGATTCTCGTCAAAAAGAAGGACAACTCGTGGCGGTTTTGCGTGGACTACGGCCGTATCAACGCCATCACAAAAAAAGACGTGTACCCACTGCCACGTATAGATGACGCCGTCGACTTTCTGCACTCCGCGTCCTATTTTTCTTCCAATGACTTGTGGTCAGAATACTGGCAAATTTCTATGCACCCCTCGGACAAGGACAAGACAGCCTTCGTAACACCCGACGGCCTCTTTGAGTTCAACGTTATGCCTTTCGGCTTGTGAAACGCTCCGGCGACATTCGGAGAGGTTTATGGATACAGTGCTCCGCGGACTCAAATGGAAAATTTGTATGCGCTAACTATATGACGTGATTATTTATGGCACGACGTTTCAAGAGCATAATCACCGCTTATCGATCGTGCTTGACTGCATACGGCGATCTGGCCTGATTTTAAATTCCAAAAAGTGTCACTTTGGTGAGCGTGAAGCTCTTGTACTAGGCTTTCTGGTCGACAACCAGGGAATACGACCAGATCCACAAAAAAATTGCGGCGGTTCGTAACTTTCAGCAACCAAAGACGGTGAAAGACCTCCGAAGTTTCTTGGGCCTTTGCTCATATTTCCGCCGATTTATCAAGAATTTCGCACAGCTTGCTTCTCCTCTGACGTCCCTTCTTCACAAGGACACGCCATACGTGTGGACGGATTCCTGTGAGGCTGCATTTCAGCAACTGAAGTTTTTATTGCGATAGCAATTATATGGACACTTCAACCGGATTTCTGCCGTCGGCGTCGCCGTCGCCGTGAGGTTCCGTATAGATAAAATCTTCGCCGCGCGCCGTATGCCCGAGCGGAAGCGTGCGTGGACGCGCGCTATCACGGAGAGCGAACGCACTGAATCTCCCACGCGCAAGCAAGGAAGCGGAAAGCCAGCGCCGGAGGGAGCGAGGGGGGGGGGGGCACTTCTACTCTGAGAAAACAACCGCGCTCGTCGCTCACCCGCAGTCTCTTATCTCTCCCACGCGCAAGCAAGGAAGCGGGAAGCCAGCGCCGGAGGGAGCGCGGGGCGCACTTCTACTCTGTCAATTACCGCGCTCGTCGCTCGACCGCACAGTCTCTTATCTCCACACGGCTCTGACCTTTATGCACTGTGCATTCGCCGCTCAGTTTCTGTTGAAGCGATAGACCGCACGTACCTTCGCCCGCTGCAGCGTATGGGCTTGCTGCCAGCGTTTTGACAGTCGTTGTCTGCAGTCATTCAGTGTGATCTATTCATGTTTGTTTGTGCGCGCTCACACCAGGCTTGTTCATTCAGTTAGTAATAGTCGGGCCACATTTTCCAACGCACGCTACACATGTAATGCTGCCCGGATCGGCAGTGCAGCGCTACAGGTGTGTCCCTTCGCACGCGCTGCCCACGGGAAGCGCTTCTCATTAACACCACCGTTTCACACGCGCCTTCTCGTGGTCATCGAGTCTCTCTTCATGTCGGTCTACTTACGCCGCAGCACACCTGCTTACTTAATCAGCTCATGTTTACTACAATTCATATTGCTACCAAAGCCGCTCACCTTACTTCGTATGACATTGCTGTGTTGCTATTGCATTCATTGCTTCGCCCTTAGGGCGAAACTGTGACATTTTTTACTGACTTCCGGACCGGTCCTGATGTACTTCAATCCCGCTGCCCTCACTGAACTGCATATTGATGCTAGTGGTGTTGGTGCTGGTGCTGTGCTCGTTCAGATCTGCAACGGTCGGCAGCATGTCGTCGCTTATGCCAGTCGCACACTTACCAAAGCGGAGAAGAACTACACCATCACCGAACTGGAGTGCCTAGCAGTTGTCTTCGCCATTCAGAAGTTCCGGCCGTATTTGCACGGCGGCGAGTTCACCATAGTGACTTACCACCATTCACTGTGCTGGCTTGCTGGGCTCCGCGACCCATCCGGCCCGATTAGCCCGTTGGGCATTGCGACTTCAAGAGTACAGCTTTTCAATTACCTACAAGACCGGACGATGCCACACGGATGCCGACTGCCTCTCGCGCCTCCCGTCACCGTACGTAAACGCAGAGGACGATGACTTCGACGACTATTTAGTCTCTATTTCGTCCTACATCCCAGACCTCAGTAGCTTCAAGAGCGACCAACATCGTGACTCTGCCTTGAAACATTTATTGGAATCTGCGCATGATTCGACAGGGCAGCCATTTACTATTTCTAATGGTTTGCTCTGCAAGAATAATTACTCAGCTGACGACCCTCCATTGCTCTTAGTAGTGCCAGAAAACCTGCGCCCTGCGGTTCTTCGTTCGATGCACGATGGCATCACGTCCGGCCACCTTGGCTTCGCACGCACACTACACCGGCTCCGCCAGAAGATTTACTGGCCAAAACTCTGGAAAACAACGTAGCAGTACGTCGCCAGCTGTGCTGTTTGTCAGCGCCACAAGCAAACAACGAGTGGCCCTGCAGGTTATTTGAAACCTGTCACGCCACCGACGTCGCCTTTTGAAAAAGTTGGCATTGACTTGCTCGGACCACTCCCAAAGACATCCTCTGGCCACCGGTAGATTATAGTGTGCGTGGATTACTTAACTCGTTACACAGAAACAGTGGCACTTACATCTGCCACAGCAGCTGATGTCTCTTCTTTCCTGCTGCACCGCGTCATCTTACGTCACGGGGCTCCACGGGTTGTCATGAGTGATCGTGGATGGCAATTTACTGCCGAAGTTGTTGAAGGACTTCTGCGGCTTTGTGGTTATTCTTATCAGCATTCCTCTCCTTACCACCCGCAAACTAATGCTCTCACTGAGCGGACGAATCGCACCCTTACCAACATGCTGTCCATGTATGTCGACGCTGACCACAAAAACTGGGACGCCGTCTTGCCTTTCGTTACGTACGTGTACAACACTGCCAAGCATGAAGTTACTGGATATGCACCGTTCTTTTTGCTTTACGTACGCAATCCACGGAGCTTTCTGTACACACTTATGCCCTTCCAGCATCATGAAGACCTGTCCATTGCTCAGACTTTGTGTCGTGCAGAAGAAGCACGGCGACTGGCACGTCTGAGGACATTGTCCTCGGAAAGGCCTCAGCAAGAGCATCTACGATGGCCGGCATGTTCCCGTGAGCTTTTCACCCGGTGACTATATTTGGCTGTGGACACCAGTTTGCAAAATGGGCTGTACCGCAAGTTTCTCGCCACCTACTCTCGACCCTTCGTCATTCTCGCTCGTCTAAGTGACGTAAGCTACGTTGTCGCCCAAGTGACTGCAAACAATCGGCGCTCGCGCGTGACACAAGTTGTTCATGTGGCTCGCCTCAACTCACTACGGCATGCGCGATAATCCGATCGTGGTTTTGGCACGTAAAACCCCATAATTAATTTTTTTTATCAAGCAGTATTATCACCAATCCATTTAACTCGCTCGGCGAGCTTCGTCTGCCCTCAGGGAAAATGTCGCGGCTACGCGCGGAGGTTAGAGAAGACAAAGAGGTGGTGTGGAGCGCGCGCTTGAACTGGGCGTTGATCGTACCGGACTGGTTTTCGCCTTCGGCTGCTCCCTTCATGTGCTCTCATCTTTCATCACCTGTAAATGAAACCCACACCTTCGTAACAATATGTTCAGGCGGCTCTGCTCGAATACTATGGTGCGACCCACTTCCAATGTCCGAGAGAGGGGAAAATGTGCGTTCACCTCATCCTGCTCCTGCGGCTGCAGATCATACATAATTGTGCTGCTAGCATGACTGAATTCCCGAAAAAAAAAACCGGAAAGTTCCTGCGTTAGTGAAACCTCGATATCGCCGTATATCTCTGTGATAACCTTCTTGGATCGCGCTGCTGCTTATTAATGTATTTTTCCGCCTTCGCTCTTAGTAAGCGCCCTATAAAGTGTGCCAATGCATGCGTTTTAATGCGGAGCACACTCCCAGTTCAGTTAGTATTTTGCCCTCGTCGCGTCAACTTGTCGCTGTGCGGTCGCGTTCTTAATTTTTTTTGTATAAACAATATGCAAACGAGCTAACCCACCAAGATGTCACTGCGGTCTATTTGTGTCTTGGTCAATTACTGCGCTACAGCCAACCAGCAATCTCTACAACACCTTCCCTCCGCCCAACTAACCCCTCCAGCGTTGTGACCGGTAGAAAAGTTGGGTCGAGCTTCGCCACACCTCACAACATGAAACACATGACCAGCACGGCGTCAACGCTCCCAGATTGCCTTACATCCGAGTGTCTCCGCTTGTACCACTTGGCACGCAGTAATTAGGAGCTGCCAGACGAATTTTAGTAAAATGCCCACGTAGAATTGCAGCGGTGTCCCATCGTGTTCTTTCTTGCCCCGTGACTCTTCTGACAGTGCATCACGAATTTGTACGGCATTTTTGACCCCCGATATCGACAAGGCAGCCTAAGAAGTTTTTCGAGATGCAGAAGCTATATTATGCAAGCAGCTTCACAGTGTAAATGAGGTTTCAGTCAGTAGCAACCATAGGGGCGGGAAATCGATATATGAAGTTGTTTTTATTCATGTGACATTCTTTGCCTCATTGCGTCCTTATGGGAATGCCACAGCATAATGTGGAGTATAACGTGAGGGGGTTTTGAATTTTGTTTTCTTTACAGTGTTACCCCAGCGAAGAACGGACCAGTACAAAGGCATGCGAAGAACTGCCGGCACTGAGTTTTCTTTTTTTTTTGTCAAAATGATAGCCGGGTAGCAGACGATGTGATGACGTTTTGCCTTGATTAAGTACTCACTTCGGGTTTCGGCCAACATCTCAATTAAATATACAAGAAAATGACGCACCCAATTTAAGCATTTCATTTAGTTTGTGTCTTTAGGTCCCTGCACACCAAATTGCGCCTAAGTTTTAGCCACGTATTTTGTGTGGATGGCCAGGAGAAGGCGCTATGAAGATTTAGCCGCTGCTGCTTGCTCTGTCGTGTGAGGTGTTGTGGGCTTCTTGAATATTTCCTAAATTTCTGCCAGACAAGAAATATTTTGTTTCTAAAGATAGGAGTCGTTTGACTTTCAGTAGATGGATGGATGGATGGATGTAAAACTTTAATGAAAGTCCTGAGGTACGCGACTCGGCGCGCAGCGGGCCGCTCCCACGTTGGGACAGTCAGGCCATGCCCGACCGCCGCATCGTGGGCCCTCTGGACAGCCCATAGTTGCGCCCCGGCATCGGGGCTCTTGATAGCGGAGCGCCACTTGTCCTTATTGATTTGTTCCGTGCCTCGCAACGAGGGGCGACGCCAGAGCATATGGTCTAGGCTAACGAAGTCATTGCAGTGTCTGCAAGAACTACTGGCATAAGTGTCGGGATAAAGCTTGTGTAATAAAGCTGGGCTGGGATACGAGCCTGTTTGCAATAATCTGAGGGGTCAATGCCTGCGCTCTATTTAACTTCTTGTGAGGAAGGGGAAGTCTCTCCTGCCGAGATAAAAGTGCTGCGTAATTTCGTTATATGTTGTCGGTTCATCTCTGTTCTTCACCACTGCGGGCCGGCCGGGTAGTTCTCCATGGTCGCGGAAAGCGAGACTTCGCGCCTTGGAGTGGGCCAGCTCGTTGAGGTTTGTGGGGCCTCCCATGATGGATCCCATGTGAGCGGGGAACCACGTGAGAGCGCGGGGGGCGATGCTTTTGCCGTCGAGGATGCGACAGGCTTCCTTACACACTGCGCCAACGCTGAAGGACGCGGATGGCTGCCCTGGAGTCGCTGAAGATGTTGGCATGTTTCTCGTCTAGGAGGGCCAAGGCAATGGCCACTTGCTCGGCCGCAAATGACGACGTGCTTCGTACCGAAGCTGCGTTAACGGTCGAACCCCTGTGGTTGATGGACACTACTGTGAAATTTTTGCTGTTGCCATATTGGGCCGCGTCAACGAAGCAGCTGCCGCCAGGGAGTTCTGTCACCTGGCGTAGGAGCGCCACGGCCCTGGCCTTCCTTCTTTCCACGTTGCACTGGGGATGCATATTGCGCGGGGTGGGGGATATGATTATGTGGTCTTTCTGCTCTTTCGGAAGACCATGGTAGGAGTCTTCGACCTTAGCCGGGGGGGCGCCCATCTCTGTTAGGAGTCGTCTGCTCGCCGTGGTGCCGGCGAGTATGAGAATCTGTGCCCTTTCTTGTGCTTCTGCAATTTCTTCCAGTGTATTATGAATACCCAACTGCAGAAGTCGGTCGGTGCGCATGTAGTTTGGTGCGCATGTAGGTGCGCATGTAGCGCGCTCTTGATCCCCCTCCTTATCATGGCATTTAGCTTGTCTCGCTCGGCCCTCTTCCAGACGTGCATGGTCGCTACGTACGTGAAATGGCATAACAAGAAAGCGTGGACTAGCCTTATCAGATTCTCTTCACTCAGGCCTCTCCTTCTGTTAGCTACCCGCTTGATTAGACCGATGACGCTATCCGTCATCCTTGCTAGTTTGTGAATGGTGATGCTATTTGTGCCCGCCCCTTCGAGTGTCATTCCCAAGATTGTAATGGACGCGACTTTGGGAATCGGATCTCCGCACTTGATGTAGAGATTAACGTCAATTTCGGTGGGGGTTTCCAGTTCTGTGGCTTGCGGCCTTTTCTAGTTGGGCTGTAGAGAAGGAGTTCCGATTTCTTTGGGGAGCACCAGAGTCCCGTGGCCGCTAGAAAGCGCTTTGTAGTGTCGACAGGTTCCTGAAGTGCGGCTTCGACTTCTCCGTCACTGCCTCCCGCGCACCAGACAGTGATGTCGTCCGCGTAGATCGTGCGACCGATGTCCTGGATCTTGCCTAGGTATCTCGAGAGGTTGACCATTGCGATGTTGAAGAGGAGCGGTGAGATGACTGACCCCTGGGGGGAGCCTCTTCAGCTCAGCTCCATTTTCTCTGATTCCAAATCTCCAGCGTTGAGGATGGCGCATCGTTTGCTCAAGAAAGACCTGACGAAGGCATGGAAGGACGAGCCCAGGTCGAGTTTGGAGATAGCGTCGAGAACGAACTCGTGACGGATGTTATCAAAGGCCAATTCTCCAGGTCCAAACCAAGGATGGCTCTCGTGTCCCGAGTGCAGCGTTCCAGAATTTGGATCTTGATAAGCTACATGGCTTCCTGGGTGGAGAGGCCTGGCCTGAAACCTATCGTGTTGTGAGGGAAAAGGTCGTCGGTTTCGATATACTCGGCAATTCTGTTATGAATGGCGTGTTCGGCCACCTTCCCTACACATGATGTCAGTGAGATGGGGCGGAGGTTGTCCAAGCTCGGCGCTTTACCGGGCTTTGGGATGAGTATGACCTTCGCCACCTTCCATTGTTCCGGTACAATTCCCTCCTCCCAAATGCGATTTCCCTCCTCCCAAAACTCAACCGATTCGTCCTCTAGGTTTCTGAGAGCCTTGTTGTTAATGTGATCCGGGCTGGGTGCCGACCTGCCATTGAGGTCGTGTAGGGCGCGGCGGATTTCACTGACTTGGAAAGGCTCGTCAAGCGCGGAGTTCGGCTTCCCTTTGTATACGGAGTATGTCGCCTCATCGGCCACAGTTTTGAGCGACAGGTACTTCTTAGCTAGTATCACGAGCACTTCCTCTTCCGAAGACGACTTCTTGGCTTCGTGGAGCGCTTTAGCGAGGACACTTCTCTGGTTTGACTTGGTGCAGGAGTCGTCAAGCAAGTGTTTGAGAAGATTCCACTTCCCTCCCGTGCGCATCTGCCCGTCGATAGAATTGCAAATTTCGTCCCATTGCTGCCTAGACAGGGATTCGCAGTGCTCGTCGATCTGTTTGTTTATCTCGGCTATCTTCTTCCTGAGCTTGCGATTCAAGCGTTGGCTTTTCCACCTCTCGAGGATTGATTGCTTGGCCTCGAGTAGGTGTGCTAGCCTGCTATCCATTTTATCTGTCTGCAGATCCGTCTCTATGGTTTTGGTGGTGGAGCAGACATCTTGGAGAATTAGTTCGGACCACTGGACGAGGCTCTCGGGCTTTTCTCCACTGGCGGCGCGGGCCTTGCGAACATCACGGAATTTGTCCCAGTCAGGGGCCGAGAAGGCCTTTTTTTCTTTTCTGCTCCACTTCTAGGCTGGTGGTCGTGATGTAATGATCGCTACCAAGGTCTATGAGCAGATTCGACCACACGGCTGAGCCAGCGTTTTTAACAAAGGCGAGATCCGCGACAGAGTCCCTGGTCGAGGAGGTGCCGCGTCTGGTGGGAAAGGCTGGGTCCGTCAATAGAGAAAGTCCCTTCAGTAGACGAAAATTCTTTTCATGTTCAGAGGAGTTTAGTTAAAGTCAAAGAACTCGTTGTATAGAAGTCGTTAGATTTTTCTACTCGCCTGTGCAGGCTCAGGTATTTCTCCGCCAGGCCGGAAGAGCACTGCCTGGATGTTTCAGCGTGATGTTCAACCTATACAGTAAGTTGATTTGCTGTAGGTTCCTTTCTTTGTGAAGCGTGCTTTCGACTACTTGGGTTTTTATAAAGTGCACCCAAAACACGCTATACGATACATTTTGTATTCAGCCTCCATCGTAATGGAGACGAAATTTCTTTGTAAAGCGTGCTCCACTGTCTAAAGAGTCTTGCTGCAGCAAAGCTATCCTTTCTCCTCTGTTACAAACTGGCGGTCGTCTCTGCAAACCTTCTAACTTTTCTTGCAAAATATAATAAAATACAAGCACTTTACACGAATGTCATGTTCCCGTATTTTGCCCTGTAATTCTCTTCACGTCTCATACACTACTATAAGGAAATGTTTGGAAGAAAATTGCTGCCCGTGCGAGCTTAAATGGCTGGTCTGCTAAAAAAAAAGATATCTGTTGTTCTTGCTGGGTTTTTGTTTTATTTTGTTAATCGTTCCCTACGGCAGTAGCTTAAACTTTTTTTATATACTTTTTTTCTTAAACGATCTGAAGAAACAAGCAAGGATCAGTACACTCTCCTGGTATCCATAGCCGCGTAACTGCGGACGTCAGAAACAATGTGAAATAGCCAGCACCATAAAAAGAGAGATAAAAAAAGAAGGAAAACACCTAGGGGCTTTAGCGCTGTGGCTGTTTCGACGTAGTGATGTAGGATTGTTTCTCTTTAACACTTGCAGCTATTTTAGAAGCCTGAAAGCGTGAAACAAAAGCAGAAGAAGGTGGGAAGTATTAAACAGGCGTCATTGCGCAGAAACAGGCCTAAAATTCTGCAGTATGCAGCAAAGAAGTCAGAGCAGTGGCAGCAGTGAACCGAAGCTCAGAAGCCGGAACTGGGCACGAAGAAAAGAAAAAAAGCGCAGGAGTCTAAAAGTTTACCCGGTGTCTGGAGAAACTGTTCGCCCTCCTTTTTTTAATTGACATGTGAACAATGGCATCCACTTTAGAGAAATCAGCCTCGTAAGCTGCTCTCATTCTGGCAAGAACTAAACTTGGAATCTATTTCGCGCGCACAATAGTTCTAGAAATGAAGCGGGCTGTGAGTGCCGAATGCTAAGCTAGAGAGGGGAAGCACGGCAGCTGTTAGGATGACGGGATGGGATGGGCGCATGAGTCCTCATCAGGATGGCCGTACCTGATGCTTATTTCTGTGTTGTACGCTTTCTGCACGGTCAAAAAATCCAAGGTAGGTGTGGCAGTCCTCTGTTTACCCTCAATCTGACAGTCTATAGCACAATGAATACAGTATAAGTCTGCTCTGGAACTTCCCGACGCTGCTGTTCAGCCAAATGGAATATAATGCAGCGGCTGTCGTCCTGCCGATCAGTCAAGAACGAATTCCAGAGAGCTTACGTTAACCCACACCGAGTGAACACCGGGTGTGCAGCGCGTGAAACGTCGTTGCCATATCAACGCCGTCGTGCCGTTGTCGACGTCCGAGTCAATGTAAGGCAAGCTATCGTATAATTTAGGACAAGACTTAAAGCTTTCTTTTGAATGTTACTTGACCACTCTTCTCTCAAGTACACTTCGGCATACAGCCATCTGATGGCGCGGCATACTTTGATAGCGATCAAGAAGAAAATGCATGCATCAAATTGAGGCATGCCTCAATTTTGCGCGCACTAAAGTGTGCGCAAACTTTTCATCTTAATATTGCGATAGCAATTATATGGACACTCAAAAGCAGATTTCTGCCGTCGGCGTCGCCGTCGCCGTCGCCGTGAGGTTCCGTATGACGTCATTTGGAGAAGAAATCGTCGCCGCGCGCCGAACGCTGTATGTGCGAGTGAAAGGGCGCGAGGGGCGCGTCTTTCACGGGGAGTGAACGCACGGCGGAGAACAAACGCGCGTTCTGCGCCGTGCTCGCTTAAGGGCTGCAGAAGTAGGCGTCTCTGTTCTCCTTCACAATCACCATGTATGTAGAGCAAACGCGCCTTCTTCCGATGAGCGAGAGGCCGTGGGGGAGGGGGAGGTAAGGGAGGCGACGTTTAGCTGCGGCACGCAGTGCCTATTTATATCAGAGGCTCCGGCAACAGTCACCAACGCCGAACGCATTTTGAGCGAACGCGGGCAAAACGCCGATGGCGTCGACAACAGTTCTGCGTGTTGCCGATGCTGCTGCATGTCCAAGTTTATACAGCTGATAAAGCTAATATCATTACTCCGTATAGCTCTCTACAAGTTTGCTATCGCAATTGATGCTTCGCCTTTCAGGTGAAACTGCGACAACTTTTTTTTACTTATGATGATGATAATTTATTTTTGCGCGTCTCGGACTTACAGTCGTCACTGTGCGTTGCATAGCGCAGCTTGCAACACCGAAACCGCGTTCCAGGAGACCCACTTCGTGAATGCGTCTCTCTCTCGTTCTCATAGCGCGCAAAACCTCTTCACCTCGCAGAGGATGAGCGTACGAACGCGCCAGCTGTGGACGAAGACAACGATGCTCGATCGCAATCATATGGTTCCCATAAATACATGTTCTGGAAGCGTGGCTGTATAGCCTAGTGGTTACGACGCTTGCTTTCGGTCCGAGGGTGCGCGAGTACGAGTTCCGCCTCGGCAAGAAAGTTTATTTTCTTTTGTTTCTTGGTAGTTTCTTGATACGCACCACGAACCACAAATTACGGTTGGCTTAAACAGCTTCGCTGTAAAACACAGACTTAGAAACTGAAGTATAAGGGAACGCGGGTAAAAAAGTAAGCTTCTCGCAAGAGCCCGCGCTGGTAAGAAGTTGAAAGTTCCACGGCAAGTAATCAGGACCGACGTTCGCTCTCTTTTCACCACACGCACTAATAAAGGTGAATTAGGATCTTACCATCTGGTGAAGCCTCGCCACCGCGTTACCACTGTTGGTATTTATTATTGCGATAGCAATTATATGGACACTCCAAGCGGATTTCTGCCGTAGGCGTCGTCGTCGCCGTCGCCGTGAGGTTCCGTATAGAGTCCAACGGCGATGAAATCGTCGACGCGCGCCGTATGCTGTTATGTGCGAGTGAAAGCGCGCGAGGGACGCGCACTTTCATGGCGAGCGAACGCACGGCGGAGAGCAAACGCGACTTCTTCCGTCGCGCGAAAGGCTGTGGGAGGACTAGAGGGAGGGAGGGGAGGCGACGTGTAGCTGCGGCACCAAATGCGTATTTATGTAGAAAACGTTGCGAGGCGAGAAGGTGGTAAAGGCTTCCGACGCTGCTCGACGAGTGTCGCGTTCTGATCTCGTCGAAAACCTCCGAGCCGCCGCCAGAGGCACGGCAACAGTCACCAACGCCGCGCGCGTGCGGTGCGAACGCGGGCAAAATACGCTCGACAACAATTCTGCGTGTTGCTGGTGCTGCTGCATGTCCAAGTTTATACAGCTGATAAAACTACTATCCTTACTTCGTATAGCTCTCTACTAATGTGCTATCGAAATTGATGCCTCGCCTTTCGGGGAAACTGCGACAATTTTTTGGCACATCTGCATCAGATATAAGCTGCTAAGGTTCCCCAGCTATTGTATACCTTTCTGTCTTGGTGCAAAATTAATTGTACGTACGGCTTTATTGGGAAATTATAGGTAGAACGTTTACGCATATATTACCACTAGTTTGGAGATTGACGTTGTCAAAGTGGCGCTAATTCGATAATTCTTACTTAGTGAGTGATGTTTAGCACTAACCACTTTCAATTTTCCAATTCAAATGTGTGAGAAAAAGTATTTGAATACAGAGGTTTATTACTGAAAATCAGTAGATAATGACTTTCATGACCACTATCATACAAATTGTTGTGAGCGCTGCTGATAAAGTTGTTGTCCAGCAAAAATAGCCATTTTCTTTTCTCAATTGCCTTGTTTTCATTACATAAAGTCCAGGATTCAAAAAAGCACGTAGTACTTGACATAGTTAAAATCCGTTTTTTCCGTTTTCGGCTGGCTTTTAGCAATGCCATTTATTCATAGCAGCATCTCGAAACCAATCAGCGAAATTGAAGCCCACCATCTTATATTACCGCCTGTGACAAACAATGCGGTGCACGCCTATGCATATGTGTTCGTGCGCGCCGTGAACTTTGCTCTTTTTTCTCATCTTTCGCCCCTCTTTCCCCTTCCCCAAGGTAGGGTATCCAACCGAGCTCAACCTGAGGAACCTCATCCTATTTTCCTTATCACTTTCATCTTTGTCTCTTATGTGCTTACAGACAGAGCCTCAGAAAATATGGCTGAGCAGGGATTATTGCCAGACCCCGGTAGCTAACGAGATGTGTTGTATTACTTCTTGCCATCGAACAAAGATCGATGAAGAGACAACTCATGATCGCTGAGCGGGAATTCAGTCAGCACATCGGAAAGCAGCACCGAACATCCCTCTATAACTACAATTTGTAATATAAAAATGAGGAGTTTTTAGCCTGAGACCAAAAACAACTAAGTTTATGACAGGTACATGTTGTGGAGTAGTCCAGATTAATTTCCATTACTTCGGTATCTCTTATATGAACCTAATGCCGAGCACAGCACGCGACTGTTGTTGTGTGTCAACAACAGCCACGAATGAATATCGAACTAGCACCGTCGCGAAACGCCCCTTTATAGTTTAGTTAGAACTCCCCTCGCCTCCACCGCAGCACCAATAAAAAAAAGTGCTTCTTACGCACTTACTTTAGGAGCAGCTTCAATACATGGTCTCCTATAGCTAGACTAAAACCCGTGCTTCCGATAAATACCTTGCGGAGGGCTTTGAGCGCGCGGTGCAACCCGCATTACTCGATACGTAAAAAAAACAAACGAATACATCTCGGTAGGAGCAATTACCCGAACAATGACTTGCACACCCGTGTGCGAAAGCGCTATGTTCCGGCGCATCGCCTCTTGATTCAGTGCAGGTGACCCGTGCACATATGCGCCTTCATTTGCAATGCAAAGTACACTAGAGACACGCCTACATTCCTACAACGTTCTCCTTCCCCTAGGTCGAGCAGCGACTTTACCGAGACGCGCTGTGGCAACAGAAGCGTAGTAATTCACAGTAATTCATGGAAGACGAAGAAAAAAGCTACGGACGGTCATTACACAGATACGCCGTTTATATTCAAGGCGCTGAAATGTGTGGCTTCGAAGAGGCGAACAACGTGTTCACAGCATACGTGCTTCAGCATGGTGTAGCAGTTATTGTTGAGATCTCGATTTGCCTTGTTTTTTCTTGTTTTTTTTTCTTTCATTTTCGGCCCACTTCTTTCTTCCCCAGTGCAAAATAGCACACCAGGTGCAACCAGGTTAACCTCCCCGCCTTTTATTTCCTTTTTCTCTCTCTAATCCGATACAATGCTGAACCTATTTCGTAGGATGTTTCGACGTTGTCCGTGGTTTCAGCTCCTTTTTACGTACCAGGAGGGGGGGGGGGGGTGAGGTACCCTGTAATAACTACAGTAGTTTTTTTGTAGTTTTTTTTACTGAGACGAGACGCTATAGGCGCCGAGCGTAATCCACTAACGTCACCGTTAGTTGGCCAAACAGCGTCCTTGTGTGAGGTGGCGTCTATTTACCGCAGTCCTTTCTTTAGAGCCACGCTGGCCGTCTGTGTCGGTTTCGTGATAGAGGACGTCAAAGATTTTACCTCTTGCGGTAATTTTTTTATACTAAAACAGCTCTTTCGTTCCAAATTTCTACCGCAAGGAGAGACAGTTAATCAGCATTTCTAAGCTGAAATGCCCAAGCTCGATGTAATTGGAAGAAAACGTGCCAATTCGTAGAACTCGAGCGAGTTACTTGTGCGCTACAACAACGTTGCCACCCTCACAGCAATGAGCGTGCGGCACTCTTAAGCAAAACTTCAGATGGCAACACTACCTTTTCGCACGATCTCTATTTCCCATATCTTGCCCATTGAGACTTGTGGTCTCGAAGACTGAAACGAGAGCTTAAAATAAAGCGTTTCCAGGGTGTGGGTCAGATAAAGAAGAATGTGACGGAAGCACTTAGGGTCGTGAGTTTTCAAGACCTCTAGAACAGTCTTGAACAATAGATAAAAGGGGGACGTAAGTCTATAACGTCCCCGAGAGAGTGATTTCAAGCTTACTAATGTTTTCGAATGCTCGATGAAATATGCGAGAAAAAACTAAAACAAAAGAATTTGTTACTTTTGGGTACCACAACATATACTAGGCAAACTTCGTTCAGAAAGCCTTGTGCGAAGTAGTTGTAGCATAAAGTACTGTATGAACAGACGTACACACCACGATGATTATTTTACCTTATGACATTCTAAGCTGAGCCCACGTTGTCCAAAAAGCAACTGAGCAAAAAGCTTGTGAACGTCTTATATTCCGGACAGACGGGCACTCCAAGAACCTTTAGACCCGAGGACATCTACTGGAAAGGCGTTCACTCAGTGACACCCAAAAAAGGATTATCTCCTTTTTGTTGAAGGTCCCCTGCGGAAGAGGAGATATCGAAATTCCTTCATGGACCTAAAGGGGTGACTTCGCGCGCACCTTTTCGACAGCCCAAGGCTTGACGAAACTCAATCGTCGCTTATTAATAAATTTAGTGATTGCAAAATGATATTCCGCTTTGCAGTGGCGCAATTTCACCGGATAGATTCCCTTTTCATCATTTTGCCAGTGTCAGTTTAAATAAGCAGCACCACGTGTTTTGCTCAGGTGTATTAAACGGATCAGCAATCGCACTGTATCGCGAAAAAGTGCATTTCCTGCCTGTCGTACGTTAATTTAGTGCAGTGAGTTGATGTGGCATTAACTGTAATTGATACAACCAAATAACATCCTCTGTCGTTAAAGCCATGGATTGTATAACATGGCGGCGGTGGCGTGTATCGAAAGCGGTTGAATGAATGGTTATAAAATATGCTCTCATAAGTTGAAAACACAAGATCTCAGTGTCACCTGTGTTCTCTTCACACAAACCCACATACTGTTCTGTTTAATCACGCAAATAGGCTTGAACACTAGTTTCTTTTATACAGTGAAATAACATTCCCTGTGCGCTGCTCCTTAATATCCAGCCCGTGCGGCAGGAAATCCCGGCTGGTATGCTCTTGGGAGACAGCATGTGCCGCTTGGTTTCCTGCCAGGTGTTCGTGGCCTGCGGTCCATACGACGTAAGTTTCGGGTAGTTCTTGGCGTCTTGTTATCTCTTTTATAATTTTCACTGCTGCGGCAGAGATTCGGCCTTTTTGTAGGTTTCTAAATGCCATTTGCGAGTCGCTAAAGATGATAGCTGTGACCTTGCATGTGGCGATGCCGAGGATGATGGCCACTTCCTCCGCCGTTTCTGGATTTCTGGCCGGTATGGTGGCAGCGACTAGCTCAGTCCCTTGGTTGTTGGTCACCGTAATTGCGTAGGCTCTTCTACCTGGGTATTTTGCCGCATCTGTATATCTCGTGTTGGGGATCCTTGAGTATTTCTTGCTTAGCGCTCGAACTCTTGCTTAAGCGTCTTCTGTCTTTGTGGTGTGTTGCATGCATGTTTCGAGGTATTCGAGCGACTGAGACAGAGTCACGGAGAAGTGGTGGCAATCCGGCTATCTCGGTGGCGAGAGAAAAATAAAAAAAAACCTCACCCACAGTCTTAATTAATCCATGGCGGGATGAAAAAATTCTGGATCCGGCGGAAGGCAGAAGTGCTAGAACCTGGCACACTAATCACTGAAGCTGTCTTCACTTCATGGTTTTGCTTACATATTTGGAAAAAAGTAGAGTGAGCGTGAATGCCTTCCAAGCACTGTTGTTCAGTCTTTGAAGAAATATCCGCAGGCAAAGTCATCTCATGATCAATATTAGAAACAGTATTAGCCTTAGCTGAATGGTAGAGTGCTTGTGTGCGAGAGAGAGAGAGAAAAACAATGAAAAAGCAGGAAGGTTAACCAGAAAATTTGAGGTTTGCTACACTGCACGGGGAGGAGGAGATTTAAAGAGATAGGATGGGAGAATAATGAGTATCGAAATGGAAATAGGGACACAAGGTTGCAGCGGCACACTTCCCTATCACAGCCTATATCGCAGGCACGTAGACCGCAGGAAGCGAACTAGCGCTCTGGCTTCCTTTAGAGCCCACAGTCATTGTGAAAAGTGTCCTAATATATTTTGCTAATATATTGTCCTAATATATTTTGTGCCCCTAACGCAATACACAGCACCTGCCTCTCCGTACTATAGCGTCCGCAGATACGCAGAAGATGTGCGATGGTTTCTTCAGAGTCAGAAGTTTCACAGGTATGGCTGTCGGCTCATCCATTCATGAACGAGTATGACTTGGTAAACGGGACGAGACGTCAGCACTTTCATTTGCTTATTCTCCTGCTTAGAAAATTTGACGTTTATTTTCGCATCTATGTCCTCTCTTTCTTCGAGAGAGCAGACACCTTGTTGTATAAAATAAAATAAAGTCCAAGCCCTCAGAGCAGGGCTTCGCTGGCGTTATTATTCAACGCATCTCTGGCAAATACCGCAGGGCAAACTAGGTCTAGATAGGTGGTGGTTTGATTCAGCCGCTCAGTCGTGGGTGTGGATCAGGTGAACGAAGTTAGACGTGGGTGTTGTGGAAGTGGTGATGGTGGCCGTTCCCATAGTGCACGTACGTTGTTAGGGTAATAGCCGCACCGCTGACAACGTGGAGTGGTCCGCGGCCATTAGTCTGCTGAGCAGGTGCATGCGTGCTGGTGTTAGTAACGCGTTTGTGCTTGTGTTATAAATGAGCCCTGTTCACGTGGTTAAGTTTGAATGGAGCTAAGGAAAGACTTTACTGCGCCAGCATTTGTTCTGTTTTAGAACGTGCGTGCCTAACTATGTGGCAACTATGGGAAGTCCCTTGCAGTGCGTTAAATTTACTTACCTTCATTGATAAGCTGTAGCTGTAGAACTATTTCGTGTGTAGCCAGAGAAAGAAAGAACAAATCGTTCAAGCTTTGCAGCAAAGCAGCAAGACATTATAAGAAAGCTTGAAGTAGAAGGAACGCAGTTTTAAACAGCAACAACAAAAGTAGTTCTTTTACTCTGCAAAGCGTGAATGGATTTAAAAAAAGTTTCGAAGAAGTTTACAGAAACTCGGCGCTTACAGCGTATCGGAAAAAAAACTGGCAGCCAATACGGGTGCTTTTAGGGCTTCAACGCCTTTAAAGCTCTAACGCGGGCGATAAACGCGAGAATCCTCGCCTTGCGTGACCGCAGCTGCAAAGGCGTGAGGAGCGCTTCATTACTTTTTCTCCTCGCATTCTCAGCCGACCATTATTGACGGCTGCCGCCGAGTATTCGGTGGTTCTTAAGGGCCACGGACACTTGAGCACACGACGCACCCAAGTAATAAGGCGCGTTAAGTGGAGTGCAAAATATTTCCCGTTATCCGCAAAAAACAACCCGCTACGGAGTGTCGCAACCTGTTCGTGCTCGTTCGAAGAGACCCATTAATCTGGTTTTACAACTCGCGATTCAAGCGGCTTTCACACAAGGAATCCGCGACTGGGCCAGGTTGGAGACCTCAGTTCTGGCATCAACTATAACAAAATTGAAAATATGTGATAGATTGACTAAAAAAAAAAAATGACGTCGAGTAGGCTTGCATCAAGAAGAGAAAAAAATTCAAAGCGCAGAAATTTCGTTTTACGGCGAGTGCTCTGGTTCTTTCAGTCCAGCTTATGGGACTATCTCGAGTGTACTTGCGGTCCCACATCCCTTCAGTGTTCAAACTCTACAAGGGTATAGCAGAAAAGCATTGCTGCGAGGCCAATAAAAAGCTTGTGAGACAGTAACTAACCTCACTATCCCCCCCATCCTTTGCTGCTCCCTCACCATTTGTGACCGTTTGTGACCCTCTGAGGCACTTCGAAATTGCACCTCCACGTATATTCCTTCCTCGTGCTCTTCCGTGCACATCAGCGTATCGTACATGAAAAAAAGAATCTTGTTTATCGCTTTTATCACGCTGTCGCCGCATCGCCACTCTCGCACTCTCCCACGGGTACCTCTATTCGACACTTAATCACCCGCCATACATTGTCCCTCTCCCACGCCGATCACAACGCACTGGTCGTCTCCTTGAGTTAGCACAACCACGCTCGCGCTAATACATTTTAAGCCTCGTTATTCTGCCAAGCATAAATATAAACTGAAATGCCATTTTCCGACATATATATACATATAGTAGTAAGTAACTGGATTTTTCAATGGGCCCAGCGTATTTAGGAAAATACGCTTTCCTTGAAAAAGGTCAGTCCACCGACCGAAACTGTTGGGTAAATAATAAACCTAAGATAACCGCGAAGTTGTGCTTCTGATTTTCTTATATATATTATACAGGGGTCCCAGCTATCACGCAGCACGAAGTTAAAAAAAGAGGTATGGCGTTACGCGAAGCAAACGTAGTGCGTATTGTTTCCAGTACAGTGGAGTAGCCGCCAGAAATTTTTTCGTTACAGAGATTTAATTAGGTAATTGTAATTAATTATCTAACTCGAGAAGTACTGTCCTAATTATCAAAGTGTCAATGAGAAAGTTCTAGAGCAACATGAAAAACTCCCGATACAGCTCTCTGTTGCTCAATGTTTGCTACATAAATGCCTTTTTCCCAGTGTGAAAGTTGCCCGCGAATACACGCAGAATTGCCGCGCGACTGGCCGCTCGAAGCACTTTGCGTGCATTTGCCGGCTCCTTTCACGCTCGGAAAGACAGTTTTATGTAGCACGTATTGAGCAGCAGAAAGCTGTATCGGTAGTTTTTCATGTTGCTCTACAACTTCCTCATTGACACTTTGATAATTAGGACAGTAATTCTCGAGTTAGATAATAAATTACAATTACCTAATTAAGTCTCAGTAACGAAAAAATTACTGGCGGCAACTCCACTGTATTGGAAACAATACACACTAGGTTTGCTTCGCGTAACGCCGTTCCTATTTTTTAAATCGTGCGGCGTGATAGCTGGGACACCCTGTATATTAGAAAGAAGTGCCACACATGCGGAAAATGCATGTGGACTTGCTTACGTCTCCGAAGGCAGTGCCCCGGCCGAAACGTAAGCAAGTAAACATGCGTTTGTCGAATGTGTGCCCCTTATTTCTAAGCTTAGTGCATACCTTATCTATAGAACAATCTGTTTGAAATTATGTATGTATAGTGCAACAGACGGTAGTTTGCTCCGGACTTTGCAATGTGGTGAGCGCGGTTCAAATCATGGACCCAGGACCTCAAAGAGGTGCGACCCAATGCCTAACGCATTTCTCTCGCATTTACCGCTAAATCACCACTAAATTTTATGTATGAGTCGTCTACCCACTCCTCACGTAATACTCCTCTACGGGATTTGCCGCAAATAAGATGACGCGGTGTGATCTCGTCACATGGCGAAGAAAAAAAAAAAGTTGGCCAAAGCCGACGCTGAGGATGGAGCTCGGGGGTCCTACGGCTCCGTGTGTCCATTTAGGAGCCGGATGCACTAACCACTGAGCACTTGAGCATTTCTTAAGTTAATGCACTGAAAACAGGTGTAAATGTAAGCGAGAGACAATACGAAAAGGCAATAAATATTCAGGCCGGCAAATACATGCATCCGATAAAAACCTCCACTCTCGCGGCTTCTCCTGCGCCGGAGACACACTACACATACGATACAGCTTTACGGAGAAATTACCAGAGGAGGCTTGGCATTTCTGTCACACATCCGACTTTGCTAAAGTCTGTATATATAGCCCCCCCCCCCCCCCAAAAAAAAAATAGCATATCACGTGATACAGAGGGCTGCCAAGGTTTTGAAATGGCTGAAGAACATATTAAATGTGGTGTAATGTTTATGTATTTTCTATGTGCTCTGTGTAGGACGTTCCAAAAGAACACCGCATTTCCGAAACCTTCATTACAATGGTCAATGCTTTCAGCTCTCGGACGTAAACGACGGACAGTCGCGCAACTTTCGAGCTTATCGGCTTTAGCGGAGTTTTGTGCGCACCTGTGTGTATATTTGGGAGGCCGCATCGGGCAACACTAGAGCCGACGAAGACGTACGCACATCACGAAGTGTTAGTTACTGCAAATAGCGTGGTCTGCACAGCAATCTGCACTTAAGCACCGTGGTGGCTTTGACCGATTTATTTGTTTATTTATTGCGGTGTTTGAAACGTTACCAACAGATGTGTCGGCAGCTTCTCAACAACCCCAGGTTATTACATGAAGGGTAAAACGATGTGAGAGGAAGTTAATCCTTGTATCTACAAAAGAAGTTTGTAAGCACACGCAGAGTAGTTACTCGCTATATTAAAAGCAAAATGGAACACAGCAAGATATAGCGTTTCCCACATAGTCTGCAGAAGAGACTAAAGGAAACATTCTTTCGGCGCACACACACCACCACGTTTAACAAGAAAACAAAAAAGGAATAAACTCTTCACACACAGTTTTTTTATACTACACGAGAAGTTATCAACGCAAAAAACACGCACAAATAATCTTGCAATGTAATGACACAGAACACACAAAAACAACATTCTTCAACCTATAAAAACTGAGAAAACTACAGTATTAAATCAAAATCTCGCTCGATCTCAATAATTGCGCATTATGACTATCTATAAAGAGTGCCTTCAAAGTGATTCGTTCCGCTGATGCGTTGCTCGACAGTCCAATAAATTTGTACATGGTAATACGTCGGTAATTAAATCGGTTGAGCGAACTTCTGAAAACTCTTCTCTGTTATCCCATGGACAACTTATTATAAGGTACGTGTTGTATATTTTAAATGAGAGACCTCATTTGCAACAAGGCACATGTGCGCGACGTATATGGTTAAATGATTTCTGTATATGATGTTTGTAACCTGAACAGATTAACCAAAGAGCTTATGTTACGGCCATTATTGATTCGCGCCGTGAAACTTAGGTTACGTTCTACTGGTTGCAACCACGCTCTATCTTTGTTTGCAGTGATGCCGAGCCCTGTCGAGATGTGTGCCTGAGAAAGCCTGTCCTAGCCAAGCGCTCAGCTGTTCCCAAAGCAATCGTAAAATGCTTTCGGTTACTAATGCAAATTTTGCTGCAAGAACAAAAAAACAAGACTTATGCAGGTGGTCAAAGCATGTATAAATAAATAAATAGACATATAGATAGATAGATAGATAGATAGATAGATAGATAGATAGATAGATAGATAGATAGATAGATAGATAGATAGATAGATATATAAATAGATAGATAGATAGATAGACATATAGATAGATATAGACATATAGATAGATATATAGACATATAGATAGATAGATAGATAGATAGATAGATAGATAGATAGATAGATAGATAGATAGATAGATAGATAGATAGATAGATAGATAGATTAGCGGCACATAATTCGCAAGCATAATACGTGCTAGTAGCACGAATAATGTAGATAGTTCTCAAGCGTTTTGAACTATAATGAACACCATTCTTTCATGTTTTGCAACAGCCTATGGTCCAACAGTAATACGAAGGAAAAAAGTGACGATATTCAAGGTTCTCATTCGAGACGTAAATGCCGCCATTGCAGCACACTATGCAGACGTTATCTGACAATTAACACACCTACTACGTTTTCATCCGCCTTGACACAGCTACAAGATGCGAGAACTTGCATGGTATAAGATAAATACAACAGGATTTGAGGTTGGGAAACTGCTTGTTGATAGTTTTTAAGATTCCTAAATTAAAACTTGTCTAATAAAGACACCGCAATGAAAAGTTGCAGATTAACTTTTACAAGCAATATAGGGTGGTATCTCATCATCAACATTCATGACTTATTCTGTCACTCTTTCTTCTTATTCAGTAAAGAATTAGACTAGGGTGCATCAGCTTGGTGCGACCTCTCTGCCCTTTCATGTAAATAAAGCCATTCTTTCCTTCTTGATTGCAGTGGGTTCCCTCGCGAACTTTCAGGCTTCAGTGCCCAGGTGGGCTTTCCATTTCGTCTGATTTTAATGCGTTTTCAGCCGAGGTGCACAGAACGCTCGGCATCACCTGTTAACCGTCAAAGTGCTATATGAGCGGTAGCCCCTCTGGGGTACAATAAGAAAGCGTTGATGCGCGCATGCATACAAAGCGCGCAAGGAATCTTGGAAACGGTGTTAACGTTGAATAATTATATCGGTTGCCTATTCTGTTCACTGGTGAGCTCTCCGCTCTAGAATTAAAATCCGTTCTGCCTCTACCATGAAAAAAAGGAAATAAACAAAAGAAAAAGAAAACGGGCAGTTTCGGGGATTCTTTGTTATACAGCGTATGTTGGGCTGTTTCAGTCACTACCTCATTCTTCTACTGTTTCTTCGTAGATGTGTGTTACACGTTACCAACCAAAACCCAACTTCAGGTAACTACAAGTATAGGCCGAGACGCCCATTCATTTTCTTGTGAAATGTTAATTAGGATAGATTTGACACTGATGCCACTTTATGCTTGTGGCACACAGAAATTCTCGTAGAGGCGAGCGATGAAATAATCAATAACGTTATTCTTGAAGCGAGATGTGACAGCTACCGCAGCCTGAACACATAGCAAAGTAAATTTCCGTGAGCCTTTTGTTTGAGCTTTTCTGTATCAACGTTTTTTTTTTTTTTTGTTATCGTCGAGCGGCACAACGGCACCATAAATTAATTACTGCCACAAAGCGGGAATTCTGAACAGAATTACTCGAGCACAAGAAATAATAGGCTCTGTAGATGGTAGCATGCCCGCGTGGAGAACATTTTAGGTGCAGATGTTTGCGAAAAGGGATTGAAAGCTAAGTAACACAATTCAACACTTAGGTGGAACAGGAGTCAGCCAGTTTTTTTTTTCTTTCTTTTGAGAACAATTTATGATCACCGAACACGATGCACACCATCCTTAAGAAGCAATTACAAAAACAACAAAAAGTAAAATGGCTTGAGCGGACTGAATCACGTAATGGAAAGTTAGAGTTCGTTAACATCTGATAGATAGGCTTTGTAGTAGAACAATGATGAACTACAGTAGAAATCTATTGTAGTTGAAACGACGCCAGTTATATGATATTATGGGCTGAGAAATGACTACGCTTCTAATTACTACAAGAGCTAAACTAGCACCTGCATTACATCATCCTCTGTCATGGTGGTTCTCATAAGCTATTGGTAGGGTGGCCGTACTACATTCGGCCAGGGCTGTCAAAAAATTCACCCTGTCTTCGCGCCACGAAGTTCGAGGTTATCGCTGCACATCGCCCTTAAACAAGCGGATTCACCGAGGATATTTAATTATATAATAAAATAAAATTGAATTGTATGGTTTTACGTGCCAAAGCTACGATTTGATTAAGAGGCACGCCGTAATGTGGGACACCATATTAATTTTGACGACCGGGGAATTAACGTGCGACCGTAATGCGGCCGCCATGGCCGGGATTTGATTCCGTGACCTCATGCTTCTGAGATGAATTCTGCACGCTTACCTGTCAGATAAAAAATACATACCATGGCTATCACCAAAAAGCCGGAAATTTTTTTTTATCCTGCGCTCACAGTCTGAAATTCACTGCAGTGTCCTGACAGCCGCGCCCGCTGCAGGTGACACTCGTCAAAGCCAGGCAGTGTGTTTTGGACTGTTAAACTATTTAGAATATTTCTCAGAAGCTGCATTTCGTAAGTGGGTACGCATTTTTTCAGAAAAAAAGAAACTGATACAATTGGTCTCGTAGTGACCGTTGTCGGGTTATTTGTTTTTCTCCCACGAGGAAACGACAGGGATTGTTTTGTGACACTTCTGCCGTCAACTCTCGATTTCTCAATGGAGCTCGCTCGCAACATCAATGTCACGCTAGGACGGCGAACTGCTACAATCACCTCCGATGGTGTGGCATTTCGCAGGGCAATCAAAAGCCCATTTGCAGACAGCTGTGTTTGTTCTTCTGCGGTCTTCTTTACGTTTAGTTCACTTCCCGGAGAAACTACTCCAGCTCCCATCACCTCCTGCGAAACGAAATTGATGCAGCTTGCGCCATAGCCATACTGCTCCACCCGATATGACACAGATCAGTCTTGTACCAGTCTGTCCGCCCCTCACCAACCCCGAGCAGCATCGTTCGGCCCTCTCCTCCGCAAGCATAAAGATAGGAGTTACGTCGCTCATGCTTAACGGTTAGTCGCGGCGCTTGTGACGCAACAACAAATATTACATTCAGCTTTGAATCCGTGTACTTAGGTGACGCAATGTTCTTCATGATCTTCTTCATTTTTCTTTACCCCGTGAAGCTTTTCAAGCATCTTCATCATTTTCTTCGCGTCGTTGGTCAAAACTTCCATCGGCAGCCTGTCATGACTCATTTATGGGATAAACGGGTTCAACGTGCAGTGTCTGCACAGTGGGCTTTGCGAGACGACGCGATGGAGGCACTGGAAGAAAGTCGGCCAACTCGGTTTTCATACCGTGAAGCTAAATGCCAACGCGCTGAACTCTAATTGCATTTGTACTGAACCCTAATTGGAATGCTGCCGCCGCGGTTGGGAATGCAACTCGCGGTTCCGTGCTCAGCAGCAGTGTGCCCTAGCCACTGATCTGCCATGGCGGCTGCCTATCGTATACTTCGTTATGGCGTAAAAACCTAAGAAAGTGTACCCCATGACATGCGAAAAGAATAAAGAAGTCCAGCACTGCTGAGTTGGTCTAACAGGTTATTATTTGTTTCCATCTTCTCTACTCTCCTATGAGAAAGTGAGCGCGGAGTGAAGCACAAGTATATACAACGGTGTAATGAAAGCTTATACGATGGCAAGGACACCTTATGGGCGCTTCCGTGCTTCATTCTAGAAGGCGCCGCGTGAAGCAGAGATAAACAGAAGGACGAGTGGACGGAGGAAGACGGAGTATAATTGACACCGGTCACTTCCTGTCCACAAGCCGCTAGCTTAGGAGAGAATAAGGCTTGCCCTCTTTCGCCAAGCTTGTGGCGCCCGATTTCGACACGGCGAAGCGCAATACGACGCCTTCGCCAACCTCATTCATCGTCAGAGCCACCGAAGCTACTAGTGCATGCAAAGCGTAGTGCTTGAAGACGGCGTGCAAGTATCGCTGAGACTCCAACGCGCTTTAATGTGTGTACATCAGGGTAGAAGAAAAATCAACACGTGTAAGCCAGATCATCATAAAGATTAGTAAATATGTAAATATGTTATGTTTTTTTTTTCACCACACCTTCCTTCTCTACATTGCAGAATGGCAAAATGACCAAGCTATAGAAAATATTTTGTGGTACATCGTGTAGCCTGCCAAGCCTGCTATTATAAGCCACATATCTGAGAGCGAGTTTACTGTTTCAGTGACCTCTAGGGATTCTAAGCTTGCTAGCAACGATGCTTTGCTAGTTAGCCGGCTGCGACATAAGTATCCTTATTCATGCTTTGCAGAATTTTCTTACTTTAGCAGGTCTTGCTAGCAGTATGAATGGTTACCCATCCTGCGGTAGGGCAGCAGTGCACCATGCCACGCGGACTCAGTGTGCAAGACAATTCGTGCAGTATTGTGCCTTCTATGTGCTATCATTCACACTTACTTTCGCAGCATCCTCCTTTCTTCTTTATGGCAAATTACCTTTTAAGGAAAATTTTTACACAACATACCTAATTCCATCGCAAGCAATCCAACCAGTCACACAGGTACGACAATAATTGTTCCGAAGTCGATCCTCTCAAAATTTCAAATACCTCGCCATCAACCTCACTTGTGATTTGTGTTGATTAAATCATACAACACACGTTACGAACAATGCTTGTCGTGTTTTTGATACTTTCGTCTAAGCGCGCCACACTGCCCTTCCTTAGCTAAAATCACTAATTGAACAGTAATTCACCGTGATCTAAAGTGCACACGCGCACACGCGTATACGTACCGATCGAACCTTATTAACATGCTTAAGGCCAAACAAAATCGCGAACTAGATTAGTTATACTCTGACTATTCCAATCTCGACGGAGTCACAACCCTTAAATCCAGGGCTAATCTCAAAACTTGCACTTAGAGTCATAAAATGTCCCGCCTCTGCCAATACCTTAAGTTTTGTTACTCAGCTCGCACCGTTTCAAATACAATTACCACACCTCATCCCATTTTGATTCATTCTTGGCCCAAACAGCAAGGGATTGGAACTGTCTGTCTAATGATGCTGTGCACACTAATGACCACAGATAGTTCGAGATCAACTGTGTAATCTTTTAATTTGTCAACCCATGTCTCATTTAACACTCCTCATTAGGGCATTTTAGGTTAAACAATGTTTTAAATGTGATCAAAGCAATGGAGTTGCGTTACCTGCATACCTTTTCTTGTGCATGGGCTTTGGCCGATGTCACTACAGCTGTTTATTGCTATAATCCAGAAGCTCCATTCAAGCGTGCTTTTTAATAGATTTATTTGGTAAGCCTTTATTTGACACCACTTTTTCAGAGCAATGCTTCTATAATTTGTTTTATATGCGCGCATGAACATGGGCACTGAATTGATCACCGCAAGACATAGCGAAGAAAAACAAAGCTAAAGAGAAACTGACAGTGGTTCCGGGTTGCTCACGCATATTCGTATAACGTGCCTGAGGGGACAACAAACATTCGTTGTGCCTTTGCAGATCAGTGTTCGCAAACCGGAGCATCATAATGTGCTGCAGTGAGAAACAGAAAGAAAAAGTGAATCCCTGGTTTGAAAAGGCGTGCCTAATCGAATTATGGTCCCCGCCCGTCGAACCTAATGTAATTGCCGATATTTGTGAAGCTTGTCTTCGGCAACGGCAATGAAATGGCTTCCCCTGGCGGCCACAGTAGCGAAAGCTATAGCGAGCATCGATGGCATTGGCTAGCCAAACTGTTGGTACCGCGCCGCTGAACCCTTTTATGGCGGATTAATACCGTGCAAAGTAAAATAAATCCAACCACAGCTAGGCAATGTTGTTGACAGGGTTAATGTGCCCGTCCTACCTATTTTTGGAGGACATCGCCGTCACCCAGCTAAACCTAGCGTGAAAGAAAACACCTGAAGGCACGGCACTCATTCGCACGCGAGAGAGATGCTGACTTAATGAGAAGCTGGAGACGTTGGCTTGGATGACGGCCTGGAATACTAGCCCGGGGGGTGTAGGTCAGAATTGTGGTATTCACACCGATCACAGACACACAAACGACCCATATATATATACCCGGCAATCCTTGAGAAAAAAACAACGTAGACATTTGCTGAAGACCGCGGTCTCTCAGCTATACCGCCGGATGGCTGCACCTCTTTTCAGACGCTCATTTTTATGCACTGCGACTTGCTTCCCAAAAACCTAGTAGGTGCGTAAGCTTCCTGCTCACTCCTAAGGCAAAAAAAAAAAAAGTTGCAGGCACAAGCTGCAGGCATAATTTCTTTTTGGAAGTGCTCTCTCTCTCTCAGTGGCGCATTTATTATTTTTCTCTTTCTTTATCATTAGAGATATATATAAGTGTTTACTAATAAACGCAGAGATGTCAGCCAGAGGTATATTCCTCCAGCCAGCTACTCTGCGCTGGGAGAAGGAGAAGCGGGAAATAATGAGAAAGTAGAGGTGGCGACAGTGGGAAGAGGCAAAACACAGACCGGGCCATCCCATCCATATCCGAGAGACTACTCATAGATTACTCACATTCAAGACCTGTGCTTCTTCAAAAGTAATGTAAGGCTTGGGTGGCTTCAAAACTGGACCTGCTTTCACGCCACGTGCCCAATATAACGTCCTCTAACGACGGTTGGCTGCGTACACAGGCAAGCTCACAACGCACTGCTGCATGTACTACGAGACACGGGCTACGTGCAGGGGACATAAACTCTCGCAATGAAAATGAGATATTTGAATGAGTCGAGTATGAATCACGGTAATCAAAACAACAAAAAAAAAGCTAAATGTTCCTTGCGAAAATTGTGTCTGAGAGCACTTGTAAAGGCTGATTCACACTAGGCCGACACGGCACCGATTTTGGTCTGCCGACTGATGACGCGAGCAGTTTACAAGACGGAAAACGCCGTGGCCAACGGTTTAAAGGAAGGAAAACGCTGTCGCGAGCAGTCGGGAGACCAAAATCGGTGCCGCGTCGGCCTAGTGTGAATCAGCCTTAATAGCAAGTTCAACTCTGTCTTGTACACGGTACCGCTGACGTTGCGATATGCTCTCGCTCACCAATAATCGCTGCTTCAGACGAAGGCTGACGAAATTGCGCCAGAAATGCGCAGGTACACGTTTTGGTGAAACCTCTTTGTTTGCTGCAGCGCAGTATTTTTGCGCTATTGGTAATGCACTCGGTGATCGACAGCTACTGCCACTTTGATTTCGGTTGATACGTTCGCGTCATTTCCAGCCTTTCTTTCTTCCTTCCTTCCTTTCATTCTTTCTTTCTTTCTTTATTTATTTCTTTCCTATCTTTTTGTTTGCGCGGTTACACATATGCCAGAAAAAGGGCTTTAGAAAAGATAAAACCGAACTAGTGCAAACATTAAAAAAACTTTCTATTGTAAGGAAAATGCCAGCTGTGGCCATCCTCAGCACCGACGGGGCTGCTGTTTTTCATATCATCAAATGGTTTCCGGGCCACATGGGAATCAATGTGCACGCTGAGGTTGTTAACGCCAATGAGTTGGCCGATGGCTGTGCGCGAGGTCTTACACACCGTGGCGGTTCCGGTAGACTCACGGGTGGCGACTTAGGACTGTACACGGATTCGCTCCTCACCTTCCATGAAATCTTGGCACATTATAAACTTGCTCGGCGGGTCATTTCGCTACCACATCCTAAACTCACTAGACCACAATCGTCGGCCTTTCGCATGCTCCAAACGGGGTCGTTCCCCTCTAGGGGCCGATTCAGTCACTTCGCGCCTAATGTAGAACCCCACTGTCTAGACTGTGGGAAGGCGTACTGCTCTTTATCTCATGTGCTCTGGCAATGCCCTGCGTTACGCAGCTCATCGCTTACCACTCTAACGGACTGGGAGGCAGCCCTTAGGTGCCACGACCTCTCAGAGCAACTACGGGCTGTCCAGAGGGCGTGCGACCGGGCGGAGGACCACGATCTTCCGACCCCGACGTGGGTGCGGCCCGCGATGGCTACGGGGACTCCCTGAGAAGGGAGATAGCCTAAAGCGGTTCCTTAGGACCGCCAATAAAGTTCTTTGTCTGTCTGCCTATCTATCACACGCAAAAGGCTTCAAAGAAGAGGCTTCATATACCAGTGCAAACAATGCGTATAATTTGCAACTTCGAGGGAAGCTCCCCGTCCCCGAAAGCCCACATGGTAGTGTTAATACGCGTGCGACGAGTTTAAACTACAATGCGTATTATTTAGGGTCGTTTGAATGTGTGCGTATCTGAAAGGTTTTTCTTTTTTTTCGAATAAGGCAAGCGCGTGCTTTGATTAACACGTCTAATAAAAATGTGGTGCGTTATTTCCTGCCGCGTTGCGTAACACCCACTAATGAAAGGAAAGTGGCGCATTCATGCTGTGGAAAAAAGACATTTCGGCTGTGAAACCAGCAACAACAAGAAACAGACCTGTACACTCTCTTGGTAATCGATGATTATACTTTACAATACTAATGGAGTACCGAGGAACCGTATATTTCCTTAAGATGCCTAAATGCGTTGCAGCATCTTTCAGCGCTCCGCACTGTTTACCTAATTCTTTGCAAATTGTTAAATTTTAAATTATGGGGTTTTTACGTTCCAAAACCGCGATCTGATTATGAGGCACGCCGTAGTGGGGGGACTCCGGAAATTTAGACCACCTGGGGTTCTTTAACGTGCACCTAAATCTAAGTACACGGGCGTTTTCGCATTTCGCCCCCATCGAAATGTGGCCGCCGTGGCCGGGATTCGATTCCGCGACCTCGTGCTCAGCAGCCCAACACCATAGCCGCTGAGCAACCACGACGGGTGTTTTCAAATTGTTCGCAACTCCTTTGTAAAGCATTGAAGCCCTTCGCGGGAGCTGGTAGTTTAAATGCTAGTATGCGAATCAAGTAACTAAGTCAACTCAGCCGCTCATATAGCCTTTATTCTCCTCTCCACTTGTTTTGCTAGCTCAAGCTATTTGTGTAGCCGTATATATTAGGCTGCGACATATTATGCGTATGGTGGCAAGCCATCAACGGTGACATAGATATGTCGGCAGACATGATCGCCTGGGGTTCACAAACAGGATCAACCCGACATTACCAACGAGTTCTTCCATGAGTACACTTATACAGCTAGACAGCGCTACGTCTCAACTGGAATATAGACACTGAGGATGACTGCGGCTCCTACAAAGACCTACTTAGCACTTTTCACGAAATCACCTCACACTATAGGGACGGCAGGAGGTTTTTTCCTCCCCCCCATCAGAAGCTTAACAGAACTCAGGCAGTCACATTAAGAATGCTTCAAACTAAATCTTATCCTACACCTTTTGTGCTTAACAAAATTGACCAGGAGTTTCCCGCGGAATGTAAAAGTTGTGGACACACTCCGTGTCTATTTGATCATATGTTCTGGCTGTGCCCCAACCAAAGGGCTTCGGACTTCAACAGTGAGGAGGACTGGAGTCGACGCATATCCAGCGATGTCCTCCAAGATCAACTCCTGGCCGTCCGGAGAGCTCACGACATCGGGAAAGCCTTTGGCCTACCGGTGCCTACGTGGGCGGAGTCACCGACTTAGCCTGGGGGCTTTTGCCCTCGGGCCCTAGTTTCTCTGGACCTAAATAAAGTTCTTGCCATGCCATGCCATGCCACTGAGCTTTCTTGGCAATTTCTGTAGTAAGAATCCACTTCCTACATCTGTTTCAACTCCATTGTTTTCAAACAGGTGCGTAATGGGCGAAGTTAATAAATGTTAGCGCAGGGACTGCCGTGGAACGTTATTGAAGCGTGGTAGCTACTTCGGAAAGTCGAGGGCAAAGAGAGAGAAAGAATAATTTATTTACAGAAAGAGAGAGGCTGGCCTGAGCTATATATAGCTTGCTCTGGCCTGCTACTCTACAGAGGAGAAAAGGCCGGGGGAGGAAAAGCTTGATCAATGATGATGATACGAGGAGGAGGTGCATATATACAAGTTCACAACGTTGTGGCATCTCTAAAGCCATGCGTCCAACCCAGTGGCGTGCAGAGAGGCTATAGCGGCCCCTGTAATCAAGGCTGCGCTATTTGTATTAGGTCAAGGGCCCAAAACAAAACTCGTCAGATAGCGACCTCTTATCGACGTATGAAATGGAAGAGACCAGTTGCTGTCGTTCTTGCGCGGACGCGGTACAAACGCAAAATGTGTCAAGTGTTTCTGGCGCCTGACAGTATTCACAATATCGGCCAGTATTATTGCAACCTATGAGATGCCTATAACATTTGGTGCATGACCCATTCATCAAGTCGAGGGTTGTTCTCCAAACTTCCCGCAGTCAAGTCCGATGGCGCAATGAAGGAACATTTAATAAAACGGGTAGAATTACCTGCGCAGCTGCATTGAAGCGTGCAACGAATAAGTAATTTTTGCTTTCCTTTTGTCTGCAGCTCACAAAAGCAGCCTGCAAGTGTTGAGCACGACTACGTTAAAAGCAAACACAGTAGCCCACGATAATGGCAAATCCACAACCCCTGCAAAAAAAAAAGAAAGAAAAAAAAAGAAGGACGACGAATAACAGAAAAGAAAATTGTGCAGAACCTTATGTTCACAGAAGCTAGACTTTAGCCGAACTGATTGAAGAGTTGCACGCCACTGAGGACGAAAAAAAAACAAAAAACTTAGAATAAAGAGACAGCGTCAGAGAAAGCAGGCCCACTCCAGAAAAATGCCGTCGCTACCACCACGCGTCTTTTTCTGACACGCGAACAAAGACTTCGACTTCCAAGCAATCAGTCCCGTAAGCGGCTCACGTACGAAGCACCACTTTCCTTCCACTATGCTGTTTTTCGGTGTTGTTATTTGGGACATAAAGCGACCACGATTTTCTTCCCGCAAGAACAAAAACTGCAACAATCATTTATATTCGCTGCAATGTTCTGACAACACGAAAGAAGAAAAAGGCTTTCGAGCATAGGATTGTTTAGAAACAAAAAAAAAGAGAGAGAGAGAGAACAAGCACTTTCAGAAGTAATGCCAGCTTAAAGGAACAACAGGAGCGTAGATAGCACAACATGCAATTTCACAGCTGCAGGCGGCAGTGTTCAGTCGTTTAGTAAAGAGAGCAGCCTTCATACTGGCGTCCTAAGGCAAAGCCATTGTTGTCTCTCTTGGGTTCGCCAGCTGTACGAACACAACTGGATGGCGTCAAAATTAAACTGTGGAGTGTAGCGTCCCGTAGCTGGCACTGCATGACGTAAAAGTTCGCGAACTGAAAACACTAAGCGATTCGAAATGACGTTCAAGGCGGCGTGTTTTCAAGTAGCCTCCAAATCGCGCAGAGTCGTAAACCATTAGCGAGAGAGAGAGAGAAAGTATAGGATCGGTCACAGAGAGCCTGCCTGTTTTGATCAAAACGCAAAACAGCCTGAATATATGCTCGGCGGCAAAGCGCTCCCGGATATCCAGCGTACAACGACACATAGCCATCGACATTAGACTCGAGCAAGTTTGCTGAGATAAAAATTTTTAGACCTTTTTCCGTCCTTTTACTTCTTTATAAATCTATAAAGATGGGTTGCAGTGCACACGGCAGGCATTAACCAATCCTAACTGGGAGCTTATCAATGCAATTGAAAAGAAAAGTGTACCATCACTGCATTCTACCGGGACTAAAATATTGGGCAGAAACTTGGAGGTTAACAAACAAGCACGAGAAGAAGTTAAGGAGCGCGCATTGAGCGATGGTGTTAGGTGTTAAATGTTAGGTGTAACGTGAGGAGTCAGAAAGAGAGTTGTGGATCAGAGAGCAAACGGGTATAGCCGATGCTCTAGTTGACATTAGGAGAAAAAAATGGAGCTGAACAAGCCATGAATTGTGTAGGCCAGATAGCCGGCGGACCATTAGAGTTACAGAATCGGCACCAAGGGAAGGGAAGCGCAGTCGAGGACGGCAGAAAATTAGGTGGGGTGATGAAATTAGGAAATTAGCAGGCTCAAGTTGGAATCAGCTCGCGCAAAAAATGGGTAATTGGAGATCACTGGGAATTGCCTTCGTGGTGCAGTCGACATAAAGATTGGCTGATGATGGTGATAATAATGATGATGAATACGTATATATATATATCGCATTATACTAAAAACACTTGGAAAGACACTTCCTGTGGTGGATAAAGATGACAGAAAGGCTTTAACACCCGCTCTTTTGCAGTAAATTAAATCATACGCCCAAATAGCTAAACCTATGACGTAGGCTAAAGCCAGTTCGGCCCGCTTCTCAGTCAAACATATCTCGCCAACAAATTTGTATCGGTCGAAAACAATCAGGCCAGCTGTATTAAGCGGAATTTATTGGCAAACAAATTGTATCACTTATATGAAAGCTTCTTTAAATCTACTCTCACTAGAAAACTAGATACTGATGACCTACTATTTCCATAACCGTTATCACAAGAAGTCTTCTTTTAGCGCGTGTTACATCAATCGCGTCGGTAAACATTTTTTCGTGCCTTTATCATTTGTACAAAGTTTAGAAACGTTTGAGGGCTAGAAGGAAAGAGAAGAATAAATGAAATGTAGAGAGGCTAGCCACGACTAAGCCCAGTTGTCTGACCTGCACTGGAGGAAGGGAGGAATAAATAGAAAGAGAGAAAGTCCAACGCTGATGTCGATGACGTAGTGAAAATTCTCAGTGCTGTATCACAGACGGTTGCTCAGTCCAGTTGCCTAGAAATCCAGCAGCCGCTCAGAAATTGCTTTAGCATCTTTGTTGCCTTCTGCTGCTGGGATATGCGAGATCATGCATGGTCCCAAGATCTTGTCCTAAGAGAAATGTCTTCCATATAGCTTGTTTGGAGCGGTGCGGAGGGCAACACGTTAATTTTCAAGAAGTGGGATTCCCAATTAACTTATTGCCTGATCAAGTCACTACCATTTTTCTCGCAGTATTTCAAATTCACTAAACAAAAGGAATCCGCACCGGGTCACGGTACATTTCTAAAGAGGTTGAAGCTTTTTGTGATCGTGGGCATCTTGAAGAGAAGGCTTTTTTTTATTTATTTACGTTTCGTTTTTAGTGGAGCTACTGTTTTTATTTTTGTTATATAATTTTGTCGTTTTATTTTGTGATGCTTCTTTCAGTGAAAATTGCGTCGTTGCGCTCTCAAACAGTCACGTGTGCCGCTACCCTTGTGAAAACGTTTTTGGTAACTATTTGCCGTTATTTCTTATGATGACGTCTTACAATAGAAGCTACTGTGCCCTGTTTTATTTTAGTTACAACCATCTATGTAGTGTACGGGTAGATGAAAAAAATGTTATTTTCCTTAGGATTGGAAGACAAACATAGCTGTGACAAGCACAATTTATTCTAAAATTTTGCTTGTGAATGTTCACAGTAAGTGCCTTCAAAGTCACTACACACTTGTCAGAGAATCTTCCTTTAGCTTTTAGGCATGTGAACTGAACGGGTTACTTCTAAAAGCCACAAGATGCATTAACATGTGCCACAGATGATTTGTTTCGAAGCAGTCAAAGAGGAGTAGGGGTGTTGGTTGCTTCCGGAAGGACCTAGCCTTGCAACAATTGCCAACAATAAGTGCAGTCCTAAACATGGCGCCTATGACGCGTTTCCGACTTTCGCAATCGCTTCCGGCGCATGAAACAAGCAAAAGCATAGCCTTCGAGATCTGTCTGCGTGTCCCAGAGAGATCCGTCGTTGGGGCGTGGATTTGAACACCACCTATTGGTCCGTCTGAGCAACACTTATCAAACGCGGTAGCGTCTGAGGCCCGTCGCAGTTCCACAGAAGCAAGGGAAAGATTTTTGCTCTTACGCTGGTCTCGCGCTGTAGATAAATATAAGCAATATAAATAAATAAGTAAATAAATAAATAATAAATACAGAGTGAGACGTAGAGATTATATAAATATAATTTGAATTCCGATGCTGATACAGGCGCGGATTCAGCGGTATCAAGACAATTTCGCAGCACCGAAGAGACGGTAAGTCACAGGCCTCATTGCACATAAAAAAAAAACATGCTGCTTTTGCATGGCAGTTTCAGAATCGTGCCACAAAAATTCTTCAAAATAATAAAAAAGAACAGGGGAACTGGTTTGCTGAGCCCATTGCACTGCGACGTACCTAGTTAGCATAAATAATTCACTGGCTCTTTTGCCCCCCTCGCTAATCTGAAATAAGCCTTGTGCATCTTATAGGATCTAGCCACCAGCACGAAAGCAATGAAGTTTCCAAAGCAATGGAGCAATCACTGCAGTAACGCCGAAAAATAACACCGCGAAGCCTTTCGGCGGCTGTTATCAACAGCGGGAGATTTGGAACCGAGCTCTATAGGACATCGAGGTTAGGACAACGTATTGTAGCATGCTTAACGTTAAAAGAAAAAAAAAGAGAACAATCTAAGCTCGACCCATACCGGTGAGCGTAGAAGGTGCACCCTCACGACTGTGCTTCGGTTTAGGGAAGATGCCTCTCGTTCATAAGGGCAGCAGAGGGACAAGGGTAACAGGGAGAGCGAGGACTGGAAAGGAGAGCTTGCTGGAGCGCTTTTGTGAGCGCAAGCCACCATTCATTGCTTTACCTAGCTGAGCAGCTGCGTTGTCTTACCATGTACGGGCGAGATTACCGTAGCGCGTAAACAATGACCTACGACGGTTGCTGTTCTCTCTTTTTTTTTTTTTTTTTGCAACTTCCAAAGCGGGAAGAACAGCAAGGAATGCGACTAGTAGACTGCGCAGAGAAAGACCGCACCGCGATTTTACTGATAGTTTTTTACGCTTCTTTCTCACACACCTCCCGAGTCACTGCATCGAACTGGGGCTCAGCAGCATACGTTGGCTTGGACCAGTGCAAGCTAAGCGTCGAGGTTCCCACTTACCTTAGACGTCTTTAGTCGGATGCTGCCGGCGTTCTGCGGTCTTTAGGCACGCGTAGCAAACGGTCTGCGAGAGGAATAAAGAAGAAGGGATGTGTAAGTAAGAGTTGAGTCCAAAGCAAGATGATGGCTAAAGAGTAGAATAAGATATCTTTCCTCAGGTACACAATACATAAGAAACTATAATTTATGCACTTATGATATGCATAGTATGTTGAGCAAATTCGCTAGCTTAATAGATACTGATGGGCTAGTTTGTCATTCGTGACATATTTAGAAGCAATGGATTTGGAAAAAGCACACACAGAGAATGAGGACACACGTAGAGCACTGATGTGTGTCGTCATTTTCAGTGCCCGCGTTTTCAAAGTGTGTTGCTTTTACCAAAGTAATATCACTTATTCGTAACCGCATTGCAGTTTCAGTAAGTCCTTTATATACGTTGCTCTCCTTTATCGAATATCAACAAAACATACCATTATGTCTACAGACTTACTGACGTGCTCGCATCATTCTGTAAGAGTGTACTTTGCATTAGCCTAGTAAGCTGTTATGGGTTGAGATTTACCTCATGTTGCAACCCTAATTACTGATCGTTCGCCCATGCTCACGTTGTCTTTTGCATTTCTGTTTCCCCCGAAGAGGCGGCCATTTGCGAACATTGATGATTATGGCTCTGTAGAAAACGTAAAGAAGTTTTGATGTTTGTATCAGCGCAGTCACTACATAAGAAGTACGTCAAAAAGAAAAAAAATGAAATAGAACGAAGTCAGGAAGAACAACTGATCTTGTGATGTCATCGCACCTGCACATCTTTCACGCCACATCAACATTAACAGCGATGCTGGACAGTGATTTATTTGCAACTGGTCAATCATAAATGGACCGACGCAGCTCTAGAGAGACAGATACAGAAATGTAAACAAAAAGAGAAAGGCAAAGAGGTGAAGCAATACTGAAAATCTGGTTTTCTATCCTACATTCCGGGATGGGGAAAATAATGCTAGAAAGATGAGGAGGAAAAATATTTTTGCCCCGCAGAAAGAAAAACATTCAGTTTTACTTGCCGCTTGCGAGCAACGGGCAACCTCAAACCATTTCGCCAAAACACATTCGCTTAATCAAGTGATAAACAGTGACAAACAGTAAGTATTGTATGTGGCTGAAGCCAGCGCTTCAAAAAGGGGAGCCGTCTTCGTTGTTGCCCTTAAACTGCGTCTTCCTGTAAACCCTTTGTGTTATTTTTATTCGTCTATTTGGTGCGGAGAGAAAGGTAAGCGTACCAGGCGCACATAATAAAAGAACGGAAATATGCAAAGCAAACGAGCTGCAGTCAATGGCTTCATAACACCGCATGTGAGCCAGAGCATACGTGGGCATGAGAAATGTAAAGGTCAATGGAGAGTGAGGAACGACAGAGTTGTGCTAACTAGTAAGGCCTTGAAAAAGGACAAAAGCTAGTTTGCTTATGGAATGAACGACGGTAATCTAGTTAGTGACATCGCGGTGAAGTTGGCCAAGGGTGCAGCGAACACTGCCATCGCAGGCAGGAGTGTTAGGTTATGGTAAAATCACGAATACAGCAGTAAATACCGGTGGAAAAGTTGAATGAATTGCGCACCCTGCTTTAGTTGTTAGCTTATTTATGTAAAACTATCCAGTATAAAAGGCATTACAAATTACTTTTAGCGTGGTGCACCTGCATATCGTCCATATAGCTTGTTTAGCTGTTAGCGCCTATTCTTCAGCCAGCTTTCATGGGGTAGATAGAAACAGTTTCAGTAAAAAAATCGCGAACACTCTATCTTGTGTTCTGCGATAATGTGGTTCAATAAATTTAACGACATTCTGTTACTTATTGTGCACCGAAGTCTATAGTATGTATGGGTGTTTTCCATTCTGCAGTTATAGAAATACAGCAGATGCTGTCAGGAATCGAGCCTGAATACCATTTAACAAGCAGTGCACCAGCTAATCTCTGGTATTACAAACACGGCGCCTTGTGCATTTCACACATAAGTCGTCAGGATGACTTTGTGCCTACGCGATCGTATGAAGCTATGTGGCTTCTGCGGTCATTTTACCGGTTTTCTGAAAGTGGTGAGATATTTGCGCTGTTAGATAATGTCCCCGATCCGTGTGCTAATGCTGTACTCTGAATATTTATTTATTTATTTATTTATTTATTTATTTATTTATTTATTTATTTATTTATTTGTAACCGTGCGCTTTGTACGTAATTCTTCAACACCAAATAAAAAGAGAAGTAGTAAGCGAGTTCTTTCTACAAAAATTGTTTTACTGCGATAGCAATTATATGGACACTCCCAGCGCATTCCTGCCGTCGCCGTTGCCGTCGTCGTCGTCGTCGCCATGAGGTTCCGTATAAAGTCCAACGGCGATAAATTCATCGCCGCGCGCCGTATGCTGTATGTGCTAGTGAAAGCGCGCGAGGGACGCGTGCTTTCACGGGGAGCGAACGCATAACGGAGAGCAAACACGATGTCTCCTGTTGTCAAAAAGGCCGTGGGGGGATGGGTGGGAGGGAGGGGAAGCGACGTTTAGCTGCGGCACTAAATGCGTATCTTGCGACCCGGCGCAAGGGAAACTGGCGACTCAATCTCTCACGCGAAAGGAGGAAAGCGGGAAGGCAGCGCGGCAGGCAGGGAGGGAGAGTGCGCGGCTTCTACTCTGCCAGGAACTGCGTGCTTGTACTTTGCGCCGCTGTCACGCGCACCGTATCTCGAAAGCGATCTCCAGGCGGCTCTGACCTTTGTATACGCTGTGCTTTCGCAGCTGTTTCCGTTAAAGCGATAGACCACACGAACCTTTAGGTGACTGCTCTAGCCGCGCTTGCTCACGCAGCGTTTTGACAGTGCTTGTCTGCGGTCATCGAGTGTGATCTATTCATGTTTGCTTGAGTATGCTGACACAATGCTTGTTAATTCAGTTAGTAAGCGAATGTGTCCAAGTTTATGCAGTCCATAAAACTACTATCCTTACTCCGCATAGCTCTCTACTAGTAAATTTGCTATCGCAATTGATGCTTCGCCTTTGGGGCGAAACTGCGACTTTTTTAATTTAACTGCATCGGTATAGTTGCGCAATTATTCCATGACAGCAATTTCGTTGCAGTGTTCATTGAGAATGGCAAAAAGAAGGGAATTCCGAAAATATTCAAAAACCACTGCACCAACGAATAATACTGTCGCAGGAGCGCCTTTCTCGTCGTCTCTAGGAAGTTCTCGCACTCTCGAGCATGTCGGTCGTCATCTTCGTTACCACCAGCGTATAGCTGGGCCCCGATAGAGACGCGGCAATATATAGTTACGAGGCATTGCGTATGAGCCTGCCATTAAAGGACCGCTGTGCTACGCGAAGAGGAAGAAGATGGGACATGCCACGTGAGATGCTGTCACTCAATCTCTGGTAGCAGCAGCCTGTAAATATTGTCTCTCCCGTGCACTTTCACGCACCTACGACCAGTGCAACAGCGGTTCTTTTGGCCTGGATTGTATCGTTCGGTGCGCCGATACGTTGCTGCCTGCGAGCGCGCCGCAAACGTCCTGCTCGTCCACAGGCTGGCCTGCTTCAACCTGTCGACCTTCCACCGGAGCCCTTCTTCCGCATCGGGCTTCACTTGCTCGGAACTTTCCCTGGGTTCGTATCCGGCAACAAATGGATTGCCATCGCAACTGACTACGCCACCAGATATGCCATCACGGGCGCCATCTCGCACTCTCGAGCGTGTCGGTCGTCATCTTCGTTACCGCCAGCGTATAGCTGGGCAACACCTGTAGCTGCCCTACCGGTGCTGCAGACTTTCTGCTCAATGACGTCGTTTTGCGAAACGGGGCTGCACGCCAGCTTCATACGGATCGTGGCCGCTGTTTCCTTGCAAAGGTCATTGACGAAATTCGGCGTAGCTATTCTACTGAACGTTGCCTTACGATAGCCTACCATCCACAGACCAACGGTCTTACCGACCGGTTCAACCGAACTCTCACGAATACGCTGTCCACGCACGTCTCTACTGATCACAGCGATTGGGACGCCGCCCTACTCTACGTTACTTTTGCCTACAACTCGTCCCAACATGACACTACCGGCTATTCGTCGTTCTTTCTCCTGTACGGCCGCAACCCTGCGTTGCCCTTCGAGACGCTCCTTCCTGCTGATCCATCCGTATACCAACCCCATATGCTTAGGACGTCCTTTCTCGGGCCAGAATACCTCGCCAGGCTGCTCACACTAGGCTATGTGTGTCGCAGGCCTCCCAAAAAGAGCGCTGTGATAGCCAGCACCGTGAAGTAGAGTACCCTCCTAAATATCTGGTCCTACTAAGGACGCCGTCTCGACGCCAAGGCCCTATGCGAGAAGCTCCTCCCTCGCTATACAGGACCCTACAAAGTTCTCCGCAAGCTGAATGACTTTGACTACTTCTTGGCTCCAACATCGCCCTTCTTCTTTTACGTCTGCTGCTGATGTTGTCCATGTGTCGCGGCTAAAACCCTACTACACCAGCAGTGCTGACTAATTTTAGAAGGCGCCGTGACGGCGCTCAGTCCGCCGGGGATGATGTTACGAGGCATTGCGTATGAGCCTGCCATTAAAGGACCGCTGTGCTACGCGAAGAGGAAGAAGACCGGACATGCCACGTGAGGTGCTGTCAGCCATTCTCTGGTAGCAGCAGCCTGTAAATATTGTCTCTCCCGTGTACTTGTGAATCCCCATGACATCATATACGTAAACAAGACGATATGGAAATGGTGGCTCAAAACATAAAAACAAGAAAAGAAAAGACCTATATTCGGGAAGATGGCAGTGCTCTACGGCTACATGCTTCGTGCCCAATGATGCTCGGACCATCGCAATGTTCAAAAATTGCTTTGGAGCCTTCTTTCTGGGGTTTTACGTGCCAAAACCAGGAGCCATATGTAAGGAGTTCTGAGGAGCCATATGTAAGCACTCCACATCTTATTATCAGCAGTAATTTGGGCCACTGTCACGGGACGCTGTTCAACAGTTGGGACACTGTTCTGCTAGTTGATTGCACATAACGACCTTCTAATAAAAGCAACACTGCCAGTATATAGGTGATGCCAACTGTAGGCTGCTAGCGTCGTAGCTTAAAATAATGCTAAAAAAGTGAGCTCAAAAGTACGCATATTACGGAGCGAATAAGTCGCTTGGAAAATAATTGACTCTCGTAAATGTACAGCAACTCAGAGTGACGACTCTCGGAGAGGTTGCGCAACGTCATTATAGTTAACAGGGATTCGGTCGTCTCAGTCAAGCATCGCTAATCAGAAATGCAATGAAATAGCTCGCCAGGACTAAACCGTATTAATTTTTTTATCATCTCCTCTGTGTCATATGGACGCTCATCTCCGGCAAGAAATCATGTCACGTCTTTTTCTTAGTACTGCTTCACTTAACAATTATCAAGAAAGCGGCTGCAACATGGCAGTAAACGCTGGAAGTCGATGGCGCATTTCCGTGCACTTGCTTTACTCAGAACTATCAGACGATATTTGAGAACGTGTGCATCGGGGCGAAATTACTGGCAGAGTTGCGTCCTCTATCCAGGAAATTGCAGCCCCCGCACAAGTGCAGAGTCCCCGTGTAGTATTAAGTAGTCGCACGGTCTCGATAAGTGGTTCTTGAGGGAAAGGGAAAGGTTGGCGCTATCTTCTGCAGCCCTTGAGGGAGCACGGCTCAGCGCCAAACGGTCTCCATTTCTCTTACTCGTTCTCTCCCTCTCTATTTTTTTTTTCTTCAGCTAAGCGTGAATATCCGGGAATGGGCGTCCCGTGATTGCAGGGTTGTCGTACCCAGGAACGATTCAATAAAGGTAATTCGTTCTACGGATTTACTAAAGCAAATGTCGCGTTTCCTATGCTCTGTGGAAAAAAAGAAACTGCATAAATATTTACAGAGCTGCCACTAGACATGGAAGACCGCGCTCAGTGTGTCCTGAGCGAATGCGTCTATAATTAATGTTGCCCTTTGAAGCGCCGGGAGAATGGTGCCACTCTAAAGAAGTGTTCGGTATCGATAATTTACGCAAGCGGCTTTTGTGGAGCTCAACTTTAAAATCAATTATAAACGAACGGACAAAGGCAAGGAATACCTTAAAGCCAGGTACTTCAAGCCGGTACAGTGTACAACATGAAGTATTAAGGTGGTGCCTATATAAAAAGGAAAGATCCAACGACTGGTAGGCGAAATCACGGCAATGGCAAATATAAAGGAAAGGTAAGCACTAGAATTTATGTGAAATTTATTTATAATTTTATAAGAAGCACAGCACGGCCCCAATGAACTATTCTGAGCCAGCACGAGAGTCAACCTTCAACGTTTTATTCTTATTCGCAGCCTCTAATAATCCAGTAATGATCGATAATCCCGCTTATTCCCAAATGAACTCAAAATCGTCTTGAAGGATGACCGAAAATGAAACAAGGCGAATTGTTCTTTTGCAGAAAATAGGGAGAGATGAAAGAATGGAAAGGCAGTAAAGTTATTCAGACACATGCTGGGTTTACCACCCTGCGCGGGGTGAAGGGGTTGAAACGATAAAAAAAAAAGAAGGTGAGAGGAAGGCACTAGCAAACGTAAAGGTGCACAGCAAGTATGGGTGTAAACGCTCGCAGAGACCTCTCAACGAGAGCGCTACTACAGTACCTCAAGCCACGGCACGGAAAGTTATCTCCTTTCGGAGGGGCTAACTGCGACTAGGCTTCGGTGTGAAACAAGCACAATTCTATTGCATTCTACGAGACGCGGTAACAGTAACGGCGGCGTGAAGGATTATGTGTGGTACATGTCGTTATCTTTACTTTTAGACAGGGTCAATATACGCGTCCGCCTCTGAAGGTCCTAATGATGCCTTAGAAAAATCCATATCAACGTGCATATTCCCGGAACGCGAAATAAGAACAAGTAGAAATATTAGCAAGGTACGTATCTTCCTGCCATCGAAATTATTCCGGTCACTGTGCTTAAAAATAACGGTTTCATGCCTGCGCAAGATTGGTGTTTCAAAATATTTTGATTTTAAGCATCACTGGAGAATTTCTAGCAGCATTGCTTGGTTGAGACCTTCTCCAATTGATCTGGCGATTCATTGATTGATTGATTCATTGAAATGTTTAAATAATTAAATCTCTTGTCCGCAATACTCGACTGTCACAATTGCCATAGAGGGTGTTTGTCGAAATGCGTTTGAAATTCCTTATAAATAGGAAAAAATGAGACGTCGAAATAAATTTCTCTGGAATGATTTTACCAGAAAGGCATACATTCGAAAATAACTCGGTTTACTAATTAGACATGTAATAATGCAACTGTGAGTAATCAACTTTTCAACGAAGAGGGAGCCATGCGACAGGCTTCAATGGAAGATTTGAAGCGCGCCATTTGAGGAGCTCATAACCATTTTCAGAATTCCAAAAGCTGGAAAGAATAACGAATTCTGTCCGTTTTTCATTTCCCCTTACCCTTCCTCCAGTGCAGGGTAGCTAACCGGAATCTCTTCTGGTTAACCTCCTTGCCTTTCCCAGCCTGTTTGTCTCGCCCTCTCAAAAAGCTGGAGCATTTTTGACCACTCCAAGCTCCAACTAGCCTCTACCGCGGTGATAAAACACAGCTCTACCACCTATGGCTTGCTGTGGCATTTACAAACGCGTACACTTTACGTCTTGGAATAGTTGATTCCCTATGTGCGACACCTGTACATCTGAATAAACTGTTCAACGCATGGCATGCACTTGCTTGCTATACGGCGTCGAGCCCATCTGTTTACAGACCACACTAAGCCGACTAGAGTCGAATAGAACAGTTTCTGAAAGCAAAATTTTTTGCTCCTAGCCACACCTCTCGATCACGCATAAAGCTATTCGTGCTCAACTGCAGCTTTTGAAGAGCACCGGCCTTAGTGACCGATTGTAGTTCTGATGTGTGTCCTGCTTGCGCGCGCTGCTCACGCTTTTCCTCATTCTATTCCTCCTGTGTCTTACTTCCTGTGTAGGGTAGCAAACCCGACGCTGGTCTGGTTGATCTCCCAAACTTTCCTCTCCTTGCTTTCTCTCTCTCTCTCTTTCGGAAAGTTGAAGCTGCTAGTTTTTACAGCGTAATGAATTCCCCCGAATTTCACACAGAACAGCTAAACTGAACACCCGGAGAGCGCAACTGTCAGGCCCTTAGTAGACGCCCGTGAGTGACGTGACTTCTTACGCCTCACCGCAGGGCAAGCATGAAACGAGCAAGATCGACGCTTGAGAAGGACGCTAGATAGATGCTCGCCCTCCAGTGGAGCGCAATTGGTGACGTCACTCATGGACACCTACCAAGGAAGCGACAGTTTCGCTCTTTTTAGCTAAGTTTCGCTTGTCGGTGTGAAATTGGCCGGAACTCATTACGCTGTAAAAATTAGCAGCGAACAAGTTCTCGCAATTATGGAAGCGGTTTTGAGCTCCTCGGATGGTACGCTTCCAGTTTTTCATTGAATCAATCACACGGCTCTTTTGATTACAATTCATTAGTCTAATTTGCATAATTACTTCCATAATTAGTACTTAGACACGTTTTCAAACATACTCGTCTGTAGCATAAATAATCACGAGGAATTCCTTCAATTATATCATTTACCCTATTTTAAAACAAATTTCTAACGCATTTCGGAATATAAATTACACTGGTGGAAGAAATACAGGTTCTCACTTAATTTAGCTGTGGGATAAAAGGATAAATGGTAAGCGAAGTTTCTACTTGTCTTTCTCCAACGTATCTTGGTGAATTCCGTCTTCTTCCGCCTGTTTCGATAGACCTACTCACCCTCTTCCTCACTATCATCAAGTTACAGCACTGAGTAACTCACTTTTGACACTTACTCTTCGCTGTCGAGAATGGATGAGCAGAGAACGTTCCGAACACAACTATATATAGGCCATCGTCGCTAGAGTACTCATTGAGATTAACAGCGCGCCAGCGATTGCAAGCGCTCGCGTAACTAAGAAAAGTTGTCCCAAAGGCTGCAGCAACAAGGCCCTAACTGAGACAAATTATTGTCCAATGAAACTTTCCAATCCATTACGCACTCGAACCTCCATTTATACGTCCCAATCCGCCTGGTGTCCTTGGGGCAAAGATGGAACCATGGTGCCTCGGAAGACCTACCGGCACGTGAGACTTTTTTACCCTAAACACTGTCATTAGGGCGTGCCGTTTCATCTTACTGCGTGCCACCTCTATCTCTTTCTATGACCCAGGGCATATTGCTGACTTGCTTGTAGGTTTCTTCAAATCAGAACCAGGTTTATGCTCAAATTTTTTTGTGAAACTGTTACGAGGGAAATGAAGACAGATTTGGCGGAAATGCTGCTAGCGGGACCTTCCTTCCGAACTTCCCCAATAATTTTGCTCATTGCTCTGCTTACGAATTCACGGAGTGGCCACACGTGGCATGGGAGAGTCAGGAGGGTATAAGCACGCAAACTACGTGGGGATGACGCCATCCTAACCCTTTGTGAGGCGCTATTTCTTCATTAAATTTTTCGCTTAAAACCTGCAAAACGACACTCAGGATGACTTAAGAAATTGTTTGACACAATTTTTAATAAATTCTGCCCAACAGTTCTCGTATAAAAAGTGGTACATATATGTACCACTGTCTTTATTACAGGGTATGAAAAGTGGTACAATTTTGTACCACTGTCCTCTGACGGTATCAATAAGAAAAAGAAGGTGTAACTGACATAATATTTGCAAATTAATTGTGCTCTTCACTTGCGAAATGGTCCGAAGCATTCAATGCGAAAAAAGACGCTTTAAAAAACTCCGCGCACGTTTTTATTTCTTGCTTTTCAGGGCTGCTGTCACACCATACAGGGTACTGCATGATTGCAAGTAAAGCTTCTGGACATGGTATATCATACTGGTACTCGTTATTATAGTGCGCTCGTGGAATTGACTACACATGCGCGCAGGACAAAATGGGCTATAACCCGCTATAACAAGTGGCCCCTTCCGACACTCTACACGCTTCACCGCATAACACTACTGTACGACGGCGAAGCTAACTGAGTGCGCAGCAATGCGATGTTCTCACATGTTCCTTGTCGAGATAATGATAACCCACCGAACCGGGCCTGCGTGATTGGGGGTGTGTGTAAGCAATCGGGAGTCTCCCGAAGAATTGGGGAGAGTTGGCAAGCATGTAAGCTCAACCTGGGCGACATGATCGGTGCGATAGCCGCCCGGTGAGGCCTAACAAATCAAGCCGGAGAAAGGTTCGTTGAAAACACTGACTAAATAGGGGAACAAAAATGTATGTTTATGGTTGCAAACGAATCGCGAGGGTTCACTTAGTAAGCCGGTACAATAAAGCAGTTACCAGGCATGTTTACGCAGCGTTCTCGAGAGTTTCCTTGAGGCCGCAACAGCGGGTAGTGAATATTCAACAAGGCACTTCGAAAAAGAGGCGCAATATGCGCACCACATGACGTAGTGAAAAAAAAGAAAACACACAACAAGCTTCTAAAATACTTCAGTAGATGGCAGCACTTGTTATAGTGGCGCCAATACAAACCGTTTATTTGTTATAGGCGTTTGAATCAAGGTAAAAAAGTGGTACATATTTATACCAATGTTCCACAAAGGGTTAACTGCGATATTTTTTTCGAGCACGCTTTGATTTATACATGGTTTTGGGAAGGTGAGGAAACGTAGTGAAGTGTAACCGGTTTGATGACTTTGTTCTGGGAACCAAGAAACAATTTTTTAGTGATAGCCATAGTCACAATGAGCCTTAAGTTTTACTACATTAGGAAAACTATTGTTGCCCGCACTGAGAAGGTAACGGCTCCCTTTAGAACTGCGCTGACACAAAGTAATATTTCTAGACGCACACACACATGCACACACACGTGTATGAGTGTGTCGCTCCACGTTATGGCGTCGAGTTTGGAGAAACGCCTTCCTCTAAACTGTCATACAGTATACTGGGTAAGTTATTTGATTTGAATGCTTGCGAATCGTGTAAAAATATGCACGACTAATCCAATGACCAAGCTCACCGCCATAAACGGAAGTGACGCGAGAGATTATAGCCAGGGTATAGGGTTTGTGAGCACTAAAACATTGAACACTGCCGTTCAGCAAAAGCGCCTAATGGCGCCACAATCATTCCATGTAAACGGCCATCATATCGGTTTTATGACGGTTGTTATAAGAGCATGTATCGCTTCAATAAAGAAATAAGTATGTCGACATTCAATATTGCGTTAACGCTCTTATGCAAGATGGACTATGTTATAAAATTTGTCGCTGTTTCACCCGAAAGGCGAAGCACCAATTGCGATAGCAAATTAGTAGAGAGCTATACGGAGTAAGGATAGTAGTTTTATCAGCTGTATAAACTTGGACATGCAGCAGCACCAACAACGCGCAGAACTGTTGTCGACGCCGTCGGCGTTTTGCCCGCGTTCGCATCGAACGCGCGTGGCGTTTTATTGCGATAGCAATTATATGGACACTTCAACCGGATTTCTGCCGTCGGCGTCGCCGTCGCCATCGCCGTGAGGTTCCGTATAGATAAAATCTTCGCCGCGCGCCGTATGCCCCGGCGGAAGCGTGCGGGGACGCGCGCTATCACGGAGAGCGAACGCACTCAATCTCCCACGCGCAAGCAAGGAAGCGGAAAGCCAGCGCCGGAGGGAGCAGGGGGGGGGGGGGGGGGGGGGCACTTCTCTGCCAACAACCGCGCTCGTTGCTCGTCCGCACAGTCTCTTATCTCTCCCACGCGCAAGCAAGGAAGCGGGAAGCCAGCGCCGGAGGGAGCGGGGGGGGGGGGGGCGCACTTCTACTCTGCCAACAACCACGCTCATCGCTCGACCGCACCGTCTCTTATCTCCACACGGCTCTGACCTTTATGCACTGTGCATTCGCCGCTCAGTTTCTGTTGAAGCGATAGACGGCACGTACCTTCGCCCGCTGCAGCGTATGGGCTTGCTGCCAGCGTTTTGACAGTCGTCTGCAGTCATTCAGTGTGATCTATTCATGTTCGTTTGTGCGCGCTCACACCACGCTTGTTCATTCAGTTAGTAATAGTCGGGCCACATTTTCCAACGCACGCTACACATGTAATGCTGCCCGGATCGGCAGTGCAGCGCTACAGGTGTGTCCCTTCGCACGCGCTGCCCACGGGAAGCGCTTCTCATCAACACCACCGTTTCACACGCGCCTTCTCGTGGTCATCGAGTCTCTCTTCATGTCGGTCTACTTACGCCGCAGCACACCTGCTTACTTAATCAGCTCATGTTTACTACAATTTATATTGCTACCAAAGCCGCTCACCTGACATCGCATGACATTGCTGTGTTGCTATCGCATTCATTGCTTCGCCCTTAGGGCGAAACTGTGACATTTTTATATAAATACGTATTTGCTGCCGCAGCTAAACGTCGCCTCCCCTCCCTCCCTCCCTCCTGTCCCCCACAGCCTTTCGCGCGACGGAAAAAGTTGCATTTGGTCCCTATATATGGAAAGGAGGAAAGAGACGCTTAATCCTGCAGCCCTTCAGGGAGCACGGCGCAGAACGCGCGTTTGCTCTCCGACGTGCGTTCTCTCCCCGTGAAAGCGCGCGTCCCTCGCGCCTTTTCACTCGCACATACAGCGTCCGGAGCGCGGTGACAATTTAATCGCCGTTGACGTCATACGGAACCTCACGGCGACGGCGACGGCAGAAATCTGCTTTGGAGTGTCCATATAATTGCTATCGCAATAAAATTATAATGGATCTTGACAGCGAGAACAAATCGTTAAAGACATAAAAGGCGCCAAACACTGTAGCTGCTCCAGAGGAAGCTTTCTGCTTTCACAAACAAAAAAAAGATCCAAAGTAATTAATAAGCCAGCTGAGTACGGACAAAAGCTGGCATGAAATATGGGAAGCGAGTATAATTGCCAATGTAACCCCCGCGAGTGAGGAAATCGTTCACCGATGCAATAAAGACGTATTCGGTTGAATTGCTTTCCCTGTTTTCCGGCGGTTGATTGATTTATTATTGGGGTTTAACATCCCAACGCCACATTAAGGCTATGAAAAAGGCCATAGTAGAGGGCACTGGGTTATTCTGACCGTATGATGCTCTTTAACCTACACCTGAATGTTAGTACACCAGTCTTTTCCTTTACCCCTTTTAAAATGCGACCACCGCGGCCTGGATTCGAACCCATTACCTCGTGCTTTGCCCCAGAGTGCCATAGCCTCTGCATGCGCCACCGTGGTGGTGTGCGTCTTCTGGTGGTGATCTGGTGCCGTATTTACGAAAACACGGCGCTATATAATTTGCTAAGTCTCTGGCTGGATATCTAAATACGTGTTGTTGTAACATAAGTGGTGAGAGTGAAATAGCTTAACTTCTGAAGCATATATATATATATATATATATATATATATTCTAATGTAAATACAGGCCAAGAGAGCAGCAGGCAGCGTGTCTCAACCAAAGCAGGTCAGGCAATCTCTAGTTCGCGCCTCCCGGACTGGCGATGTGTCTGCAGCGCTGGGTATTCGTCTTCACTACAATCACCCCCCATAGAAAAAGGAGCAATCCAGGCGACTCAATGTGAACATAGAAGCATGGGGTCGTAATACGGCTTCAGGCGTTGTACGTGGACGGTTTCACGACCACGACAGCGTTGGTCCGTAGGTGGCGTGAAAGGCTCGACAATATAGATCACAGGCGATGTCTGCGCTACAACACGGTAGGGTCCTTGATATTTCGAGACGAGCTTGGAGCACGCCCTCCCGCAGGGCGTGCTCGATGCCCGTCGTTTGGGCGTCCACGTCACGATGAGGGAGCGGACCCGAATACCGACGATGTCCAAGTTGCGAGTGCTGGGCCTGTGGCTAGAAGAGAATGGTGCTAACAGCGAGCTGGTTGCTCGACTACAGAAGAAAGTGGCCTCCACCACGCACCTCGTGCGGCGGGTCGCGAACAAGAGGAAAGGAATGAAGGAACACAACGTGACGGGGCTGATACAGGCGTACGCGCTGAGCGACATATCGTACGTCGCCGCGTACGCCGACTGGAACAGGAGCGAAACCGACAAGCTGAACTTGGCGATCCGCAGGGCGTTCAAGACCACCCTGGGGGTACACGCCAACCCAGTACACGCCAACCCACAGGCTCCTCGAGCTGGGCGTACACAACACGCTCGAGGAGGTCTCCGAGGCGCAGAGAATAGCGCAGCTGGAGAGGCTGTCGGGCACCAGAACGGGAAGACGAATCCTCGACCTGCTCGGGATTCGATATCATGAGGCGCGGGGACTGAAGGAGACACTGCTACCGGAAGTCAGGAACGCCATACAGACAGAAAACATGCCGAAAAACGTGCACCCGGTGCATGACGTGCAAGGACGTCAACGCAGGGCGGTAGCAATCCTCAAGGAGCACGGAAGACGAGAAGGCGTCCTCTTCGTCGATGCAGCCAGGTACCTGCGGCCCGCCGGTAACGTTGATGGCGACGAGGGACGACGACCACCACCACCAATTGGATCTCTTCCTTTTCCGGAGGGGGGGGGGGGGGTGTTGCCTTTAGGTGGGCGCTCCTTTCTGACCGGTCTATATAGCAGCAGTTCGGATTTTTCGGCCGAGCAGGTGAGTCCCGTGCCCACCAGGTAGTTTTCCACGTACTGGATGGCCTGCTGTAAACGTTGCTCGATCGCTCCGTCGCTGCCCATTGTCGTCCAGATCGTAATATCATCCGCGTATAGCGTGTGGTGCAGTCCTTCGATTTGCAGCAATCGGTCGGGTAACCCCAGCAGGACGAGGTTGAAGAGCATCGGCGGGATGACCGAACCCGGTGGGGTGCCCGAGCTTCCGATGTTGATTTGATCTGAGTCCAGTTGTCCCACTCGCATGCGAGCTGTTGTTCTTCCCGTGAGGAAGTCTCGGACGTAGTTGTACGTTCGCAGTCCGAGATTTAGCTTGTTTATTTGTCGTAATATGGCATCATGGCGAACGCTATGGAAGGCCTTCTTCAGGTCCAGCCCGAGGATGGCTCTCGTCGAGCGCCCTGGATTGTCTATGAGTTGATGTTTTAGTTGCAGAAGGGCATCTTGCCTGGAGAGATGTCTTCTGAACCCAATCATGGCGTGTGGAAATAATTCGTTGTCCTCGAAGTAATGCGTGAGTATATTGAGAAACGCGTGCTCCATCAACTTGCCCACGCAGGACGTGAGGGAGAGGGGGCGCAGGTTCTCCAGCTGTAATTTCTTGCCGGGTTTCGGTATCACTATGATCTTTACTTCTTTCCATTGCTGGGGTAGCTTGCCGTGCGCCCAACACTCGTTAATGTATTCTGTGAGTTTCTCAATTGATCCGTAATCGAGAATACGTAGTGCCCTATTGGATATTCGATCGGGGCCAGGGGCCGACTTGGTGTTGAGTTTGACGAGCGCCGCCTGGATTTCCGCAACGGACAATTCCGCGTCCAGGGTGGCGTTGCTTTCCCCGTGTAGTCCGGATGTATTAGCGGTGGCGTTTGAGATATGTAAAGGAGTTCCGCATCCCGTAAGTTTTGTTGTTCTGTTCCCCCGTAAGCGTGTATGATTTTGTATATGCCTTGCATGTGTGTGGTCTTGGTGTTGGCGGGATCTATCAGGTACCGCAGCATCTGCCACGTGCCACGCGTGATGAGTTGACTGTTGTTGTTGCAGGGCAAGCGCGTGCTTTTATATTTCTTTGTTGAGCTGCGCTATCCGTTTACGCAGTCTCGTACTGTGTCTCTGTTGTTTCCATCGGCGCTGCAGGTGGGTCTTTGCTTCCCACATGTGCAGTAACCGGGAGTCTATTGTATCGAGCCCAGCTTTCGACGGGATCGTTTGCGTCAGGCGCTCGATGTCCCGCCGCAGTTGTTTGGTCCATTGGTCTATGTCTTTGATGTCTGCCGCCTGTTGCTTGTCACGATGTTTGCGTAGTTGATTCCAGCTGGTGATCTTCATTTGGCGACCGGCATTGTGTTTCTGTGGGCCGTCTTCTGCTGTTATGGAAATGATGTAGTGATCGCTTCCCAAGTATTGAATGGTGTTTGTCCAAGTGACTTGGCGTGTGTTGCACGTAAAAGTAAGGTCCGGCGTCGTGTCGATGCTGACGGTGTTGCGTGCTGCGGGGTCGGTGACGAGCTCGAGTCCGGCGTATTGCGCCGTTGCCCACAGATGCGTGCCTTTGGGCTGATCGTGCTTGTAACCCTACGCCGTGTGCACTGCGTTGAAGTCCCCCCCCTCTTCCCAATGAACAGCTGTTGCCCTTGGGCGGTATCGATTGCCCGTTTGAAGAGAACATGGAAGCGGTGCTGGCGGCATCTGGGACTGCTGTAGACGTTGAGTACGAAGATGCTGTTGTGCGTCTTGCGTGGTGGAATTAGTTTTACGAGGACAGTTTTCAATGTCTCTGTGCAACCTCCCCAATGTACAATGCGCAACTATTCATCTTTTGGTTGAGATTGTCAGTGCCAGGCACTGCGAGGTTTATATAAACGTCAAACATGGGCACGCGTAAAGAATATCGCTGTAGTGGGCCTTCTTAAATATTATGTCGCTGGAGTAGATGCTACGGCTGGCCGTACCTAATAAGCAGAGCGATCAACAGTACAGAGGTGCCGCTGCAACGCAAGTGCCGCCCCGTCAGGCTATAGTTCACTCAATTGGGACAACACTATCAACGTACCCTGGGCCTGGAAGACACGTGTTGAGCCCACTCACGCAAGCGTTATCTTTAATAACAGTATAGAGGTGTACATGAATATATCCTAACGAATTAAGCTTACGGCAGGCGAAGCGTACGCACATGAAAAAAAAGAAAAGAAATAAAAAGAATAGAAAAAGCTTCCCTCGCGCACTGCGGAACGAGCCTAAGTGAAACACCTTGTTTTTCACAGCACAATTTGGAGACATATATTACAAATTTTGTTTAGAGGAAGCTAATTGCTAATTATCTAACGAAACGTTTAGACCTCTTATGCAAATAATTGTCATCTATTCAAGCAATTCATTCCTCTGCCGTCGGCTATTCTTAAAGGACCTGCTCGGAATAAAGGAAATACAAGCGGCATCCTTTCCTTTTCATTATTTTTTGTTATGTTGATGATGCCGTTGCCATTTGAATAAACCATTTCTATTCAACCACGCCAAACACGTCAGGAGCACACGTTTGTTTGTGAACTTGGCGTAAGCACTAGACGCTTGTCGTTGCCGAACGAGCTGCGCCTTAATACCGAAACGTTGCGTCGCCTTTACGATGTGTTGAAGAGGTCCACAGGAATACTTAAACACATTCGAAACCGCATGTTTCCGGTGTAGAACGAGCAACCGTTCAGGAGGAGCAGGAGGAAAGAGGAAAGGTGGGGAGGTCAACCACACTGGCGTCCGGTTTGCTACCCTGCGCTAGAGGAAAGCGGTGAAGGGACGAAAAGAAGCAAAGCGGAGTAACGCAAGCAGAGTAAGGAAGCATGAGCAGTGCAAACACGTTGGACTGGCCATCACGTCTACCGTCAGTCACCGCAGCAAGTCGATTTCCGAAGATGAAGAGACAAGGGTTCTTAGACCATAGCAGCATGCTTCGCAGGCTTACAAAGCAATCGCGATCAACTATGCAGCAATGCGTATCAGTCTAAAAGGTGGCATTATCACCAGTGCAGGGGCTAGGAATGCTATTGGATTGAAATACCTTTTAGCCGCACCAATGGAGCCCTTTGCAGGCTTTCAGTATAGCATTAAATAAATATACAGGAAAGGAAGAAAGTCGAGAGCGTTCTCTCGTTCTCATGTTCTTGTGTAAATCTGCGCTGACAGCCTGCACATTTTCAAAATTCCAACTCACCCAAATTAGTATTTTGATAAGCACGAAAAAAGCCGATGCATAGTGATAACTGTTTGCACAGAACAAGGGTGTGGAAGGATGCGCTCTTCGTCATTAGCCCTAGGCAGCTTAATCCTAAAGGCGCAATCACATCAGTTTAACAGCGTACCTTACATAACTAAGATTTTGCTCACAAACACCCCTTATTCACCGCAATTTCGCAATTTATTTCCGCATCTGTGAAAATGGCTGGCTCATTTTAGAGCTGAAAAGGACTCTCGCACTTCAATATTTCCGCATTTTGCACGAAGCTGCAATTTGATTTCTCCACTCTTATTCAGCGTGTTTGTCACGTACAGTGTGCATATTGTTGACAATGTAGAACTCGCGCATCGGTGGCGCTGTTCATACGGTTGGTTCATCATTCATCACACAATCTGTCAGCGTGGCACTCGTGAAAGATGGTTTGGCTGTTCTCTCCTTTTGCAAGAAGGGCCAGCGAATCCCTAGCAACGTGAGTCATGAATTCTATCACGCTCACACAGAACAGGGCCACGTGCCTGAGGAAAGATATTCTAAAACCACCACCGACGAGCTTATGAAAGAAAGACATGGAAATATATAGAGAATGCATTTCGACAGAATTGGGGGGAAAAAAGAAAAGTAAAAAAATAAATAAATAGAAAGACTGCCCCGAAACGAGCAAGACAGCCCGCCCAAACTGCAACAGAAAGCGATACCCGACGTCTAGGCTGAGAGATGCAATTCGTTGGCCGCATTATACTGGCGTGTGCCGGTATCCCGAAATTGATGGAAAAGAGAGCTGAATCTTTCCTCTTGACCAAAGAAACATTAAGAAGGTAGCAAATGCCGCAGCAGCAGTGAGTGCAACGCAATAGGTGGCTCACATAAGGATTGTGCTCGCTAAAGAGATTTTTTTTTCCACAGAGAGCCCGTATTGAAGATGTCGTAAAATTTGAAATTTGGGCGGATATACGAATCGGCGAGAAGAAAATTGAGACGCTATGTGCGTCACCTTTTCAGAGAAGGCGAATCTTTACCTGCGAAAGGAAATATAGATACAGGCGGCCCACGCAAGTTCGCTCCGAGAATGTTGAAATTTCTTGCATCCTTTCAAGAACGAAGGCCGACGAAACCAAAGCACGGCACTTGAAGCGCTTTTCTTTAGGGCGAGGCTAACGCAGTTAAATCAGCAGATATTGCAAGATTGAATGCATACGGCTTGGCAATCGCTGTTTTATGATTTTTTTGTGTGTGCTTGTCTATTTTTCCAGGAAGGGGCAACATGCATTAGGCTAGCATTACTTTAAAAAAAAACTGCTTCCATATTTGTGGGGACCAAGAGGGAGTGCTTTTGAATGCTCGTCTTTGAAACTGCAGAATATTCGAAATCCACACCAGCTTGCGTCTCTCGAGAACCCATCGGTAACGTTAGGGTATGCAGGTGCAGTGCAAAGGGCGTCGCTTGTGGGACAGCGCGTCCCGTTTTATGGAAGTAAAAACTAGTTTGGCGCTCTACTAGTCCTACATTCGTTTAACTAGTTGAAGAAAGAACATTCAGTAACCAAAAAAGAAAGTTACTATTCTAAAATGCCTCTCAAAGTCAATATTAAATCCAACCAGTTGCAGTACAACGCACAGACAAACTTGGCAAATTCGAGCTAGAACCTAAATGCGGGAATCGAATGCTGTCCCATACTGTGCCATCGCTATTTAAATCCCTGCACTAACACATCCTTTGTTTTACTTTGTATATATGTATTGTTGAGTTTATATACATGTTTGATACGTGTTTCCAATTAGTGGTAGGGGGCACACCTGGACAAGCCGAATTAGTGGCCCTTTGCCTGTGCCCTTTAGATCAATACTTGGCCTTCCACTATCCGCCCAATGAAACGCTTTACTTGTCGAATACTGCAGCTACAGAGAGAGGCTACAGGCTGATCAAAGGGCCTTACACCACACAGATCGCCTCTGCCAGGTGAGGCAGGAGGCTTTCTTGAACTACTGCTCAGCAGGCCCGAGTCGCACATGCATGGGGAAAACGACATCAGCCTTCTTTGAGATTATGAATGTCAGAGATGACGCAGCCCCTGAGCGAAAAAAAAGTATGGGGTTTTACGTGCCAAAACCAGTTCTGATTATGAGGCACGCCGTAGTGAGGGACTCCGGAAATGTGGACCACCTGGGGTTCTTTAACGTGTACCTAAATCTAAGTACACGGGTGTTTTCGCATTTCGCCCCCATCGAAATGCGGCCGCCGTGGCCGGGATTCGATCCCGCGACCTCGTGCTCAGCAGCCCAACACCATAGCCACTGAGCAACCACGGCGGGTAGCCCCTGAGCGAGAATAGCACCGTCGTCGTATGCTCGTCAACTGAAGTTTTACAAGGGCTCGAAAGAAAACAGCAGTATAATCCAAGCGTCTGCGCCAGCTGACAGCGTTCCTTCTAGAATACCCATCTATAAATGTTACTAATGTTTACACAGTCGCCTTTGTTCGCGAAGGCAGTAAAACTGCTACGTTTTATTGCGCACAGCCTGCAGCAAGGCGTTCTGTTTTAAAAGATCATACGGCCCCACCCAACCTCAACGAGTCGGCCCACAGAGCTGCGCGAGGAGTCGTTGACCGCGTAGCTACCGCGTGGTGCGGCGCTGAGGTTATGGACAATCGGGACCCTCCCTCCTCATATAACGAACTTACCAAACATTTTTCCACGGGACGGAGACGATATCCTCCGCCACATAGGAAACTAGGCAGACCACAGGTGTTAACACTGAAATTACGCCAGGTCAGGAAATACCCTAACCCCGCACTGTTACACAGAATCTATCCAGAGATACAACCGACCAATGTTTGCGAGCTATGCTCAAACCTAGTTGACTTGGAACATATGCTCTGGCGGTACCCGCTACGCGACGGCGACGATGTCACGTCTTCCAAATGGGAGGCTGCCTAAGCAGCCCCGATCTTGAAGCACAGCTATGGGCTGTCTATCGGACCTGCGGCGCAGAAGACAGGCTCGGCCTTTCTGTACCGACGTGGGAGCGGCCCGCTACGTGCGTTCCGAAGGACCGTAATGAAGTTTTATCATACCATACCATACGGAACCTTCAATACCTGCATAACTATAAAGTATTGATATGGCGCTGAAGTATATTTTAGAACTCTGAGTTCTCAAAGGCTGTTATTCTAAGCGACTCTCAGCTGGTTGTGCAGCCCCAACGCTGACACACCTCTTTTACGCGAAGTACTTAAGATGGCCTATCAAATCACATCTGAGGGAAGAACACTCATTTATTTATTTATTTATTTATTTATTTATTTATTTATTTATTTATTTATTTATTTATTTATTTATTTATTTATTTATTTATTTATTTATTATACATTCCCACATTCGCTCAGAGAGCATTACAGGGGGGGGGGGGGGGACAATACAAATGCAAAACAGTAGTAATTAAGGTTACATAACAAAACGAACACGGTGACGAATAATACAGTACAGGCAGCATAACTATCTCCAAATCAAAAGAAAGAAAAAAGAAAGAAAAGGACTATATGTACATATATACACATACATGTGCACATATACATATATAAACACACATACGCACATATACACTCTCATAAATATTAGAGTGTATATGAGAGCACACAAAAGTAGGCCAGCAAACGCGAGAAAAAAAAATAACATCAAAACACACGAACTGATCACATGGCAAGCAGTTCACTGTAAAAGTCTGAATTTGATGTTTTAGAAACGGTGTCCTAAGGCAGAGCGTTCCATTCATTGATGGTTTTGGGGAAAAAAGAATATTTTAACAAGTTCGTTTTTGACTTTATTGACCTTACTTTTAATGTGTGTTCACGGCGATGGGATATGTAATGTGGGTTAAGCATGTATTTTGATTTATTAATGCCAGTATTGTTATAAAAAATCTTATGAAAAAATTTGAGACGCAAGCAACGCCGGCGTTCGGCTAGCGTCGAAACCTCTAGGCGTATTTTCATTTCTGTGACGCTACTAGATGTGCGATAGTTCCCAGTGATAAAGCGTGCCGCTCGGTTTTGTACGCGCTCTAGAATGTATTTAAGGTTGTCCTGATAAGGGTCCCATATCGTGCACGCATACTCAAGAATAGGCCTCACGTATGTCGTGTATAATAACTTCTTAGTTGCCAGAGGACAGGGGTGAAAATTTCGAGTCAAAAACATTAGTGTGTTATTCCCTTTAGCGGCAATCTCAGCAATGTGATCCTGCCAAGTAAGATCGCTTGAGAAGTGAACGCCGAGGTACTTGGCCCCTGTTACGCTCGGAATGGTTGAGTTGTTCACTCTGTAAGAATGGGAAACGTCAGTTTTTTTCCTAGAAAAGCACACGTAGTTGCATTTTGATTCATTTAGGGTCATGCACCAAGTAGCACACCAGTTCGAAATTTTATTAAGGTCCTGTTGAAGAATTTTGATGTCACTTTGATTGTTTATCGAGCGGTAAACAACGCAGTCATCTGCGTACAATCGTAGGTTGGACTGGATGTTTTACCAATATCGTTAATAAAAATAAGAAATAATAACGGGCCCAGAACAGACCCCTGCGGTACTCCGGACGTGACTGGAACAGGTGATGAGCAACATCCATTTACCACTGTTATCTGTCTGCGTTTTACGAAGTAGTTTTTTAACCAGTTCATTAGGTCAGCGGGAATTTTTAAATGCTGAAGTTTGTGTATTATACAATCATGTCGTACCCGATCAAATGTTTTTTTTAAATCTAAAAACAAGCAGTCAACGCTAGTACCTTGATCTAATGCAGTTGTTATGTCAAAAGAAAATTCCGTTAACTGTGTGCCACAAGAAAATCCAATGGATACCATTACGCATTGCTATCTCAGGATACGAGGTAGCTGATGCTTTGGCGTCATCAGCGCACAACCGTGACTTCACTGATGATGCTTCTTGCAAATTTGACGACGCTCGACTGCTCATACGTTACCAACTACAGTTCTCACACCCAGATGAACGTGTCCTCAAGGGATCGTACACGACATCAATGTCAGGCCGTGTTTTAATTCGCCGACGTAGGTCCATATTGCTCAGGTTACGCATCAAGGATTTTAATGTCGCACATCGCCTTCGATAAGGACGTCGGATGAACCTTTAGTGCCTGGCCTGTGGACACTACATCAAAACGCTTGAGAACTTGCTGTTCGATTGCCGAATTTTGCACAGTTGTTGGTGTGTGCTGCTGAGCAAGTTACAGCAATCTTATCTTGCTCAAACTGCACGCAGAGATTTTTTTTTTCCAAATGGTCGTGCTTCAACTTGATATGAGGCTCACAAAGTTGTGCTGGAATTGTGGACAACCACAGAACTAGACTCTCGTCTGTAGTGCTCGTATTCTGCGTGCGATGTAAATGTGCCTGCCTGTTCTTTCTTCTTTTTCTTTATCTTGTTCCTCTTTTCTAAATTCTTCAAGTGGGTGGGCGTGGTGTATCTTATGAGACAATTGCTAGCCCGCTTCTCTTTCTCTCGTTGTGGTGTTCGTATACGTTTACATTAATAATAAATAGTAATGATAGTATTAATAATAATAATATTAATAATAATCGGCACCATTGGTATGGATACGAAATGAACTTCAAGTTAAAGCTCAGGTCAGTATCTGTAAGGGCAATGCTTCAAGCAGTGACATCTCAGCGTGCTTTACGTTCAGATAGGTAGAGTTAAATGGGGTCTAACTGAAGAGGTTTGAAACAGTACGCCTCCGGCTAAGCCATTTCGCTTCTATGTAAACAACAACAAAATTAAATTTGTTTTAAAACAAAAAAAGTTGTCGCAGTTTCACCTGAAAGGTGAAGCATCAATTGCGATAGCAAATTTGAAGACAGCTATATGGAGTAATGATAGCAGCTTTATCAGCTGTATAAACTTGGACATGCAGCAGCACCGGCAACACGCAGAACTGTTCTCGACGCCGTCGGCGTTTTGCCCGCGTTCGCTCAAAATGCTTGCGGCGTTGGTGACTGTTGCCGGAGCCTCTGATATAAATAGGCACTTGGTGCCGCAGCTAAACGTCGCCTCCCTTCCCTCCCCCTCCCCCCCACGGCCTTTCGTGCGCCGGAAGAAGGCACGTTTGCTCTACATATATGGTGATTGTAGAGGAGGAAAGAGACGCCTACTCCTGCAGCCCTTAAGGGAGCACAGAGCAGAACGCGCGTTTGTTCTCCGCCGTGCGTTCACTCCCCGTGAAAGCGCGCGTCCCTCGCGCCCTTTCACTCGCACATACAGCGTTCGGCGCGCGGCGACGATTCCATCTCCATTGACGTCATACGGAACCTCACGGCGACGGCGACGCCGACGGCAGAAATCTGCTTTTGAGTGTCCATATAATTGCTATCGCAATAATATATAAAGAAACTATAAAAACGAACACTTTAGCAAGATTTCATAGCGGAGCTACCAGGGTGATAATTTTCAAGTTTTATGGAATTTTTAAAAGTCGCCTGTGGCAGATAGCATAATTCTTTTCCTTGAGCTGGATTATTCGAAGAGGCAGACAATAGTAGCACGAGAAATGTGGAACACATGTTGAACTAATACGAAGCCGGTGAGCTCGCAAGGCGCGTCTGCTTGAAATGAATTTCCAGGATGACACCAGTTTCGAGATACTATTCCTCAAAAATGTGGAACGAAATACGCGGGCGTTCCAGTTACTTTCGTGCTTCAATGCATAAAAGGGCGTTTTGTTAAATATGTAAGTGGAACGACAGTGCATTTTCACGGCAAGTTTGATGGCGCACATCTCCCAGCTGGCGTCATTCTGGAAATTCATTCTAATTAGATACACCTTGCAAGTTCACCGGCTGGAATTCGTAAATTGCAATATGTGCCGTAAGCTAATTAGTAAAACGCTAATTAGTGAATATTTGTGAATTAGTTGAATATGTGTTTCCATTTCTCGTGCAAGTAATGCCCGCTTCTCTGAATGTGCAAACTGAAGGACAAGAATTGTGTCATCTGCAACGGGATATTTTTATTAATTTCATAAAACTTAAATATATTCACCCTGTATAGCGAGTCACCCGCTTTATTACGTCAGTCCTGCATGTCCCAGCAGTGAAAACGCAGTTGCCGGGTGATCGCTCGCACTTGGCGGGAGCTCAATATGAAGTCAGCGTTTCCTTTTATACAGCCTTGTTCGGAGGCGCCGCTCGTTCTTGTCAACGATTTCTCCGCCAAGCAAGTTGAGAGTATGTGGAGAAGCTAGGGAATAGTGAGGAAGCAGGAAATCGAATCCCTGTGCTGCTTTGCGTATGTTTAAGTAACGTTAGAAAAATTAACGGTGCACTGAACACACGTGGCACGGACGCAGAGACTTAAAAGATGGATGTTGCAGTACAAGAATTACATACTTCTCCAGTTGACCCTGCGTTCTTTTTTCGTCAGGGGCGCCTCTGGTGCGTCGTTGTTTTTTGTCCAATGCATCCGGCAATGTATTAAAGCGAATAGCTTTCCTTGGTTCTTTCACCCATTTTCGTGGTTGGCAGTACAACGTCGGTGGTTGGCTGCCGGAAGTTGGAACATTGATCTATTCAGCCACACTTTTAATAAATTCATATAAATACTGAACCTGATCTGTTGTTTTCCGTATTTTCATACATATAAGTTTGCTCCCTCCCTGCTGGTAATCAGGTTAGGTTCAGTGAGCTCCATGACAAGTTACGGCACAAATCGTTGGCGTACCATGGTGTTCTTTTCATTAGTATCATAATCAAAAATATGTAAAGTTATATTGTGAGAAACTGTGGGAAAAGGCTCCGGGGTAAATTAAAAAAAAAGAAAGGGTTTTCAGCCACCTCAGAAATGATTTCTCGAGACGGTGACGTGAAGCCATGGCTATACGTAAACTTAAAAAAAAAAAAACAGGCAGCCGATAATAAAACAGACAGAACACGAATAAAGTAACGAAAAACCACAGGGAAAGTGCGATGCATAGAGAAGTAGTTTTGGTGGCAGGCGTCTATAACCGAAGTTCCGCATTCACGCCAGCCGCGCGGTGCTGCCGCTTGCCGTCAGATGGCGGGCTCTGGAGCTGAATAAATTATGCGCCTTACTCGATGACAAAACGGTGAGCCGCGAGGCGTAACCAATCCGCGAAACTTCCGGGCCCTAACTGAACTCTCGAATTTCCCAACTTTTCACTTTCTCCAATATGAAAAGTGGCGCGTGTGCCCAGGATATCGCACGGATGTGCTATCAGCGCTTCGTATAAACACAGCGCCGTTCTCCTTCACAAACAACAAGAACGAGCGCAGGAAACAAAGCAATAAATGCGCCAAAATGAGGCGTCATTCTTATGCTAAGTGGGTCGCGTTACACCACGGGAGCTTCTTGGCAGCTGCAGAAGCAATCACGGTGCCCTTGCATAAGAAAATTCAAGTGTTCGAGCCATCGCACACTAGCGCCGTTGCGCAAAGTGCTTTGAAGCTGCTTAGGCTGAGACCTTTGAAGGCTCCAGGATGCATGCAGTTGCATGTGCGAGGGATTTTTCGCGGCGTTGCTTAGGTATATATATAGCTTCGGCGATCCTCTGAGGCCCGTCACTAACGTACTCGGCTATATCCCGCGCCAGCATAAAAGCCCAAGTTTGAAAATTTTAAAAAGAGTGTATTTGAAATAAATGTTGTTTAAGAGTTTCAGTCGCAACCAGATGTGACAGTTGCTGAACTGCTTGCAAGACAGGCAATACACTCTCTTTTACGCCCCAAATTTTTCATTAAAGCTGTGTTTAGCAGTTTCGTTTATTTAATCACCTGTCAAATATAGCGAAGATCCGCCTCGTAAGGCTGATTACTGGAGCAGGCTGACATTGCTTGCATGAGAAATCGTAATGTTCAGTTCATCAGCTAATCAATAGGGCTTCACTAATTGGCTTTTTAATTATTATTTTAGTCAACATCTTGTAAGCGTTGAAAAGATCAGATAATAACGATGTTACGTTCGTTTAGAATAAATGTTCGTCCACGAAATCTTTAACAATGCATTTGTCGGCCAGTTACGATGGTCCCTCAGTGCACAAAGAAAGATTTTAGGAAACTTAATCAAAACGCCAAACACTTCCGTACCACACAGCGGACGTCAACACCTAAAAACTACCACCCGGCTACAATTCTGCAATCGCAACGTGTGCTCTCAAGTTATTAGCATCATAATTAGCGGCAGTTTATTAATAATGTATATGGACAGAGTGCGTGTGAGAGAAAAAAAAGCGTGGGGAGGAATGGCAGGGAGGTCAACCATACGAGCGTCCCTGTTGGTTACCCTACACGAAGTAGTAACTTGTCAATGCAATAATGCCCCCAACTTGACGTAACCTCCTAACATCTCACCTACATCCACTTGATCCACCTCTGAAGCTACAAGTGCCGTCAAAAGATGCCTGCTCTGAGGCGACATGGTCGTGCCAAGCCAAGGTGCTTAAAAAAAAGAACAATTAAACACAGATGGCGCAAGATGCCATTTTAACCCGTACTGTGTTCGGTCGCAAGATCTCTTACACACGAAAACTGTAGGTCCTATAATTCTATCTTGCGCCGTGGCGTTTTGACCTTTCTTTTCTTTTCGTGGAACAGCTTGGATAACGTTAGCTTGGACACACGGTATACCAGCCAATGGATGTTTTCCGGGTTCATAGTGGGTAAAGTTGCGCTAATTTTGCAAAGTCAATGGGAAGCAGCATTAAAGTGGCAACACCAAAGCTCCACAATGCTGCGGCAGTATCAGTTTTGCCTTCTCTCTTATTCTATTTCCTTTCCACACATATTACGTGACAGTGGCGCACCGACGGGGAGGGTTTCGGGGGTTGTAACCCCCCCCCCCCCCTGAGGCCGACTTAACCCCCCTCTTTTGTTTAACCCCTTTTCTTTCCTTGCGCATTTGAGTACTGCAACTAAGATGTAGGACGCGCAATCGTCTGCACACTCACAAAAAGCGCATTTTTTGACAACTTCCCGTGAAGACATTGAAATTAGTGCTATTTAGATGGTATTGGCAAACTGTCAACCCCCCCCCCCCTGGCAGAGATCCTGGGTACGCTACTGTTACGGGATCAAATTTGCGCGCTTGCGCATGGAAATTGCAGCGCAAAGCAAATTTCGGAGCAACTGCTGAATGATTTTGGTTTTTTTCTGCATGACATTGGAGGCTCCGAGAAAACAGTTACTGAAATAACGTTATATTATATTAAATAAGAAAAAAAAACATAACTAGAGCCTGGATGACCGACATGTTGGGCAGCTTCGTCTCTACATGAATGATCGCGGAACCCACGTGAATGCGTCTCAGCAGTCTCGCTATCCGAGAAAACGTGCGACGAATCTGCAAGACGTGTGGACGTGTGACATCACAACTTGTCACGAAGGTTCTTCTGGCGGTGAACTTATACAGGCAGAAGTGCTTACGCGACAAAAGCAATGCGGATTGTGCGATTAAATTGTTCTGCAACGATGCGGTTCAAACTGTCTTTACTAAGAAGGTTCCGCAGCATTCTCATAGGGCGTATAATGCTATGCCCTACATTATGCTTTGCAACGTTCTCCCTGCCCAACACACAAGAACGAAAAGTGTGTTGATGCTGCAGCACGGTGCCGAATTTTGTATGGGGAGCAGAATACGAACAAATTGTATGAAAATGTTGAATATAGAAAAAAAAACATAAAAGTTATATTAAAAAATAAATTGTTGGGTTTTACCCGACGCAACCAAATATGATGATGAGACACGCCACAGTGGGGACTGCGGAATAATTTTGACCACCTGGGGTTCTGTAACGTGCCCCCAATGCACGTTACACGGGCGTTGTTGCATTTCGCCCCCATCGAAATGCGAACCCCGTGGCCTGGACCGGATCTCGGGCACTCGGGCTTCACAGCGCAACGCCGAAGCCACGACGCCACCACGGTGGGCATATATACAGGGTGTCCCAGCTATCACGCAGCACGATTTTAAAAAAGAGCCGCGCAACAATTTTGCATGTATTCGCGGGCTTCTTTCACGCTCGGAAAAACACTTCTATGTAGCACATATTGAGCAACAGAAAGCTGTATCGGGAGTTTTTCATGTTGCTCTACAATTTTCTCATTGACACTTCGATAATTAGGACAGTAATTCTTAAGTTAGATAATTATTTACAATTCACTAATTAAATATCAGTTACGGAAAAATTACTGGCGGCTACTCCACTTTACTGGAAACAATGCGCACTAGGCTTGTTTCGCGTAGCGCCGTTCCTCTTTTTTTAAATCATGCTGCGTGATAGCTGGGACACCCTGTATATCAAAACATTTTACTGCATAGAACGTCTATGTCACTTTATTATTATTATTATTATTATTATTATTATTATTATTATTATTATTATTATTATTATTATTATTATTATTATTATTATTATTATTATTATTATTATTATTATTACCACTTTGATCTCCCTAGGATCAAAGTGGCGTCTAATTTGGACATTTTTTACCAAAGCGCTCGTGGACTTCGCACCAAAGCACGTGAATGTTTTTGCTATGTAAGCTCATCTTCTTTTCCTATTTTTGTTATTTCTGAAACTTGGCTTTGTCGTGACATTTCGTCTTCAGACTTCTTTCCACAGCACTACAACGTCTTCCGCAGTGACCAGGACTTGAGTGGATCTCAACAAAAAGGTGGTGGCGTAGTGATCGCAGTTGACAATTCGCTGAGATGTGTACAGCGCATCGACATGTAAGTGTAATATCCTCCCATAGTAAGCACAAAGTAATTCTTCTTGGTGATTTTAATACACCAGCTATTGAGTGGAACACAGATATTCTCATTACAATCATTACACAGAGAATAAATGCAGCCTGTTGTTGGACTTTCTGTCCTTCTATTCCCTTCAGCAGCATAACTTGATCAGCAATTCCTGTGGCAACGTCTTAGATCTTTGCATCTCGAGTGCTCAAGTTTTAGATGTCTCTCGTTCCGAAATTTTCCTTGTGCGTACCGATAAGTTTCATCCGCCACTAAACATAACTTCCGCTGTGTCCGCACTCAGGCAGAGCTCCTCCAGTGGCGTTAATGAATCCCCACGCTTTGCTTTCAAGCGTGGTGATAATCTTGGTTTATATAATTTCCTGTCCACCACCGACTGGTCACTGGTTACAGACAAAAGCAATGTTGATGACCAAGTATATTAGTTTACGGAGCTTGTTTTGAGCAGTATGCACAAATACATTCCCCAGTACAGGCCTAACCACTCTATATATCCCCACTGAATCGCATTTGAACTCATAATTGCCCTAAAGCATAAAGATCGCGCACAGCGAAAATCTAGAATCCCGTTGCCTAATGAGTGCAGAGAAGAATTCCGCTTTTTCCGGGCTCTCTGTAAACGTCTCTATAAGCGGGATCAAGACTCATATATGACATTCTTGGAAAATAGTGCCTCCGACCGGCCGGCGGAAATTTGGAAGTATATCCGTAAGCACTCCAATAAACGTGGGGAGAGTTCTCGCTTACTTAACTCTAGAGGGGCAGAAGTCCAAGCTGTCTCGGATTGTTTTGCAGCCCATTTCTCTTCCTTATATAAAGATGCAGGTTTCAACGCTGGTGTCAGTCAGCAGCACACGACGGTTCCTACATCTATAGTGCGGTGTTGTTTGATGAAAAGCTTGTCCACGAATGCCTTAAGCGCTTGAAGCCTTCCCGATCCTGCGGCCCTGATGGCATCCCCTCCGCAATTCTAAAAGCTTACGGCAGTATATTTGCTCCAGTATTGACATCTATATTTAATAACTCTTTCACTACTTCCACTTTCCCTCACATGTGGAAAACTGCTCGTGTTTTTCCTGTATTTAAGTGTGGATGTAAATCAGATGTCTCGAATTATCGCCCAATTTCTCTTCTCTGTGCTACGTCCAAGATTTTTGAGCTTGCTCTTCACACCATATTGTCTTTTACTGTGAGGAACTCGCTCGTTCCGAATCAGCATGGATTTCTCACCGGCCACTCCACTATCACAAACCTCGCAAGTTTCATGACACAGATCTCCAACCGGTAGTTCAAAGGGGGCAAGTTGACACCATTTATTGTGATCTCAGCAAGGCTTTTGATGTAGTCAGCCACTCGCTGCTTCTGATCAAGCTTACGCACTTTGATGTTGACTCGTCAGTTGTGAATCTCTTGCGCAGTTATTTTCTTGATAGATCGTGTTATGTTAACGTCAATGGCCAAACGTCTTTTCTTACATGGCAATTAGCGGCGTCCCTCAAGGGTCAGTAATAGAACCACTCCTTTTTTTTATTAATGACGTTCTTTCTGTTATTTGGAACTCTTCTTTCCTTCTATATGCCGATGACATCAAGATTTTGAAGAAAATTCCCACTGTTGATGAATGTCGCGCCCTGCAGCCTGACCTTTTTTCCTTTTCTAAATGGTGCAAGGATAATAACCTTACCTTGAATGCTGCTAAGAACAAACTCATGAATTTTATACGCGAAACAACAAGTCTTTCTTTTTCTTATTCTGCAGATTCTGTGCCATTGTGTAAGGTCTGCGAGATCAATGATCTTGATGTACTTTTTGATGCAAGCTTACACTTTTCGGCTCACACTAAACGTGTTGCAATGCGGGGTATGCGCTCTCTTGGTTCTGTATGCAGAATATCGAGGGAATTCAAGTCTCCTACACCGTTCCGCAAATTATACACAACCATCTGTCTTCCTCAATTAGAATATGCGTCGGTCGTCTGGAAGATCCTTCTAGATCCAACAGGGACATTATATATCGCGTCCAGAAAAAGTTTCTAAGCATATATAATCACTGCTTTGCAAACCTGGACTTTGCACCCTGTACTAGCACTGTTGGATTGTTGTCATTGCCCTCACTTTGCGACCGACGTAATCGCGCTGACCTTCTGTTTCTCTTCAAACTCCTTCACGGTAACCTCACTTGTCCCGAACTTCTCAGCTGTGTCATGTTTCGTATCCCACGCAAGATCACCAGAGAACATAGACCTTTCCATGTTCCTGCCTGTCATCACGAACACTCAACTGTACACAGAATACCGAGTCTTTATAACGCTTACTTTTGTGATCTTGATATCTTTCATAACTCCTTGTCATCGTTCTTTTCCGAGCTTTGCCTTGTGTGAGAATTTCATGCATTGTTCAAGTGCCCTTCTCCCCCTTTTTCTTTTGTATTTACTTCGCGCTTTGTTGTCGGTACTCTGTCCTTTTCACAATTTTTATTTTTATCCATTTTAAATGATATTCTTCTCCAGTGTTTTGTTTTTAGTTTGTAATGTATGCGTGCGCCAGCACTCAGACCTTAGGGTTGTTCCTGGGCACGTTAAATAAGCATGATTGATTGATTGATTGATTATTATTGTTGGGCTATAGACATTTAAATACTTAATGAAAAAATGTACATAGGTGGCAACTACCACCAAAGGAGGGGGCACGCCACACAAGAAGCAGCTGCGCTGACTTGTGTATCTCCACGTTAAGAAAGGGCAAAAGAACAAGAAAGGATTAACGATGAACGTGGAACCATTCCAAAGATAAATGTGGCAACGTTAACACTGCATGCAGAACAATACACTTTTAAGTACGATACTTGTTAAAGCGCACAAGTGCCACTTAATAGCATGCTATGCGAGTGAGAAAAAGTCAAATATTGGTTCATGATGTGTCGGATCATTCCAGTGCTGGTGCCTCTTTCTCTCATTTAAATTAATGATTTGACTACAGCCATCCATTGCAAATTACCCTGAATATGTATATCCTATCTGGGCTAGTTTCACCCTGCGTTTCACTCTTTGTATTCCTTAGTGCGATATTTCGCGGCAATATTCATGAAATTGCGTAGTTCTAAAGCTGGCCACCACTGGCATTATCGAGTGGCTTTTCAAAGCCCACCTTCAAATGCTCAAACCAAAAAGACGCTAAGAAAGACGTCTTGATTGTGCGCACATTTGATGCTTCGCACCGAGTCTGCACAAGGTCGCCAAGATCTGTCCATTGAGCTACTGCAACAACGCTTTCGTGGCTTTCTGTGCCATCGACGCGTGCGGCCATGGTACAAGTATCTTCATTTCCGAAAATGGTCTAGAGTCCAGCCGGTTCAATGCTGTCCGGAGAGCTTCATGCTGGACGCCGTACTGGGGACAGAGGTCTCAAAGCAAAACAGAACGAACCTATGAAATGCCTCATTCCTCGAGTTGATTCCTACAAAACACCCTATCAACGCTATTACATAATGGGTGACGCCAATGCTCCATGTCAGGGCTTGTCAAGGTTGTTGAAAGTATACGCACAGCAAAGAACGTGTATAACACTAGAACATCAACATCATTCAATTCTTCCTAAGGACAGTGAGGGACGGGAATAAAGACAATTTATGACGGACGTAGTGCGTCCACTGGACGTGTACGATCAAGTTGACAATAGCTGCCCTTAAGTCATTAGAGTAGCAGTGGGCGTGAAGACTGCGCCAAAACGTTTTAGCTCATGATAACGAAAGGACCACGTTCTTTTATTTTTGTGCTGTTGAGCCGGCAATCGAGCAGAAAAGCATGCACCCTTGGTGACAAACATAAAAGACATATTCCGCAGTTTAAAGGATATGCCAAAGTCACCGCCATTAAATATTGCTGAAAATGACCAAAGTGTGTGAGACACGCGCACGATAGAGTCGACTTCTCATTAGAAAATTGCAAAGACCCCAATGATACGTGTTTTGGACACCTGTTGGCGAAGTCTGCACATTTTAAGTCGAAAGCCTTAGGTGCCTATGTTGGCGGTGTCCTTCGCGAAACTGAGCCGTGACGAAAAATGGCCGGCGCCTGTAAAGGGTGAAAACACGTCTAAAAATGCTGAGAATGACGTCACATTTTTCGGGGAGGTTCCTGCGAACAAAGTAACTTAGTCAATTTGAAAAGAAAATTTGTTAAATTTCGGTCTGGGTGGTAATCGAACCCAGGGCTCCGGAATGTGAGACGAGCATGCTTCGCTGAAGCCACGGCTGCTTCACGGTTCTGGCTTAATAAGGGTGTGCCTAGCACGTGTCTGATTGCACACGTCACGTGGTCACAGAGACGCGCTCGTGCCACTGCTCATGCATTCATCGTCGTCTTCTTCCACCACTGGCTCCGATGCCGCTCATCATACCAGCGTTCCCATGCCTGCCCCTCCCTCCGCGAAGGCGCTGACGGCACTGGTCCACCACCAGTAGGTGTGGTGATCTCGGCGAGTTCTGCCGTGCGCTCCGAATGGACAGTTGCCGCAATTCTTCATAACGTATCTTAATCGTGACAAAAAGTGTGTCAAGTGTGCAATCAGGCTTTCGCCTGATCGTTTTCCAAACGTGTGACACGTCCTTAATGGATTTCTTTCTTATTTACCGTACTGGTTTATTTGCTGCAACAAATAAGTGTAGTTTACAGTTGCGGCGAGGAGGTAACGTTTCTGAAAGTAGGTGAAGGTTGTGAAAGTATGTGACAGTACTACCCTACATGCACTATCAGCACCTGTCACAATTATATATTGTCATTTTAGCGCGATAGCGTTAGGGGCTTCATGCCGCAGAGAAACCGGTGTCATCGTCCGCCGCCGGCGACGCCCACCACCAGAAAAAAATCAAACCGGAACACTACCACGCAGGCCCTCCACGTCGCGCAGAGCCGTTGCTGAACTAACTGAATTTCTCAAAGTAAAATGCTTAAGAAAATTCTTAAAATCCTATTTACGCACAATCTACAGACATGATAGCGTCAGAGTGTAATTTGTATATACGACAAAATTATTTCAATATACGAGGAAACATCCCTCTCCTACGCGGAAACTACAACACAAACCCCTTTTTCCTTGCTTACGGGGGTATGAACCATTGATAAGTCAGTGCTTGGGGCCTCTGCCTTACGGGGGTATGAACCATTGCTCTGCCCTGCCCTGCCACCGGGATCGGCCCACCATTGTTTCCTATCGGTCGCCGTGTCGGAGGAAATCTGGTGTCGGTGTTGGCGTGAACGGCGCCCGATACGCTATCACGTTTCACTTAAAAAGGCGAAGCTTAAGCGTCCTCCAAGTTTTTTTTTTCCTTGCTTAAAGGTTATTGCAAAATATGCATGCACATACAAAAAAAAGAAGAAAAAAAAAGAAAACTGCGTATGTGTCTAACCTAAAGAATGCACAAACATCACAAGTACAATATATTGCATCTAGCTTCATGTTTCACAAAGCAAGTGTAGATTACCAAGTAAGTGTAAAAAAAAATCATGGTGCTAGCAGTAGAAGCGGTAAACTAAAAAGCAAGTTTAAAAACTAAAACTAAACATCACGGAGGTTCCAACGTGAAAGACGTTTAAGAGAAGGTAACGGCGCGTGCCGTACTCTTCGAGAAACGATTTACCGTTTCCCGGTAATTTACGGCCACGAAACAGCCCTGCTCCGAGATTCAGCGCTGGAGACGGGTTTAGAGGGCAATCTTTTATAACTGCTTCCCCTATTCTGCGAATTGCGTAATCCCTGCGTTAGAACAGGCGCTCGGTAGATCGCTTTTTATTTGAGCACGCCCGAGTGCGTCCGTGAAGACGTAATGCTCTCCGACCAGTGGTAAAGATGCGGAACCGATTGATGGCTCGGCTCAAATGCACCTGCTCAAGAAATCTTGGCTCTCGTCTTGATTCATGTAGCGGGCGCTTGCGCACGATTAACCATTCTGACTTTTACCACTCCGGGGGCCTTGTATGCTGGTATTCAGTTGACCGTTAAAAGTGCAATCTGAACGCCTCTGGAAGAGACATCAGTTCAAACGTGGTGTCATCTGCTGTTGCTCCATTGACGTGCTGTTATTCTTAGAACACAACTACTTTTTCTTAACAAGTTTTAGTTATATGGCAAGTTAAGGTGACAGAATGATGGCTAAGTGAGAACGATTCGAAAGCCTCCGCAACAGCTGGTTTAGCAGGCAGGTACCATGGAACAAAGACGGACCGTGAAAATGCACGCATAAACGTTCAGCTAAAAACTGACAAATCTGCCGACACTGAGCGAATGCTAATAGACAGTGAGTTTCAAAAGCGGCTCTTGAAGTATCTGCATGTAAAAGGTCTCTAGGCTTTCGTATAATTTCACTTCCTCATTATGTCCGTGGAAGCCTATGCAAAAAAAAAAGTAGCACAGAAGAACAGTCGTTCTAGTGCAAACAATTTTATTTTGAGCAACGTTTTCATTCTACATGCAGGCGCGTAAGCTTGGTTACAGACAACTTCGTTAACTGAAGGTTACTAAATGTAGCATGGTTCGAAGATAATAATACGGTGGTATAGAGGTACTATAAGCTGTCAAGATGGTAAGTATAGAATACTTCGTCTTAGACTAGTTGGTTCATACTGAACAATTTTTTAATAATCCTTAACATTTGTAGGCGTTAGTCTAAATGTAACTACATCCTGTGCTTGGCAACGACATTTGTTCTAGTTCATGTTTCAGTCAATTGAAGAGCCCAGTCACGGAAGTTCTCAATGAAGTGACACGATATGAGTTTTAGGATGATGGATTAAACTCGGCAGCATGCCGTACTCATTCGTGTAGCAAAGCCTGCAAAGTGACAGCTGCGAAGGCACAATGTTGGTACCACGATAAAAGTACTAAAGCACGGTGAGAAAATACACCTTTATTATGGGATCGAATGTTGAAACTAGCTACCAATGCTGTAGCTCATATATGATATGAAAAATGAATCAGAATTGTTTCATAGACTACGAAGCCTATCTTCGCGAAATTTTTCTTTCATGAGCAAGGATTCATTCAAGAAACATTAATTTGGCAAAGAAAACCTATAAATGTATGTAAGGCAGAAAAAAAAAGAAAACCTCTGAGGTAACTAATTTTAGCGCACATTTGCTTTCGTATAATGAAACAGTCGCCAGGAACCTGTGAAGAATGTTCTTGCATGGCAGCTCCACTTAATACATGTCAAGAGCCTCCCCCATATATCAACATCATGGTGTGCTGAAATTATACGAACGAAAGAAAACGTTGTGGGCGTGCAAAGTGACGACGTATGCAGCTACGTGTTTCAGTAATAAGTCCTGCATGACAACTCAAGGCGCAGAAGTTAAGCTTGCAGATGTTAAGCTTAATTTGCTTTAGATTTATGAAAAATTATGTCAAAAACATTTTAGTCGCTATAAGCATATGTAAGACGTCACTTTATATTTACGCGAACGTGGGTGCAATTGGCAGCCTCTGCTGTACATTACACTTTGTTTATTGGCTGCAATACGTTGACATTGTAACAATTGGCTAGTTGAGCAATACGACTACGGTGTCGTCATTGAACAATATGTTGCTCGCCATGTGCTAGTAAAATCTCAAGAATGAGCTTTACTGCATGCGGGATTAAAAGCCCTTAAAACATAAAATAAGGTACAAACTTTTTGCACTTAAACATCTTTTCTGGAATTACCGAGATTTCCTAAATACTTTGGAAGCAGTTTATGAAATAGTTAACAGTTTAGGATAGCGATACCAAGATGCATAACTGTATAGCAGTATTCTGAGTAATGCAAACAATTTAAAAAAACTTCATGTGCTGGGATGTTTCGCTTGTAATGGTCTTCCTTGAAAATTACGAAACATGCTGACGAAGCATGCTTCCAATTACGAAACATGCGTCCTATTGCCCGGTGCAGAGCACCGGGCAATAGGAAGGAGGTAGTGCTGCCTCCTCAGTAAAAATAAATGTGAACATTAAGAAAATGCGTCGGGTTAGTCAATACAACAAATACGCAAGGGAGTGGCCATAGCTGCAAGAGGGAACATTCGCAATGACGCAGTGGCGCGGCGTGGCTGTTGCTTGCGTTTCAGTCACTCACAAAAGCAGGGACCGATTCGGAGCGGTCAAACTGTAGTGATTACTCAGAAAGTTCAGTCGACAAGGTACTAGTGAAGGTGAAAGAGCGAAGGTCACTACTGCTTCCGCGAATAGTACCTTCCGCTTGCGCGACGTCGCTTGAGAGGGTACTGTCACTTCAGGAGACGGGGAAAAAAGAGAACCGCGAGCATCCGAATCTCTGCACTACGCTTCCGGAAACAAAGTTCCCTTGACACTGTAACAAAGGCAGCGATTTTGACAAAATGAGCCTTGTAAGCTGATGGCACGGCGAGATCAAAGTATTGGTGCTGCGTACAGCCACTCTCTCTTCCTATATTTGTCTAGCAGTTCTTCTTTTACTTCTGTTTCTGTTTGTATACAACAACACGCTGATTTTTACCTTTTTGGCAGTTTTATTTTGTCTGCGTAGGTGCGCGTGCACCAAGTTCAACGCAGAAAATATACCGCTTCAGCGATATATTGAACCTGTGAACTTATTTATGAAAGCAGCAAGAGCACCGCGGTCACTGCCGTTTCCTTGCTTGCTTTCAAAACATTGTCGCTATTGTCTCAAAAAAAAATTTCTTCTGCGATGTGCACACGCATTATCTTCGTCCACTACCGTACTATCGGCTCTGCCCTCCGTGCTTTTTATTGTTTTTCTGAGGCGAAATTTTGGGATAGCCGGCTTTTTCTGTAGCCAAAGTCTGGGTGGTGCACTAATCGCACCTAAAATGCCAAGGGCGAGCTTTATCCGATAACTGAGTGGTTAGCGCGGCCGGCTATAGAGTTTATGAAGGTGGTTGGACCAAGATTAACTATTCCGGTGATATAAACACTAAGAATTCGGTGCCCCGTTTTCAAAATACGCGCCCCGTTCACAGACGTCTGTCTGGCTACGGGACCTAAAAATCTATAGGTGCGTTTAAAGAGGTATCAGCATCTACCCCCCCCCCCCCCCCCCCACCCTGCACTTGGTAAATTGTCAGGCGTCATTCCCTGGCTCGTTTGCTTTGGCTGATATGTCGACAGTGTAACTTCGTAACGCTTTAAACGAAGAGAGAACGACGCCGAGAGCATAGGAAGGAAAATTCATCGGATTCAAAATGGCAGCTACTTTATCGACAGCCTAAAGCGTCATTTACAAAACGCTGAACATGGTACCCTATAGCTCTATTGATATTCTTAATAATATACTAACATTGTTGGTAATACACAACGTGCTTCGTATTAGAAAGTTGAATTTTGCTGATAAATGTATACAGCATTCGGCAGAGGGGGAATCTACACGAACAAAAAAGCACGGAAAGAAAGAAAATAAAAATTAATCAAAAGTTGCAAGGGTGTGCGTGAAAAGCTGAGCTGCATACGGTGACCTGCGCCGTGAACTAAAGCCTCGCAGTCACAAACCACTGCAGCGTACAGAGCAAACACAATCCTACCATACTCGACAACCGAAAGATGTGTAGTGCTTCGGGTCTTCTGCCCAACTACAAAAGCCAGACGGGAGCTGAGCCGCCACAGTGACGGCAAACAGACGAGCTCGAAATGAGAGAGACCCAAACATAATTAGGCCCCACGACGGTTGCCTGTCTCGGTCTCTGAGTGCTCACAAATGAGCTCGCTATTTGCATACGCCCCTGCTAAACAGGTTAGAGGAAGGCCCGTAGGAGAACTGGCCTGCGCATGCGCACCGATAGCTTCGCAGTTGCTCTTTTATTTCCAGTTCCTGTAAAATATAAACGAAATAGGAAAAGGGAAGCGCAGGGTTGTCAACCAGACACAGGTCTGGTTTTCTGGCCGACTCAACGATCATGACAAACAAATGAGACTAATAACAATCGCTTCCAGCGCATGTCGTGAGCGCTCTCGTGCCATGAATCGCTTACAACCGATAGGTACCCTTGATAATAAATGCAAATAATCATTGAATTCTGCGTCTAATGAACTGTAGGGCCATAACGTAGAGCAGGAGCAAGAAACAAGAGGGAACAGTTTCCTCTGTTGGCGTCACGTGAACCGAACACGAGAATGTTTGCCCATCTGCTACAGGCAGTTAGATGGCGATAGGAAACCTCATTAAAAGTGCAGCGAAGATCATGAACCAGGATGATGACTGTTGACGAATTTCGAGTTTGGCTCCTAATATATGAGCCCGAAGAAGCTGTGGGGCTCTCGGTCAACAGGATGTCTCCGAAAAACGCGCTCTTGCTACACTACCGTGCAGAGATTTCGAAAGCCAACAAGTATTACGGTATAAGTACGTGCATGAAATTGTGTTCAATTATATGTGTATACATATGCAAAGACATCAGTCGCAAGTCATTCAATGGGATTCTAGACTGTCGGCTATTTGCTGAGGTTACGATATTTTATTGGCGTTCTGTGCCTTCATACCTCACAATTTCTGACGATGCTTACTGGATGCCAAATACATGCATTGAGGACTGTCTTTCAGATCCGTTTAAGTAGTTCATGGTATCGGACGCTGCAAAGATTGTTAGAAATATCCGTCTGTGTTTTGTGTTGAAAGCGGTCACGTTTCTTTTTTACCGCAGAAGCGGTTTTTCTCGCGGTATCCCACGGACTTCCGTTTTACAGAAACCACTTGGAAACTACGTCATCGCTCGTCATGGCCTAATGCAGGTCAGCACACATATATAGACTCAGCGTGTAAGCATAGCCATCCGTATTATCGCTGCACGTGTACCTACCACCAGCTCATTTTACGGAATTACGCAGCCAAACGACAAAACGCTGCCTAAACATCGATGTCGTTACCGCGACAGGTATCCGCCCTCAAGCTCATAATTCATTTAGCAAGGAAAGTGATTTCTTCAGCTCTTTCGGACGTTTTTGTACTCTGACGTTTTCCGTTAAAGGCGACTGCTGTCGTGCAACCGAGTTGAATGCCGCCTTCATCACCGAACGTCAACTATAGCTTTCTGAGACGCACGTGGTTTCGCGCGAGAGCTTCGTGGCGTCTGAAGGCTTAGATGTTGTCGTCGGTGGTGGCGATGTTGCCTGTTTCTCCGTTTTCTCCGCTGTCTGTGCAAATGCTTGAGGAGCACGTTCGTCGCCGAAGTCCGCTGTGCGTCTCTTGTAAAGATGAATCGTGTGGCCTTGCCGGCTAACAACAGCTTCGCTTATAAACCCACAGTGCGTGGAATGTGCATAATCTTAAAGCGAATGGTCGGTGGAGTAACCCTAGTACATTTAATTTTAATCGCCTGCTTGTCCGTGCTCTTGTGATGTACTCTTCTCTCATGGGTAATATGCAGTTTAATGCCCTATAGTTGGAAACCTATGTGTGACTTCTTTCAATGTTCCTATGGTACTCAGTGGCCGCAGCTTCTGCGGTAAGCTAGTTTGGTTAAAAAATCAAATCGTTCTAATTGTTTTTTCACTGAACAATGACTAGCTAACCCTAGTGAAAATTATAGATACTTGAGGCGGGCTCTTCGGAGACTCGGTATCGACGGAAGACTGCAGTATGCCACATGAGTCTTCATAATGAATGTTTGATAGCGACGCCTTCATGAAGCAGAAGTGGCTTTATTGTCACGCTGGGCACTGAATTCCCAGATACCCTAAGAAGCATTTCTTCACATTTTGGTAAAAACGATAAAGCGTAAAGTTCGCAAATAATACCTAAGTATCCATTGCTACAACGCCTAGAAATAAAATTACTTGATCTAAGCTCACGTACTATCCCGCTCAGCATGAGCTACAACGGCCAAACGCATGGCAAACTGGTCGTGCGTTGTAGCTCAAACTGAATGCGATAATACTACGCGAAGCCTAAGGTTCGAAATAATTCGCGGCTGTGGCCGTGAACGGTGCTGGATAAAATTACCCGGCCTACACCTAGTAAACATGCGCATATACCCAAGATAGTGTCCGGAGGACGACAGCCGCGGTAGTTGAATTCTATAGAATGGCACGTTTAATGCGGAAGTAACGGATTCCACTCCCACCTGCAGAAAGTTGTACTTTCGGCGCCTTTCATTTTTTGTTTTATTTTTAATATTTGTACATTTCAATGTAACAAAACAGCGTATTTTTCTTGTGCTTTCGGTGGATTCGGTGTCTGATGGCTTCATTGCGTTGCAACTAACAAAAATTATCTTGCCAATGGGCTCCCCACATTCCTCTCCCTCAACGTTGTGGGTCAGACACTCTTACACCTTTATAAGCCAACCGCCATTCATTCTTGCTTTATTACCCTTTATCAGGTTCTTTCCTTGCCTTTTCTTTCTTTTTTAAGTGAAAGAGGGAATGGCAGACCAACGAAACCATCTGTGGAGGTAAGTTGGACATGCTAAACTATGCTTAAGCGGAATAAATGACTTAGTCTTTTCTGAAATACTAAGCTTCAGGGTGTCCCAACTATCATGCACCAAGGTTTAAAAATATGCAAATTCTACGTAGCTGCACAGAACCGAGCTGCGGCGGACGCATTTTGATGTGGGTGAAGCACAAGAACGCCCTTGTGCCGTGCATTGGGTGCACGGTAAAGAACCCCAGGTGGTCAAAATTAATCCGGAGACCACCACTACGGCGTGTACCATATTCACATCGTGGTTTACGTAAAACCCCCGAATTAAATTCGTTTATTAAATTTCTGACCTCTCTGAACAGAATGGCTACATCGCCGTGCCCTGTTGTAAATTTTCCGTAGCATGCCGAAGGCTTCAAATTTCAGAACGGAGTGGAAGTACTTGTCAAGTCTTAGTTTTCATTGATCTGACGCAACAACGGCTTCGCAGGGAGCTCAGCAACCCGGCGACAAGCACTGCCACTAGCTCACTACCTTTCAAACATTTGACATTTAGAGACCACATGTTTTCGCAGTCTGGGGTCTATGGTATTCGACTGCTGCTAGTTCTCTTCACCAATCTCTTTTACCAACATCGCAAGATGTTGCTTCAAAAAGGAACCCGAAAACAAAATCCCGATTGCATCGCGCTGAGTGAGACAATAAAAAAAGACTGGCGTTAGCCAGTATGGGACGCGAGTGCAACGAAATAATGGGACATGCATTTGACACTTATTTGACGTGTGTATTTACCGGCGAGTATTAAAAAAAAAGAAACAAGCCAACCTATTACACACAAAGTATTTACCAGCAAAGCAATATGAAGTACTTTCATTTGGTGCTACCAACGTTTCTCGACCATTTACCAATTTTTTAGCTCCATATAATTCACATTCACTTCTGGTTCTCGCATCCACATTTCACAGTTATTCCGCCTCTTCTGACGTATTAAATAGATATATTCTTTCCAGCAGTTCTGTTCATGTCAACCTGAAAACGCAGAGCTCACAAAATTGATATTGGCGCTTCTCCTAGCACGTATATAGCATCACGGCCGCCCAACCGCTACGGCTCCAAGTTCTATACAAATTGCCTGACGTCAGTAAAAAATGGTATTGAGTACATTGCACGCCTTCAGCGTCAATTCGTCAACCTAAGTTGCTAAACAGAACAACCCTTGTATGCATACAAGTGGGCCTCTTCGTTTCAAGCCACGATTCACCTACACAAATATAAAGGTTCCCAGGAAGGAAAAGAAAGAACCAAATGAGGAAGCAAAACAAATGTGAGAGACGCGAGAGACGATAGCAGCCTTGCAGCGCCAGCGGCAAGCAGAGCACTTCGTTCTCCCTTTGCAGGCAGAGGAAGCCGCGGTCGGCTTTCCGAAGATACGGCATCCATCTTTTGCTGGGATCACTCTGGCTGTCGCGTACAACCGCCTCTCTCCTTAGACTTCGCCCGTCCGCCAGCTCACCCTGTCACCCGATGCCGAAGGCGACTGGGCAGTCCATAATCGAATAAGTATGCATCATATGAGTTGTCGCTGCAGGAGCAGCGGTGCATATGGAGTTATAGGGGTACGCGTAAGTATATTGCTTGAGCAGCTTTGTCCATAGCCGCATAATATATGGCGATGGAGCCGTAGGAGGAAAACTGAAGAAAAAAAAGAAAAAAATGCGACACTTCTCCTTATGCACGCCGCCTTCCAGAGCCTCTGAAGTGCATTTTCCTAGCAAAGATGCATCAGATGTGCTTGATGTTCATACCACTTAACTTCGTCGTTCTTGGTGCGAATATCGATAATGGCATGCTGAATAGAAGCCCGCTAAAATAACCAACCCAAACAACAGGCTGACTACAAAAAGGGATAGGCTATAATGGATCACATATATTTGATCAATCAGGTAATAGGGAAATCTGTGGAGTACAACCAACCTCTCTATACGGATTTCATAAATTACGAAAAGGCATTTGATTCAGTAGAGATGCCAGCACTCATGGAGGCACTGCGTAGTAAAAAAAGATACAAAAAAGCTTACGTTATTATGTTAGCAAAATGTCCATAAAATTCTACAGCTACCTTAATCCTTCAGAAGAAAAGCAAAAAAAAAACATCAAGAAAGGTGTCAGGCATGGAAACAAACTCTCCAACGCCGTTCACTGCATGCTTGGAAGAATTCTTCAAGCTATTAGACTGAGAAGGATTAGGAGTGAAGATCAATGGCGAATATATCAGTGACCTGCGGCTGGCAGATGACATCGTCCTGATTAGCAACGCCAGAGATGACTTTCAACAAATGATTGAGGACCTTAGCGGACAAAGTGTAAGAGTCGCGTTGAAGAGCAATATGTAAAAGACAGAGGTAATGCTCAATAGCCTTGCAAGAGAACGAGAATGCATGATTGGCAGTCAGCTTATAGAATCTGTACAGGAATATCTTTATCTAGGACGATTACGGATAGGTGACCTTGATCGTGAGAATGAAATTTTCAGAACAAAAATGCGTTGTGCATACGGCAGACATTACCAAATTATGAATGGCCACACACCGCTTTCATAAACAAACAAGGGAGAACAAGCAATTGCATTCTACCACCGCAAGCACATGGAGCAGAAACATGGAGGTTAACAAAGATGCTTTAGAAGAACGCGAAACGAGTGATGGATCAGAAAAATGTTACGTCAATGTCAGAAGACTGGAAAACAGTGGTTTGTATTAGAGAGCAAACGGGCGTAGCCGATATTCTAGTTGACATGAAGGTATAGAAATGAAGGTGGCCTCGCCATGTAATGCGAGGCCACCTGTGTTGTGGTAGATCACCGGTGTTCAATGAGAGTGACGGAGTGCGTGCCAAGGTATGGAAAGCGCCGTCGAGGACGGCAGAGAATTAGCTTGTGTAATGAAGGTGGGAAATCGGCTGGCATAATATGGGACAATTGGAGATAGCTGGGAGAGATCTTTGTCCGGCTGGGGACATAAATATGATGATGATGATGAAAATGATGAAAACAAGCAGCTATGCTTGAAGTTCATTCTGATGAAAGAGGAACCATCTGTTGGACAACCATTTATAAAAGCCATTGAAGAAAAACCGAGTGTTGGCCGTTTTCGAAGAAAATTGTTCCAGTGTATTCTAAAAAGTTCGGTTCAAAAATACTTCAGGCTATATTGCACGACTGAATGCGGCAACCATTGGCAGTGCACCTAATTTTAATAATTTGTGCTAAAGTTACATTAAGGCATTTTAATGCAGCCATAAAAGATATTTGAATACATATATATTGTGAGACGTCGACCGATGCGATGCCTTTACTTCCGAGGTCAGTAGACGGAAGAAAGTCAACTGAGGCAACCGACTGTGCCGGCCTACTGGGCGTGTGCTGAGACGTGTGGCTAGATGGCGACGTGCAGATTGAAGGTGAAGCATGGGCGTTTGGAAATCGGGCAGCGCGACAAAGCGTCGGCATCTTGATGTTGTTTGCCAGACCTATACGTGACAGTGAAGTCATATTCCTGCAAGCGCAGTATCCAACGGCCGAGGCGTCAAGACAAGTTTTTCAGGGACGACAACCAACAGAGAGCATAACGGTCGGTCACAACTGAGAAATGGCGGCCCGAGAGATAGGGTCGAAATTTTTGTATTGACCACACGATGGTGAGGCATTCCTGTTCTCTAATTGTGTAGTTGCGCTCAGCAGGAGAAAGAGCACGACTTGCATAGGCCACGACTTGCTCTTCAGACTTCTGATTCCGCTGCAGCAGGACAGCGCCAATTCCATGCCCACTGGCATCACTGTGTAGAATAGTAGGGGCAGTTGCATCGAAATGACGGAGCACGGGCCCTGACGTGAGAAATCGTTTGAAGGTCTGGAAGGCGGCTTCACAGTCATCCGACCACACAAAGGACGTGCTCGAAGTCAGAAGTTTGTGTAGAGGAGCGGCGATGTTAGCGAAGTCACGGAAAAAGTGGCGGAAGTAGGACGCTGGTCCTAGAAAGCTGCGATGTTCTTTAAGTGTAGTTGGTGGCGGAAATTGCAGCACTGCAGCGATTTTATCGGGATCAGGCTGCATGCCATGGTTACTAACTACGTGACCCAATACTTTAATGCTGCGGCTTGCAAAGCCATACTTTATAGTATTGAGTTGGAGACCAGCCTTTGCTAGACACGTCAGAACTTGGTCTAGACGTTGTAGGTGCTGGGAGAAACTCGACGAAATGATGACAATGTCGTCCAAGTAACAAAGGCAGGTCTTCCATTTTAAGCGACGGAGTACTGTATCTATCAAACGTTCAAACGTAGCTGGTGCATTACACAATCCAAAAGGCATCACGTTAAACTCGATAAGGCTATCAGGTGTAGCAAACGCAGTCTTCTTTATCCGGCTCATGCATTGTAATCTGCGAATATCAAGAGCGCAAGTTGAGGCTCGAGAAATACCCGGCACCTTGTAAGGTATCCAAAGCATCGTCGATACGAGGCATTGGATAAACATCCTTACGGGAAATTTTGTTTAGCGCACTATAATCGATGCAAAAGTGCACAGAACCATCCCTTTTTTTTAACAAGCACAACAGAAGAAGACCAAGGGCTTGCTGAAGGCCTTATAATGTTGCGTGTCAGCATGTCGTTCACTTGTTCTTCTATAACTTTTCGCTCCGAAGGTGACACGCGGTACGGGCGATGGCGAATGATGCGAGAGCCGTGTGTTTCAATTCGATGAGTAGTTACAGTGGTCTGACCCAGGCCTCGCGAAGAAACGCCAAAACAAACCTCATGCTTCATTAAAATGGTGAGGAGTGCATTGGTCTGGGCCGGATTGAGATCTGCACTCAAGGTGGCCTTAATAGCCTAGTGTGGCCTTCTGCGGGCGTACAATGCGCGGAAGATGTCGCAGGCGAAACAGCTGACGACACATACCGGCGCAGCGGCGGAGAGCTTGGTGACAGTGGACCCTTTCGGCAGTAGTAGTGGCTCAGGAGTCGTATTAAAGGCTGTGAGGCTGGCATAGCCACTCGAGAACCGGACCAAGCAAGAAGCGATGTCGAGTCCTCGAGAAATGCAAGCGCTGAGAAGGTACAACCAATGCGTCTCCGTCGACAATGTATGTTGACTCAAGGGTAAGAAAACGTTATTCGTCTGGTGGGATAATAAAATCCGCTGCTGCAATGAGGTTGGGACACGGGTAATCGAAAACGGGATAAGTCTCGGTGTCGCTGATGTGGATGCTTGGGTCGCCGCACGAAATTAGTGCAGAAGCAGCGGACAGGAAGTCTCGTCCTAATATCATCTGATGAGCGCACGTCAAAAGCACCGCAAGTTGCACATGATGACGAATACCGCCTATCAGAACGCGAGCTTTGCACTGTCCGGAAGGAAAGATGGGAACGTCATTGGCGCCACAGAGGACCGGACCAGCATAAGGCGTTTGGACTTTATATCTGCCAATTATTCGTATTGTAGAGCAGCGTGCAAAACTCCCGATAGAGCTTTCTGTTGCTCAATGCGTGCTATATAAAAGTGTTTTCCCGAGCGTGAAAGGAGCCCGCGAATACACGCGAAGTGCCTCGAGTGGCCAGTCGCGCGGCAATTTTGCCTGTTTTTTCACTGGCGTTTTACAGCGGCACTATCTCTCAGTCAGCACCTTATGGACGCAAAATTCTGCAGAGAAGAGAAAGAACATTCATTTCCAACAAGTTCCTCGAGCGTGTTAGACCCTCCGAGTTGCATTAACCTGTCCGTGGACACGTTCGGAGGGAGGCCAAGCGCTACTTTGATGCCTTTTCGTATTATGATATTAATTTTCTTGCGTTCCGCTACCCCTAGTCTGAGATAGGGAACGACATATACCACTCTGCTGATGATGAAAGCTTGCGCTAGTCGCAGCAGATTGGCCTCCTTCATGCCTGATTTTCTGTTCGAGATCCTTCTTATGAGGTGACACGTTTGGTTCGCGCTGGTTTCCAGTCGCAAAATCATGTCAGAGTTTTTGCCATTCCCCTGAATAATTAGGCCTAATACCCGAATCTTGTCTACCACGGGGACCTCTTCTCCGTAGACATGGATCTGGATGTTCGCCTTGTCGTTCCGCCCATAGCGCCTCATTCCAGGTGGTCTATAAGAAACAGAAATTCCGATTTCTCTGCCGAGCACCTGAGCCACTTTGGTTTCAGGTACTCTTCTATTATTCGTATCGCAGCTTGCAGGGATTCCTCAACCTGTCCGTCACTACCTTTAAATGCCATAATGTTAGGTTGTCGGCATATATGCTGTGATTGATTCCTTCTATCGCCCTCAGTTCCTCCGGGAGTCCCATCATCACCACATTGAAAAGGGTCGGCGATAGCACAGACCCCTGGGGCGTCCCTCTGTGTCCTAGTTTTATATTCTCGATAGACTCTTCTCCCATCTTTAGAGTCGCTCTCCTATCCGTGAGAAAATCCCTGACATAGTCGCATACTTTCTTGCCTACATTAAGGGAACTCAGGTTATCTAATATACAGACGTGCCTTACGTTGTCGAAAGCTTTCGCAACAGCCAATCCCAGGATCACTCTCGTGTCCCTTGTGTTTTTGTCTAGGACTTGCTCTTTTAGCATTACATCGCAGGCCTACAGCCTCGAAATAAAGCCCAACAAGGTGTCCAGGTACAACCCTCTGTCCTCCATGTACTTATTGAGACGCGTTTGCACCACGTGCTCCATAAGCTTGCGCACGCAGGAGGTGAGTGAAATGGGGCGTAGGTTTTCAAACCCCAGTTTTTTGCCAGGCTTAGGAATAAAAATAAGGTCGACAAGCTTTCATTCCTACGGAATGGAGCCCTGCTCCCAACATTCCTGCATGTAGGCAACCAAATTTCTGATTGACCTGTCATCCACATTTCTCAACATCTTGTTAGATACCTTGTCTGGTCCTGCCGCCGACTTGGTTCGGAGTCTATTTATTTCAGCCCTGACCTAAAGTTTCCTAGATGACATAACGTTTTCGTAATGGCACTGGGTTTCATTGCGACAGAATGCCTCTATGCAGCCTTATTGCACCTTAGAGCTTTGGCAGCTCTGAGGAAAACTCCTGAGGTGGAGCACAGAGCCGTGCACCATCACATATGGAGCACGATATTTGCGCAGACGCAAGTCACACATTGGCGAAAAATGATGAGCCATTCCACTCTGTGAAGGTGGATGATCAGCGAAGCTGTTTAGCACACGACACAGAGGTGACACAGATTGTGGAGGCCGCGTATAGTCCGGACGGCTCAGGAGCAACGCGCCTACGAAGAGTGACAGCAGGAACACAGACTAGACTGCAATCGTCGCCGGGAGTGCGCACTACACGCGGCCTCCCCATTACGACGAGAGAAGCGAAATTCAAAATAGATAACGGCACCTTGTCTTATATACACAAGTGACGGTGTCGCCGCCCAGAGAGAGCGGCAGGAAACTAGGCAAGCAAGCGGTTGAAACGCCGACAAAGAGAGGGCGGTGCGAACGTAGCGGTTGCCAACGCGGGTCGGCCTTAGGTGCTAAGATCCAATTTTTATCCTTGTTTCTGGAACCTGTTTGGGTCCCAGGTGTGACAAGGGTAGTTCAAGGGCGCGTTACAGGTCCCGGAGCCCACCACCCGGAGTCCACAGGGGTACGTTCCATTGTTCTTGGACCCTTTCTGCACTTCACCAGGATCGGCCCACATTTTTGTACACGGACAGCAAAAATGCACTGAAGCCTAGCCATAAACAGCTTCGCTCTAAAGGTAGAGGATTCAGAGGAACACCCCACCGGTGACGTCAAGCGGAAAACACCCTTACAGAACTGTCATGTGTGCATTTTTTATGACTACGCTTACATAACAAAAACATGAGAAACACCAAAGAAAAGCAAGCAATCAAGAAAGAAAGAAAATGAGATTGAAAGACATTAAATGTCTAATAAGCGATGCAATGACTATATATGTTTGGAATAATGCAATGAGAAGCAGATACAAAACACATCAAAGAATTATCTTAGAAAATTGCGAACCGTCCGCAAACGATTCCATCCCCAAGCGCATACACTTTCTGCGTAGATCTTCTAGCGGACAGCTTTCCGCATGTGGTGTGTTTGGCATACCACGTGTTGTTTCAGTGCCAAATACATGTCCTCAGGCACACATCAGAAACTTGTCAAACGTTATCAGATTGAAATCACAAGTTCATCACATCTCGGCCAATGCCAGTTCATGACATTTGCACCAACATTTTTAAGAACTGGGCACTACCTTTTCCCCTTCTTTTGCTATAAATAATTTTAATGCATAAAAAAACCGGCAGATCCCATGCCCTGTGGGAATCGATGTTATGCGAAGCAGTGTGCGGGAAGCCTACCAAGTTAACTAAAAGACCATGAGAGCACCAAGACGTAGGCAGCTGTTTCATGACCTACAGTTAAACCTGGATATAACGAAATTGACAAATTCCCGAAAAACTTCGTTATAAAGAGGATTTCGTTATATACAGGTTCGGCACGAAAATTGAAAAAGAAACGCTTACCGTATGTACTATCCCTCAAGATTTACCCCCAATACACTAAAGTTGCGATGAACAAAAAAAAAGAGTCCCAGTTTCGCCCGAAAGGCGACTTGGTCTTTGCGATTGCGACAGCAAATTACCAGATAGCTATACGAAGTAAGGATTGTACAGTCAAACCTCGTCAATACGTACCCGCTTAATGCGTAATTGCGGTTTAAACGTCGTCGCGAAGATTCCCCCACCCAGCCCCCATTCAACCCCATGTATTGGCTGACCGCTTAAGCTGTAGTCGATCATTGCCCACCAAACGCTTAGTGCGTACTATTTTTCTTGTTCTACACGCACAGGCACAAAATCGGCAAAATTTCATGTGCGCAGACGTTCGATTCTCGAGTTGCGACGCCCGGACGACAATCGCCAGCGATAGTGAAGTTACAAAATGGCCACCATGACGTATTTTCTGCCGATTGCCGCGCACAAAAGCATGGCCTTCGAGATAAGTTCCCGGTAACACGGAGAAGCAGCCGATAGGGGGTGTGAATTCGCTGTCACCGTAGGAGTAGAAGCGCATTTGTGCCGTCCCCGTGGACGTCGCTTTGTGGTTCCATGTAAAGTCCAAACGCGGCAACGATGCGTACGTACGCTGTGCGTGCGAGTGAAAGCTTGCGGGGGTCAGCCGACTCAATCTCACGCGCGCGAGGGAGAAGGGGGGGAGGGGGACGAAAGCGCTTCCGCGCTATACTCGCGGACAACTTTCTGTGGCAATGAAAGGAAAGCTACGGAGGCAAAGCGCGCCCAAGTGAGAGCGCTTCTGAAAAGAGTCCCGTGTTTTAATCCACGTTGGTTTAGGCTGGGGAAGAGAAGACGTAAACAGCTTATTAGCAGCAGTCAAATAAGACAGAACACGCCAGTGAGTGTAAAAGTTCACTTATTTTGCGGCTTCTCCCTTCCGCGTCTGGGCAGACGCGAAACCGTCGCACGTGGAAGCTGCGTCGATTCAGCGTCTGTTCCGAGCAACCAAAAGCACTGTTGAACGCTGCCGGACTACTTGGCGCGGTAACACATGTGCAGCAGCCACGCGCCCGTAGCTTTCCCTTCATTGCCACAGAAAGTTGTCCGCGAGTATAGGCATGGCGGGGGAGGCAAGAAAGGGAGGCGTTTACTTCGGCGGCGGCCTCCGTATCTTGAAAGCGATCTGCGATGTGGAAAAAGTGTGCGCCCGCGCGGGCTTATCTTCAAAGCGAACTGCATACAAGGTGAATATCTCGCGTTTCTTCGTCGAAGCACTCATCCTTGGAATGTCACACCAGCTACTGGATGCGTGGACGCGTGTCGTTTAGCACAAGCGCAAGGCGTCGGAAACGTAGAGCGAGCGACACGATGGCGTCGTAGCGTCGTATAGTGTCACCTAGTGTCAAGTTAGTGAAGTGAAGCGCAGAGACTTGCGCAGTAACCAGAGAGTGACGCAGCCAGCGCGTTGAAAAAAATATATATATGTATATATATACGTTTTTTTTTTTGCCTTCGGCAACATCAACAGGAAAAGGAGAGTGCCGGCTTGGCGGGCTGTGCCAGATGCAGCAAGCGGCGGGGTCAGGTTTGAATGAAGGGAAGGGGAAACGTCACGCCCGCGGCGGCAAGATCGCCGAGTCGAGGGATGCAGGCCTGGCTCGCGCACGCTCGCACGCACATGGGGCTCTCGCTCGCGCCGTGAATTCGAGCGCGCCAAGCGCGACGCCGCCGCTTCGCATTCCGTCGCGCCGGAGAAGGTGCTTCCGGTTGCAGCTCGCGCAAAAATGACAAAATTTGGGGCGAAATCTCAAGGTTGTCGGCGGGGAAAATTTGTTATATCGAGGGGGTCTCCCGCTGCCACTTCGTTACGTAGAGGTTTCAAATACATCTGCTTCTATGGAGTCATGGCGGGGAATACAAAAACTTCGTTATATCCAGGAATTCGTTATATGGAGGTTCGTTATAAGCAGGTTTAACTGCTACATGACACACATGTCATGATAGTCAGGTCATTACCTATCATTTATGTTCGTCATACACTCTTGTCATACTATGCCAATTTTGGTACATACCAAGCTAACGAAACGAGCATGAGAGCACCAAGACGTAGATAGATAGATAGATAGATAGATAGATAGATAGATAGACAGATAGATAGATAGATAGATAGATAGATAGATAGATAGATAGATAGATAGATAGATAGATAGATAGATAGATAGATAGATAGATAGATAGATAGATAGATAGATAGATAGATAGATAGATAGATAGATAGATAGATAGATAGATACTTTCATAGTGGTAAATGTTCGCCAAGAAATGCTTCGCATTTAATACCCACCGCTGTGATAAAATTGCTATGGCATTGAGCTGCTGTGCAAGATGTCACCGGTTTCATTCCCGGTCCCGGCGGTCACTAAGGGCAGTGGAATGCAAAAACTTTCATCTTCCACCTATTATAAGCGCGTTAGTGAAGTAAAGGTGGCCAACATTTATCCGGATGTCTCCACGACGGCTCCTCTCAAATTCCATGCGGTACTATGAGGCGATAAATCCAAAACCGAATTAACTACTTCCGCAACACGCCGTTTCTTCTCTTTCAAGCCGTCAAATATGAGGATGTGTACAGCGCACAAAAACTAAAAAAAAAGGACACTTAAGAGCGCCGTCATCTGAAACGAGATATTATAATTAGTTTCAGGGCCAAAGCCCCACCCTATGTTTACTCCCAGCAGCGTCCAAGCTGATAATCCCTGCGGGCACTCCCGCACTACCCTCTTAACGGGGGGAAAAGCTAATCCCTCAGCAAATTAGCGCTGGGATGGCGCAAATAACTTATTTAGAATCTTCATACATTCTGTTTAACACTTTCGATGCACGTACCACGCCGTTCATCCCAACCTCTTGTTACTTGCGCTTTTGTCATTATGGACGTCTTATATATGGCCAGCACGATTTTCAATATGCTGACCACGAATAAAAAGCATCGCGTACTTTTCGATCCAGGAAAAATCTAAGGGCTTTACGGTGCGGGATCGAAACGATACGAAATAGAAGCAAGTCGGTGCCTCTTTTCCCGGCTCAATGAGCTTAAGCACTTTAATACTCACAATGAAAGCAATAACAGCCAGGTGCCGTTCAAGTGCAGTCCGAAATTTTCATTTGAAAAGCACAAATGAAGTTTTCGAGATACTTAATTTTTTAAATATGTTCTTTTTTGCGATGGCTGCCAAGGGCACATTGTACTCAGATGTGCAGGCCTTCGTAGGGTGCGCCTTTCCTGGAATATATAAGTAGATACGACGCGGTGTTGTGAATTTACGCGGAGTGCTTTTCCGTTCTCAAGAGCTCTTGGTGAGCTCCTAAACAAGCTTGTGAAATGGTCTTCCGGAAAACTGATTTCAGCTGAAATCTCAGCACGACCAAAAAGTGGCGACGTACGTATAGTTACCACGCAAACGTCTGCAGGCGTCATGCTTCACGCATATTTTAATGATGGTTCCTAATAAGCTTTCCAACTCGCTTTATTCTGATTGGCCCATTGATGCAAGCGAAAGCTCTCCAACTGTACGCCAGACATTCGGCTACAAAAACCCATAAGTTATTTGTGCGATGACATTCGGAAAACTTTGAATAAAGAAAATTGTAAACAACGAAATCTCTCCCACTCCACCCTATTGGTATGAGCGGACTTCACATTGGAGGGAGAGGGCACATTATATATAGGCCTAAACATTTTCCCGCTTCCCCTTATACGCGGTCAGGTCGACCATATAAACACAAGCGAGGACCTCCGGTGTTTGTTTCTGTCTGCCAGTTGTGTCTCTGACAACTTAGAGATGACGTCTTTGCTTGACACTGCCTTGACGTCTGGATGGGTAGGAAAGAAGATTGTTCAGTTTTCTCGTCTACCTTTCATGACCTTCACAGCTATATTTATGCCATCGATGTTCTTATTTGCCCTGGAGAATGATAACAAATTTTTGCATGTAAAACAAAAAGCAGCGGGTTTTAACCTTCACTGTGACCTCTTGAAAGTCCGAAACCGTCTTCCAGTCCGTCACTGGAAGACAGTTTCAGACCTATTTGTATTGAAAAGGTAAAATAAAATGAATGAGCGACGTGGAACGTCGCTCCACGTATGGTGCGATATTAAGTGGCACGCCGTTTCATTCTTGTAAGCATAAGATATCTGAAAAAATGTTTCCATCTTATAGCTGGAACATATAAGTGGAACGAGATTAGGTGTGTATCGCTGCTTTTTTTTTTTTTTGTTCATGTGAAGCAGCTCGGTCGTTTCGCAAACCGTATCAACTGTGTAACAGTGAGAAGCCGGTTAGCTATAGTAAAAGCGCTCTACCGACAGGGCGCAAACAAACTACCATGCTGAACGAAGGAGCTGCTTCACTCCTAGGGAAACCAAGAAAGGGGTGCTCGCCTAAGATATGTTACTGACCGGCGTCTGCGTGCAAGCCCTCGTGCTTCTGGTCTCCTCCATTCGAGACGCCTCAGGGTAAAACAAGAAAGGGATGTTGCCAGTGGATACGAGCTTGGATACACGAAAAAAAAAACGCCGTTCGCTGCCTTATCTTGCCGGACAGCCGTGTAGTCTACCCCGACTCGCGTCGCACTTATGGAGGACATAAACCACGCCGAGGGTCGGTTCTCCTTCTTTCCGTTTGGGGAGAGTGCCAAGAGCAACTGAATAACAAGAACGACACGGCGTTAAAAAACAAACAAGCAGACAAAAATAAATAAGAACAGACCGCTTTGCTTTGGTTTTACCACCGATCTCTTGTCCTCGGAGCTCTCATTTCATTTGGGGCCACAAGCCAGAAGTGAAGGCACCGCAAGTAGGCTCTGGATTCCTCACCAACGCGGGCGACACGATTGGCAGAGGACAACATGTGAAGACATGCTATCCAGCTTATCAGCCCTTTGCGCCTTGGAATCATTAGCAGAAATAGTGCGGTTTCCCTAGAAAGAATGAGTATGCAGAAGGTGATTATTTCTGCGTAACCAGTATTATATATGTCGCTTTGTACTCTCATAACTGGGAGCTACTTTTATTTCTATTACATTTTAACATCTGAGCAAAAGTGCCGAATCTAATTTCAGGGCGGATTACAAGCTAGCGTACTATTGTTGCCTATTGCCCACAATCTTTGTGATTCCTTTTCATTTCTCTTGTTTTTATTATAAATTGATGGATTTGTTTCTATAGCGTGTTTAGTTTCATTTCATCTCTTTCCTTGGTATGTTAGTCGGCAGAGATTCTAGGAAAGCTATGCCTTTCATTGCCCAAACCTCTCCCCAATCGATCTGATCTAGAAAGAAAGAAAGACAACAGGCTCCATGTGGAGAACCCTAGCTTAGTAGAGATAGAAGTGTGAGTATTTAGTTCATGGCACGGACAACTGTAGAATGAATCTCTGCTCCGTCGTCTATGTTCCCGCTTGACTAACCGGTAATATGGATGTCGCAAAAATTTTCTAAATCTCGGCCATACAATGGGATCGGAGCATTTAAAAACTGCTGATGCACCTAGTTTGAAATATTTAATTACAAAGTAAAAACAAATAAAAAACACATCGACGTTCTGTAAAGGTTCCGATTCAGTGTTTAAACTTGACAAAAACAGGATACCAGCCTTGCAGTCTACGTGAAACTGCTAATTCGATTAAGAGTGTTCTGAAACGCCCTATCGGTAATTTGGCTACATATCAAGAGGCCACTTTTTAGGCTTTGCTCTCTAGGAGTCGCAGTTTTAAGAACATTGATAACAGCTTTTATTTCATGGTTGCTGTTAAAAACTTTAGGCTTGCTGTTTTTATCTTGCGATTAAAAAAATTTCTTATCATAATCAGAGCCATAATTCACTTCTTTTTTTATTTAGATGTAGAATCCTGCGAAAATAATTCACATCCTCATCCAAACAACTACTGTAATTCGACTTCTTTTAAATGCAATAAAATATTTTTATCTGTTCATCCGATGCCCCATCAGACAACTTTCGCGCTCGACGTTTATTTCAGTCAGGTGGGAAGGAGCTGAACTTTTGGCACTTTTGGCATTGGAAGGTGAAATGATATGCAAGCTAAGATTTACAAGCATGGTCAAGATTCGACGAGAAGCATGATAGCCACAGTTCAAGAGAGCCGCCGTGAAAGTAGTTGAACTCTCCATCGAGCGACATAACCAGATAACCAGATGGAGTCTTAACAGTCTGTAAAAGAAGTAAAAACTTGTAAAATTGCGACGGAGTGAGAGAGAATGCCCAAGTTGACGTATAATCAAAAGAGGCCAAAAGCTACATCTTTTAATCAGCACTATCGTCAACGATGGTGCTTCGTTTGGAAGATACAAAAGCATTCGGAGTACCGCACAAGAGAGCTCGTCCGAACGCTCATTGAACAAGCAGTGCGAGTGCGCAGCAAATGTGTGTGTCCAATGACCCAAAAGGCTACAGAACGCTGCAGCAACAGAATCCTAATTGAGACACATTAGTGTCCGATGCAACTCTTCCATTCATTACACCTTTCAAGCGCCACCACCCTCTTGCCTGTGTCTGGCGCCCTTCGAGGGAACGGAGGTGTCCCGAAAAACTTACTGATAGGAGCTACCCCGGCACGTTGTCATTAAGGCCTACAGGGTCTTCCAGGCGGGTGCCGGTTTTCCTGCCTGGGTGTAACGGTACAGCCAGCAATTCTATAAAAATCGAGACCAGGAAGAAGCTGGTATCATCAATCTTGGTTCAGATGTTAACGCACAAATGAAGACGAATGTGAAACGGAGTCGTCGAGAGTGCGTTACTTCCATGCTCTCTATTTATAGTTCTCGTGTGAACGCCACCAGCTGGAAAGAGATTTCAAGTACCATGTCGTTAGAAGAGAAACGATCAAACAAACAAATCGAGAAAATGAACAAACAGTAAGGAAATTGTAGGTACAGGTTTCCGGCTTATCATTTTCAGAGAACGCATGGAAAAATACCGGAATACTAGAAGACGCGAAGAACGCTGGGTACGCAAACGGTCACCATTATTGCGTAACTATCGTTTTTAAAGCTGCGTGAGGTTCTCAGAGAATCACATGTATGGAATATGAAAATGGCAACTAGTATACACAATCATCGACACCGCAATGTACCGAACAACACACATGACAATGTAACTGTAGAGACCTGCGTAAAAAAACAGCATTCCTGCAGCACATGCTCTTTACTTCAACAGAATCCGACATCGTAGTTATTTAAGAATCTTGGGGCCTCCTTCCCATACAAGGCTACAACCATTACGTGCAGGCAAGTATGCAGCCAAAATAGAGAGGCACGATCATACCGAACATCCCTACTTTGGCAACTACATACGTGAAAAAACCCATGCCAACAATTCAATTGGAAGCGACGCATATCAGTACCATTACTGTGGAGCATGTCGCCACGAGATCAAATATTGGCGGAGACACGCTCGATAATGTTAACTACTATTGAACCCTTAATAAACAGGCCTGTGCTTTAGTGCAACTTGACATGTTGCGAGCCAGGCCCTGTAAGCAGCAGTCGACGCGTCTTCTGAGGGACTTTAACCACCCACACGTAGCATGGGGATACGGTCAAACAAGTTCCCAAGGCCTAAAACTAGACAGCCTCACAAGCAACCAACAGTTCACCCTCCTCAATGATACTACACACTCCACAAGAATTGGAAGAGCAGCAGAGCAGGACACAATACCACACCTAACGTGGATAACGAGCTATCTCCGGTGACATAGGAAAACACCTTACGCCGCCTTATGACGACCCTTTCAAGGTACTCAATTGGATAGAGAAAACTGTTACCGTCGACCTCAACGGATGTGAAGTCATGGCGATAGACAAGGTGAAACCAGCCTACCTAGCTACCTCGTTATCAATATTTGCTTGCAACGATTTTACATGCACTGAAACGAAGGATCTACCCGATCGCCCTTCATCAAAGACTATTTCTTGGGCACCGCTGCACTTCTCCTAAAAAAGAAAAGGGGGGGGGGGGGGGGGGGGCTAGCAGCCATCATCATACTCCTCAGCCGCCTTTTGTATATGGCGTGCTCCGGCGCGTGTGTCTCGTGTCTCGTGCTGCGAGATCAAAAGAAGAACACACAAAGCGTTTCTTCGGCTCTTGCAATCAGTCCGAATGGTTCTCAGGCCTTTCACTCGCTGTCTCACACATTGTTGTAGTGGACCTAACCTCGGCTCCTATACGTCGAATATTGTTTGGCAAGCAACCACTATATCTGAGAGATACGCATTCAACTCGAACAAGCCAACTTTTATGTGATTAGCATCGTTGAGTGTCCCAAAAATCTCAAGGAACTCGAGGACTGCGAGGATTTTATCGATGACCCTAGAAATTGGGCCATGCTTTGGGGTCTATTATGGGGCCCCGTTCATAAACATACCAAGGTGATACTCATGTTGACAACCACCTTCTGGCCCTCTGCAGGAAGCGACGAGGCCTAGTCCAGCGCTGGCAGAAGAACAAACGCAATCAAGAATTGCAGTTCAGAATATACCAAATCACCATATCAGTTTACTAGGGCCACAGGACAATCCGAAATGTTCTTGCTATGAAAGTGCCGAACACTAAAACTGGCTGCTGGGATAGCAAAACGGGGGACTGCAATATCCTGCATGTAGTTACTTAGTACCACTGCTCGTGGTGCTGAAAATAGATAAGCGGTCTGCCCCATATCTGTTTGCTTCGTCGCTCCATAGAAGCAATCGAGAGGAAGCCGGCTATGGAAGAAATATCGGAAATAACAATGGGGCAGGTACTCCTTCATGGGGATTTGTCATATAGCGTAGCATTCTTTGGAATCATAACCTATGAAGCTCATGCTCTACCGTTGAAACCAAGGTGGCGTATTTAAAGAGATAAGCAACTCCAAAGAATACCCCGCATACTATGGCGATGTCCACAATAAACTCATTTTTACCACGAATACTGTGTTTGGTAAATGAAAGACATGCGCTATCTTTCCCGCATGACCACCAGAAATTCATAAGAGTGTTCTATGTCGCTTGTCGATGCATGCGCCCGTGGCTCAACGGTTTGAATATTGGGCTTCCATACTAGATGACCTGTGTCCAAATCCTGCCGTCTGACAATTTTAATGGCGTTTATTTAATGATTTTTAAATGAGTACTCTGTTTAAAATGATGAGTTTACGAAGCCGTTTAAAGCGAGAACGATAAAGTTTACATGTACTAAGCATAATTCCCATGGTGGATGAACTATACGCCGCTTGCAGCTCTCGTAGACGCCAGCGCTATAGTTGGCTCTAGTGTATGGTTTGGGCCGTGGGCAGATGTGGGTCGGCACTTCGCGGCTTTCGGACAAAATATCGTGTTGGAGGCTCATGCGCCCACAAGTAGGTGGCAGTAAGCATAAAGAAGAAGCTTTTGCACAGAAATTTACCTATTCAAGCCTAGATGTCGCTACGAGTTTCTCTCTCTTTTTTTTTTTTTTTTTACTTGGGGTGGGGGCTACTCGAAATGGAAGGAGCAACGAAACGGAGCAGGAAATAACGCCGAGCACAGAGGAAAAGAATGCTACGCATTAAACACTTAGGACAACTATCATGTAAGAGAAGAGGACTAACCGGCGCCACATATAGGCACCAACCTCTCCTTAAATACATTTAATAAAAAAGAGATCCCAAATGGCTATCGATACTATATATGATAGTTAAAAGCTCTACTGTTCGAAGCCAGATCACGGCGTCTTATAATGCGTAGATATAGAACAAATTTTTCAGATGCAGACGACTCCTGTATAGCTTGCGGAGATGGTGCGGAAACCATTGAACGTGTCATATTAGAATGCCACAGGATGCATCCAGTGATAAATGCGGAATCAGAGGCGTTGAGGTTTCAGCCCAGTCGGGGCAGCATAAATCAAACTTTTTATAATGCGAATAATGTAGCTTAGAGTATAAATATGTTTAAAGCTTCTATTTCATATTTAATCAATGAAATATTTATTTATTATTATTTATTTATTTATTTATTTATTTATTTATTTATTATTTATTTATTTATTTATTATTTATTTATTTATTTATTTATTTATTTATTTATTTATTTATTCAGTTACCTCACAGTCTCGCGAAAGAGTATTGCGTGAGGGGAGGTTACAAAGAAATTAGCAAGGAAAAGAAAGGAGTGCATATAAATTATACAAATTCTGGCGGGTAAAGATGACAGAACAGGTCTCTAACAAATATAAATAGCGCAAGAAATAAAGCAAAAAAGATTGCATACAACTTCGCTATAGATAACTTAAGTGCGCAGTAGGGTTAGTTGTGATGAATTATGGAAATAATATGTTTAAGCGTGCTCGGAAGGATACAGGTTCAAGAATGTGAACTATGCTCCAAAGTATTTTTAGAACAAGCTTGGTGGCATGTACCACCACCAAAAACGTGCACCAAAACATTTTTTAAACAAGCTTGGTGACACGCGCCACCGCCGCGTTTCCAATGAGATGCTAATCATCATCACCATCGGATTACAGCATTACAAGCCTTTTCGCCTTGATTTTAAAGAAAAGGACATCCCTGTTATTCTGCGCTGTATTATGTCGCAATGGTCATAAAGATGAAGCAGCAGCAAACATTGCAAATACTAAACAGGGCATCTAATAAATTGTAACGTGTGGGTCTCACCGTGAGAGCCGTCGTTATTGAAATCGGCACGGAATGTAAACAAACGCGGATGCTGCAATCTTTTGTTTTAAGCAGGAGTTATCAAAAAGCGCTAGTGGATTTCCCTTCTCTGCGATTCAAACGTACTTTCTCTTAGTCTGCTAATTCGTTGTGGTAACGCAATCAAATCTAATTGCTGAGCTCGCGGTTCTGCTTTTCGCTACAATACTTAGTTTCTCCTTGCGCTCACTCGAAGCGTTGCGCAAATATTCCACCATGCAGAATCTCTATCCGGGCACTGATTAGCTGTGTGTTTAATGACTATAATCAAATCAAAGCTAGACCATAAAAAGAAGTTTTTTCATCGGCGGTGACCTGCAGATGCAGATGTAGCTTAGTGACACATACTCATTCTGCGGGATTGGCCAAGAACCGGGTTGTTCATAATAAGGCAGAACAAATCTAAAATAATTCGGAAATTCGAGAGTAGGTACAATAAAATCAAGAATACATTGTAGATAATGACTTTATGAAAGTGAAGCAATAAATGAAATCAAACATGCAAGTAATTAATCGAACTCAATTTAATGCAAAAATCAAACCCAATTTGATGGAAATAAAATGTTGAGGTCTAAATTGGCAGTTCAAATCTCATTGACCCCACAAAAAATCCTGAATGGAAGCGCAAACTTTCCGTTGTTGTGCCCAAGAGCTGAGGCCTCCAAGGATAGCAAATTTAGAACACTCAACTTTAATTTAAAAAGTGGAATGCTGTTTTTAAAGTTTCTCTCCGCAAATTAGGAAATAACTGACAAGCACCTAACATATCTATTGTCTCATCTTCCCGACAAAACGAACAACTTGGTCAGGGTGCAAGACCAACTGGTCCGGCACCCTGATCAGCTCTGTGTAGGTAAAAAGAAAGACTCAACCAAGTGTCGACACTAAAGAAGACAAGGCTGACGTATACATGCTGGTTCAAATGATTTGATGATTAAATGGTGATAAATATACCTCTACTGCGTCTCTTTCTATTTTTTTCATTTTCATTGTTCACTCATTTCATATCTTATTGGTATTGTATTTCATGCGCAATTACTTCGATCTTGTATGCTTTAGCGTGGACACTTCTTTGACCCGCTATTTTTTATTTACAAGTGGTTACGAGATAACCAGATCCCAGATGCGCCAAACCGGCGTGAAGTCAGCAAAGAGGACCTTGTGTTCAAAAGCACGTAAACTCAATGCGTGGGACGAAAGCATGGAACCAGCGGGAACATCCGGGATATACCGTGCGTGCGTAAAAGTTAGCACCTACTTTGGTTGACATGCCTGATTTTTTTTTTCGTTTTTTTTTCTTTTTAATCAAGAGGCCAGGTGGGCCCATTCCGGAGATGGTGCATTCTATTGTGCGAATTCGTTTTTTTTTTCATTTAAATGAAAATAAAAAGAAAGATGTAGTCATGCTATGATGGTGATGGCTACTCCTTTTCGCATAGCAGAAGCATCAATATAAAAAAAATATAGGTAGTGAGGAAATGGAAACAAACAACGTCACAGGGCCAGAAATCCACAGCACGCAGTCCTATATACGTACAAACATATAATATAAAGGCAAGTCACACAGAATCAGTTTGTAAACAGATGAGACTACACAGAATACAAGACTATAACGTGTAATATACAAGCGCTAATAATTACAAATAATTGAAGCAAGTCGCAGTTAGACTGTGTGACTATACAGTGAGATAGCTTGTAATCGTTAACGATGGCTGTGTTTTCGAAAAAATGTTCGAGTGCGTTCAATGCTTTTTGTTGAGCAATTTTCGATGGCCATGAGCCCAGCAATTTGCGAATGCGGTAATTGTTGACTACATTGGCCCTACTTACACCCATAGCATTACCATATTACCTACTCTGCAAATCATTCTCACTTTGGTCTCGTTGAGTGCCACATTTTAATGCCTTTTTCAGGCTTGTACGACACTCGAAAGTAATAAAATTACCCTCATTGGTTAGGAGGTTGCAAATGGGATAACCAACTCACATAGACGCTAAAACCGCATGAATTCCGCAAAGAAGACCTGTCTTAAAAAGTTTAGAAATGGTATTTTACAACGTAGTTTAGTGACTGCGACTTCAGGTGGTTGTATTTGACAGAGTTTACTGTTGCTAGGGTGCGACAACTGCGAAAAATCAGGAAAGTTTGTTAAGGACGCCACCATCAAATAACCAGTCTCTTCGTTCTGAAACCGACACTTATGTCAAGGCACTGAAACCTGCAAGGAATTGTATTCAGCAATACAAAGGATACAAAATGCAATAAATAGCACCTTATATTTGATTACTACTCTCCCCCCTGCCCCCACTTAAGACTTCCCGTAGGTCCGCTTGTTCCCAAGTGGGCTGATACCGAAAAGAGTAATCGTAAAGTGTCACTTAGCCTGCAAGTCATTGCTGCGTGCACGTCACATACCGTGGTACGATGTCAACTATTGTTTACATTTACAGGAGTTACAAACAATTACATATGTCGGAAATAAAATACAAATGCATGCATCCTGTCTCTTTGCATAGCATTTATATGAAACGATTCGAGAAAGTTTCGCTTGACGTAGATACCAACAAGTGCGTTGTATCTGGTGTAATATTTTCCTCTTCTGGATTGACCGCAACGCCCAAGAACATATATGCTTCTAGCAATGCGTTTGTTTCCCGCCGCATTTCGTTTTCACTAAATAGAACATCATCTTCGCACTTTCGTCCGCTCGGAACTGCTGAATGCCTGAGGTTTTCGTAGAAAAGCTTTCGTACAACACTTTATATTACTCACTCTTTTGTGCACTTTATGAGAAAATTCCTGCTCTTTCCCCAATCTATGCTGCGAAGCCAGACATATTGCCTTCCGACACCACGATAAAGACGACCGTTCGTCTTCACTTTGTAGAACGTCATTAAATATACTACACAGGCTCTCACAATGCGACGCGCAAGAATTTCTTGAGGGCGTTCACCTCGACATTCGAAATGGGTGACCCACGTACTGGATGTGGAATAAGCTCTAAGAGACATATTTCCGAAGCTTCTGGAAAATATGAGTGGAGAATTGCAAGCAGAAGAAAGAAGAAAAAAGACGCAGGAGGGTGGTAAAGAAAAAGAGAGTCACAGGGAAGTCGAAAATAAATATTGAACAAAAAGTAATGTAGAGTGGTTCGCACTTTGCCTCTTTCCAAAAGTAGGTGTGTTTTGTTTGTTTCTTTTCTGGAAGCATTCAAGTGAACTGGAAAAAAGCAATATTCCAACCGCTTTTTGAAACGTACAACAGTGACAAAAATACTCGTATATTTTTGGCCTTCTAGATTAAATCGTTGTATGCAACGTAATGAAGCGAGGCATCTACCTAAAACATAACTGGCCGGAAAAGAAGGAATGACATGGTTCATCACAAAAAGCACAGATAATGTTAAACGGGTACACGACATCGTTTGGTTTTTGTAGGATCACAAATAAAGAAAGCTGTACCAGCGAACTAGCAGCAGTTTGACGAAAAGGCTTAAATAACTGTGCACACAAGTTCTCAGTTTTCGATGAGTGTGATTGCCTCGGAATAGTCGGGATACCAAGGAAGATAATATACCGGGTGTTCAAAATTAAGCTTTACAGAATTTTAAAAAATCGCCAGTGGCAGGTAGCATAATTCTTATCGTTGAGCTGGGTTTTCCGATGAGGCGGACATTAGTAGCACAAAAATACGAAAGAAATATTTAACTAATTAACCAGAATTCATTTTCACTTCTTAGTTAATTACTTTATGACACATATTGCAATTTACGATTTGTAGGCGGTGAGCTTGTCAGGTGTATACACTCGGAATGAATTTCCAGAATGACACCAGTTTGAAGATATGCGCCATCAAACTCACTGTAGAAGTGCACTGTTGTTTCGCTTACATTTTTACCAAAATGCTGTTCTATACATTGAAGCACAGAAGTAACTGGAACGCCCACGTATTTCGTTCCACACTTTGGGAAATAGTATCTCGAAACTGGTGTCATCCTGAAAAAGCATTGGTCGGTGGACCAATGATTTTGACCAATGCAGCTGGCACTAATAACTTACTATTTATTAGGGCACTCAAATCAAATACACGTGTAATAATCATGTCACCTTATTTATGTTTTACTTCAAAGAGAATACATTCTATTTCATTTGAAGAAGAATCCAATAGTTTTCAGACATTTTTTTTTAGTTCTTGAGTAGCATGAAGATATTCCTTCAAAATTTCAAAATGACGCTCGCTGATTTATATTTCTTGTCTCCCAGAAATTCCTGCGCACACGCTAGTCGCTACTTACAGACACACTATCAAAAAAAAAAAAGCTACGCTAGCACGATTTGCTGCCGGGGGTGCCGCTTCTGCCTTCCTCCTCATCGAAGCCGTTAAGTCTTGTCAGCTCCGTGCTATGCCAGACTGACTTTCCATTAAAGAGCCAAATAAACTAGTAAGAATTTATGGCGTATGCACGTGGACATTTATTGGCACCCATATAACTTTATGATGCCCACAATAAGCAATGGCCATTCGGTGGAGATCGTTTCATTGGGACAAACTCTGAGTTTACGACAATCTATGCTATAAAAGTGGACATACACGGAGGCGCCCTCACAGAGCGTAATGCTATTCTTTTCTGGCTGCTTAAGCATGCAGATCCTTGCACAAAGTATCGTTCGGGATCCTTGTTGAAGGGTATACGCTAGAGAGAAAAAAAACTGTTCAATAAAATTTCTGAAGACCGCGCAGTGTTGGTCAGCGTTTTGAACAATTTCAAGGCACCAGGTTGAAGGCACTTTGGAACAGTGCTTACAAAAGACTATAGTGGAGAAACAAGAAATCAGCTTTTACGATGTAATATTTTTATACCTGTTACTTCCTGGCTGTGCCCACCCCTGGATATGCAACGCGTAAAAGCAGCACTTCCGCTACTGCGGGAACTTAAAGATGAATACGCATCAATAAAACGTTCACGATATATGGCGTCGGGCTAGACACAGCCTCAGCGTGATTATGGAGGAATCGGGCTGAATGGAAATTTAAACTGAAATTACCCAATCGAGAGGGAATGTGCGGTATCTTGGCGCACTCATCCTTTCAAAGGCAGGGTTTGTGTGTCCTGCATATTGTATTGAGCGAGCAATAGCGATGGCTAATACTTTCGTCGCATACAAGAGTAACTGGCGAATCAATTGTAAATAATGTGCGTGTCATTCACCATAAAGAAACGTATATGCGGTGTCCGCTTTGTATTGCCTCGTTTATTCTGCTAAGCCTACTGAATATATATATTGCTAGATTTCAAGTTCCTTTTGTTTTTGTTTTAAGAAGCGAAGAGTGCATTCGTTGCTGCGACAAGTTACGCCTGTATGAAAGACTATGGATGACAAATCTCGAGGACATCGCCCATGCCCTTCTAAGTTCGAAAAGCTGCGATCACATGCGTCTGTGGTCTTCATTTTTCTAATATTTAATAATATTTCTAATAATAATAATCCCGGCCGCCGCGGCCGCGTTTCGATGAGGATGAAATGCGAGAACTCCGGTGTACCGCGCATTGGGTGCACGTTAAAGAACCTCCGGTGGTCAAAATTAATTAGGAGTCTTTCACTGCGGTGTGCCTCATAATCAAATCGTGGTTTTTGCACACCAAACCCAAGAATTCAAGTCTCAACTGCGGCGCGTGCATGTCTCATGGTCGGCCTTGCATACTCTTTTATTAAAATGGCATTTCTATACCTCGTATCTCGTATATCTTACAAACTTGTGATTTTGGGGTCAGGTGCCAGAAACACTCGACCACATATTTTTGCGTTTGTCCCGCGTACGCGCAAGAACGACAGAAACTGCAGGGTCTCGTCCATCGCAAACATCGATAAGAGGCCGCTAAAGGACGAGTTTATTTTCAGCCCTTGATCTAATGTATAAAACAGCACCACCTTGATTACAAGTACTGCTATAACCTTTCTACAAGCCACTGGGCTTGACGTACGGTTTTAGAGAATCCACAACGTTGTAAACTTGTATATCTGTATACGCACCTCCTTCTCCTACCACCATCATTCATTAGCCTTTCCTCCCCGTCTATTTTCCCTAGTGTAGAGTAGCAAACCATAGCAAGCAATAGCTCAGGCCGACATCTCTGGCTTTCTGTTAAAAAAAAAAAACTTCATTTTTCCTGCGACTTTTGGGACACTATGACGCACTCGCGTATACGCTCAACACACCTCGCGCTTTCTGTTAGATACCTCCCAAAGTTGGTGAAGTCCACCAATAATGCTACAAATAAATGCACCTCCCACAGTGGGATCTAAGCTCTGTAATCCAGAACAGCAGCCAATGCTGTAACCATTAGGACACGATCGCAGGCATGCCAAAGTGGCTCCTTGAAAGGTCTGAAGCGTGCCCGTTTGACGCATTCTTCCCTCGCGCCCATTAGTGCTTTGAGATGCTGTGGACTGCAACACCGTCGGTAAAGGCCCGTATTTTTCGTCAGATAGATACCTAGAAAATGGATGAAGTCCTCCTTCAACGCTGTCGAAATAAATTAGCATGTTTTCAGCATTGCGAACAATAGCAGCAATTCATTATTGCTGTGCTTGACATTACGACACGTAATTTCGCAGTGCTGAAAGTTACCGTGTTTAAGCGATACCGAGGCAACTAAGCATATGTAAACTACAGGCACAAATTCGGGATCTATTATAGCGAGAGGAGCGGTGTCCTAAGGAGATTAAATTTCTTGCCGCTTGCACATGCCCGCTATATGAGAGCATCTTGCATGTGCATTCGAACCCGGATATGTCGAACTCACACATACCGAATTATTGTGTGCAAGGAACCGCAGTAATATCCCCTTGAAAACGTTTGTATGACATTTTTGTTTTATATATCTAATTACCTATATACCGAACGTTTTGCGATCTCCTTCAGATTGAATATATCCGAGTTTGACTGTCTTGCACACCACACCGCACGCAAATAGTCAAATATTTGCACACGCCACGATTCCATTTGAGGAACCAGCAACTAACATATAGGCTGGCTATACAGGTTCAAGTGTATGCGCATTTTGTAGGGTGGTACTTTTGCCATGCTGCATATAGTACGTCCTTGTGTGATCGTTACTCCCGAGGGTATACAGGATCAAAACACACATGATGGGATAGCCGAAGGATAAGTCAATAGCATGCACATTGCCTGCGAGTAGCAGCTTCCGTGGTTTGCTATTGTTTTTGCTACCTCACCGTTGACAGTCATCTTCCGCAGCTAGTTCCTTGCGTTATCACGTTCCCCTATTTCTCGCTGTGACGACTACGCAGAACTATGCACTGCGCTGGTCATGACTACATTATTGCATGACTTCGGCTCTTCTTGGCCTAGGCTATCGATCGGACATAAATCACGAGAGACTCCTTCGACTACGTTATCCGAAAGCAGCTGCACCCAGATGCGGTGAACGGCACTCAATCTAAATGTCTTTTTATCTTGTTCAACTTGAAAAAAAAAGCTGCAGTATGGGATACAGTGTGGACCGTTCGAAAACTAAAATCGGCCAAATCGTTCTCCTTTGCGGAGTTCAACGAATATATCGAGCGTTCCATTCTGCCATGATAAGGACTTATCTGCATTTCGGCCTTCGAGCGTTAGGCTTTGCACTATACTAGCTGCGAGAAGGGAGGAGGAGATATATATGAGCAGAATTTCAGCCTTTCTTTTACCTTTTAGATAGGAGGAGAGACGGGGACGCATTGTGAGACATGCAGGCATTACACTAAAAGTTAGGAAGGCTAAGAATAAAAGTGAAGCTCAACTTGCGCCGCCAGACGTTCGCAGATGAAGCACGAGGCTGCATACTACTTTATAAACAGAGACAACGGAATTAAAAGCTTCTTTTCAAGGTGTAAGATTTTAATGAAGAAGAACCAAAGCGTGAAAAGCAAAAAAAAAAAAATCAGTGATTGAACAAAGCGCGCAAGGATGAAGGAAAGTGCCCTCGGAGAGCCTAAATACCGTGGTGCCGGTAAAGTCTCTCCTAGTCAAAGCCATATTTCAGATACGGTGTTTCAAGTCGGAAACATCCAGACGCATACGATGTCTTCTGCACCTGAGTGGTGATAATTTTTCATCATCGCTTAGAACGGGCGCTAACGTGCGGCCAGATTAGACAGAACCGATGCAGACCGCGTGAGTCGAGATGCAGCAGCCGCCAGGAAAGCAGTCTTAACGTTCTGGTCGAAACACGGAACCCTTTCTAAACTAGACCGCTGTGAAAAAAAAAACGTAGATAGCCTATCTGGAAAGGAAGCACGCGCACAAAAGCCTGCTTCCGCTTCAGACGCATTGCAGAAGATGGCGATGAAAGAGTATACTACCCGCATTGAAAGTCGGCGATACTGGAAAAAGAAATGAACCCTGAGAATTTATGGCTTCTCATTTTCGCGAAGAAATATAGCCGGGAGCAAAATTATGAAATAATGTTGAAGCTTTCTTAAAATTCGCTGCTTCACTGACTTTTTTTTTTTTTGTTAGTGGCATAACTGCTACAGTAAGTGCCTCCCATGTAACTTGTGTTAAACCACAGACTATGCAATGCTTCGCAAATGATGTCCCCGCCCCTTCGTTTTAACGTAGCCTCAAAGTTAGGCATCCTCTTCAGTGTCTATTATTGGAGCATTATTAATAGATTGAGCGCGCGAAAATAGCAGTGCGAGCCACTAATACACCACATTTTTTTTCTTAACGTTGACAGTATTTTTAAATATCGTCTGGGGTATGTAACACAAATCTCATTGAGCTGGATTATATACTCGAAGAGGTGGACAATACTAACACTGGAGATGAAAAATGCTAATAAACTAATTAACACGAATTCACTAATGAACAATTTAACTAATTACTCTAACGCACATATTGCAATATATAGATTGGATTCAGTGATTTCGCAACGCACCTCCACTTGGAACGAATTTTGAAACTGGCACCATTTTCGAGATGAGCGCTGTCAAACTGGCGGTAAAAATGCGCTGTTGCTCCACTTACTGACAGCACAACCTCTGGGCCGTCCTGCGAGCCGAGGAAGCCGCTTCGAGACAAGGTCTCGAAACCGCGTCCGCGGCGGGTGCCCAGACCCACTAAAAAGACGCCGGACTCGAATCTTATCAATTTAAAAGTAAAGTTTACGCTCTTCTTCTTCCACTTACTTTCTTCTACCAAAATGCCTTTATGTGCACTCGAAGGTAAAATAAATACAGGAACGCCTATGTATTTAATCGTACATTTTGGTAATTCATACCTAGAAACTGGAGTCGTCCTCACAATTTGTAACAAGTGGATATGACTTTCGAGATCACCGGATACAATTCGAAAAACGCGTTGGGTGCTGCAAAGCAATTAGTGCGAAAGTTAATTAGCGAAACTTTGGCAATTGATCAAGCATTAACTTTGATTCCTCCTACGAATGAGTCCGCTTTTGCGAGAAATATACTAGGCACAGTTTTGTGCGGGGCTTCGGTGTTATGCTTAGTTTGTTTCTTCTTTCACTCTTGTAAGTGCCTGTGCGCGCCGTAAAGCGTTCTTTTTGTATTTTTCAGCGATATTATTTGCTTTTATTTTCACCCAAATGCGTTTTTGCACATAAGCGAAATAAGCCAGGGAAAGCGCCTTTCCAATGAGCATCCTCGGTTTATTTGAGGTACCAGCCGTAGCTTATGTGCGGATGTTACAAGCGAAACAAAGGAGGCAGACAAGCTTGAGAAAGGTGCAACTGATTTGGCGACACTCGCGAAATAGAAAGATAAGATACACATATCCAACTCCCATCTTGAAATCTATGCTAAGCAAAGCCTTATTGAAGGCGTTAATTAAATGCTGTAGAACTAAATCCGCTTCGTATATTTGTGTTTACTCCTTGGACCACGGCCTATGCATTCTTGCATGCGAAAGGCCACAAAGCCCCTTCTGTACTTCTTGAAGACTACAGGACTGCATGAGCGCTTGCGACAGCGGACATTACCCTGCAATTGACTCTGCGAATGATTGACTCTCTATTAATTTTCTTCTCTCTCCTTCTTATCTATTCTTCCACATTCCCCCTCTTAAGTGTAGGCTAACCAACCGGGCACGTCCGTGGTTAACATTTCCCACTTCGTCTCTTTCTCTCTTGTGCAGAGTGTAACCTCGTGCGTCCCTTCCCTAAAAGTGACATTTTTTATATCAGATGTAATCTTTATGTTTACGAGCTGCACAGCTCACAAGCTACACTGAAATGCAAAACACCGAATTTGGTGGATGAACAGTATAAGACGTCCATGTCCCGAGAAGGAATTGCGATGTATGACGCTTGTCGAGACAGAAGTGCGATGACAAGGCGTGTGCACAGAGATGTATAAGACACATATCTAGCTACCCTTAAGGATTGTGTACCTATTGCGTCACAGGGACACATACTTATTCTGGATTAGAGGCCAAGAACGGGAACACACCGAGTGGCCCTTACCAAGGGGCTAAACCAAAGAAAATCAAGTAAATCAAAGAATACGTGTCGGTGGGCTTTAGGGATACCCTTGAGCAGACATTAAAAGTTCCGGTGCTATGTAAACATTTTTTTTTATTTCACCGAATAGAGGGTGCGCCTATTGGCACTACCTTGTCCGTCAGCATGCAACGTTCATATTCGCCCGTCTTCTGTTACTTGCACTCGGTGCACATATAACCGTTGTATATAAGTCCACAAATATATCCGCCGAGATATACTGGTCGACCCACGCCAAACCCGGTAGGCTGGAGCAAATAGGGCTTTGGTTTCGAAAGTAGTGGGATCGCATAGGAAACAGGCGACAGTGAAAGGGGCAGTTTCTGTTTTCTCAGGTCATTTCACGTGTGGTTCACATGTTTATTTCTTTTTATTCTTCCATTCCTGCTTGTTCTCGCTGGCTATACTAGTAAGAGCAGCCGCGCTACTATGTGCTATGGTATAAGGCCTGCAGTTTAATAGAGGTGTACTTTCTTTTTTTTTCCGACCGTATAAGTACCCTCTAAAATTACACACGGGATAATGCGCATGCCGGGGGCATTGTCGTGACCGTCTCGATTACCCTCCATGCTTCCATGGGAAAAAAATAAAATAGACTGGATTTCGTGAAAGGCAAAAAAGAAGGGAATGAAAAGAAGCAGCCAGATAATGTCATGGTTGCGATTCCGCGGGTAGTTTCGTCCTCTCGTAACCGTAATCGATGAAGTCAGCTGTGCGAAGTGATATACAGCTGTTTCCGGCATGATCGGCTACCTCCGCAGTGGTAATTCTGTAGTGTAGTGGCCCACATATCCCGCTCCCCTCCTCTCCACGAACTTAGATTTATGGCGGGTAATCGAACGGTGGGCACCTGCATTAAATCGTCGCTGCCGTACAGAATAATACGCCCAGCGTTACGACGCATAATGTCCCTCGCGGAAGAAGACTCAAGGGGGAACGACGCTTAGAGAGGGGAGGGGAAACTGACCGCGGTATAGGGCTTATTATGTACACCCGGCGCCATCTCACGATGTCTCTTGCTACTGATTCTATGGGAATATCTTCTTGGTCATTCGTTATTACTCACACATTTGCCTGCTTCAGGAAGAGCCAACATGTGTGGCGCACAGATGATGAACCGTGCAGCGATTCTTCTGCGCAGCAGCGGAGGTGACACTTGGAGTATTATGCTCACGCACTTATACATATGAAGGGAGTAGTTCTTTGAATCGGGTATTTAATAAGTTGAAAGAAGCGCAGGCGCACGTAGAAAAGTAAGAACAAACATTTAACGTTTCGGCCGAAGTTCCGGTTTTCATCTCGTCGAAAAACGTCGAAATTAAATATATATTTTTTATTTTCTACATGCACTTTTTTAACTTATTAAATACCCGATCCGAAGAAGAACTAGTTCATTCATATATATATGCGTGTGCAAAAGAAAGGTAAGTAATTCAGTGTATACATATAGCATGTTTCCGTCTGGACGTTATTTTTTTTCGATTGAGAGTGTTCACCTTTAATTCAATAGATAAGCATTTGATTCCCATAGGCATGCTCAGTAAGAGTATGACATGAAGTACTGGGCCTATAGCCAAACTCCTGGTCCACTACTGGAATATTTACGTTTCAATAGCCAGAAGACAAACTTAGGATTAGAGGTTGTGCTTTCAACTGTTCGTTTCTCATTCACTTTCTTTCAGCCTGCTAACATTAGTCACAAAATTGAAATTGTATTGCGTTCCTGCACAACTAACAGGCCCGCCGAGCCACTTCTTGGCATGGGAAACGTTGGCTATATTGAAATTATTCTCGCGCACTGTTCTGTTATTAAATGAATAGTCTTGTGGAATAACAGCGACCATAAACCACTACAAACGAATCGGTTATATAGCTGCCCCTTAGCTTATTAATGTTTGGCACCCAGTGCCATTTGCAAGTAGTGAAAATCCATGACAGAGCTTTCGAAACAAGGATAGCAGCTTCTTAAGTGTCATGTTCACGTGAGCAATGAAAAATGCACGACTGAAATACTGCGAGTCATGCGAACAAACTAAAAAAATTAATTCGTGGCGCATTCGTGTTTTGTAGATGATTTGGGACGTTAATGCAATTAGCAAGCTATCTTATGATGGGTGTGTAATTGGTTATGATATGTCATATGTTCTTCTGATTATTATGAAGAGCGGCACATACCAATTGGCACGCACAGTGGAACGTATCCCGTGAACGAAGTTGGTATGAAAGGACTACGGTCAGATCCGGATAGAGATACCGGAAAAGGCGTGCGGTATCCCAAGAAATCTAATCACATAAAAAAAGAAGTGCTCTGGCATTTAAGAGCCCTGAATCACTTCTTATCGAAGAATAGAAACGGATTTGACATTGAAAAACACTATTTCAGAAATACTTCGCAGCAAAAAAGTATTTCATTGTGTTTAGCAGAAGCGGAGTTATTGGCAATCAAATGTCACCTTTGATTCCTTTTAGCGAAGACTACGGTGGAGCGTGACGGGACCCATAATGCTCCACCTACTGAACATCACCGTGGAGAATAGTTCAAGTTGGATTTTGTATTTTCACGTAGACTCCACTACCTCCCATTTTGGCACCTACGAGTCGCCAAACTCGGATGCTATCCCTGCATGTACTTACGCTTCAGTTCACGGTGTCGCATCTCTTTGCCGTGCTACAGTGTGCTAGATAGGTACGCGCAACTGTGTTTTCTCGCACCGAACTGCATGAGTGGCACATTTCCTTTCGCACTTATCTCTGCGGCAATCACGCGATCTCCGAGGGTCGAACAAAATGTCTTTATATTCGCTCGAGCGAGTACGTCGGCAGCGCGCACATCCACTAAGCGATCGATGCCGCACAGACTCGCATTGAAAGGATTGCTAACGTAATTAGCTTCGAACATGACGGTGACACACCTCGAAGGTGTGCAAGTCGAGAAGCAGGCGACCCGTTCGAGTCGGATGTTAGCACTCGCGCCGGCTTGTCACGCGCCTGGATCCACGTGTGTCACCGACAACGACCAATCAGAGCACGCTGTTGTCCTCAACGAGCAGCGGGCTCGTCGCGGCATCCCACGGCGGCCGCGGTATCTACGCTACGCAGCAGATGCTAGCTGCAGCTACATGCAAATGTAGTGGCTAACTTTAGCGCGTATAGCCAATAACATAGCGCTAGTACATTGTTATATCAACTCTATGGCCAGTATGGCGCAACGTTTGATATGTGCATGACAGGGCTGGAGTGCGTGCTCACGCTCATGTGCTCCACTCTAGTAGTGCTACGGGGTGATGTCCCGCGCTTGTCCTGTAACAGCTTGACCAACAAATATTACCCACATGCAACTTGCGCATTTCGAAGCACTATCAATGGCTCAATACAAAGCGATGTCTGCCATAAGGCGTCTAGCCAGGAGCTTCCAGGAGCGAGCGGGCGCTGGCAAGCGTACGTATGGTTTGACGTTAAGTTTCGCGATATTCGAAGCTGGCTGAGTGTTCAAAACTAATTGAAATTAGCGATACCCTACACACACGACACCGATGAGCATTGTGGCCAAAGTTTCATTGAAAAGAGAATGTTGAAGTGTTGAAGAAAAAAGGTGACCTCGCACTCCGCTTGTGAGCTCCACACACCGAGCGCGAATGCAAAATTTGCCTGGGATGTTCACAGAAGCGTATGCTATTCGCGGACTGTGTTTTTTCGCCAAGCCACAGGGGTGGTTCAGGACCCCTTTAAACCAGTATGTGCCCCCTTACGACGATGAGAAACTTGAACCTAAACATTAGGGTTTTTTTTTGTTTTATTTGCTAAACACATTATGGATAGCCAGGCTAAAGGTGTCATTTACATCAGACTAAGGCCTGCCCTCACTAAACAACTAAAGAAGCAAATATTGGTGGTTTACATGCACTTAACAGATACAATAGTAGTGGTGTGCACATACATGTATGTTAAGAATCAATACGCATTTACTAGAAAGCATTACACTTCTTTTGAGTGTAATGCAGAGGACAGAGGATAAAAACACGTACTACACAGATGCCAGTCATAATGCCGAAATCAGCAGAGCAGCGGTCGTGGGCCATGACTCGACGCTAGTGAAAAAATTACTTGGCAGTCCCAACGCCTCACGACGCGGAATTGCTGGCAGTAATGCTCGCCATAACGGAAATGACACATACATCTGACACGATCACAATCCGAAATGACAGTCAAAGCGCTTGCAGAGACATTCAAAATGATGACCTTCCTTACCACATACGCACAAAGCTCCACATGTATATGCATGCTCACCCCCTTCTACGCATACGCATACAATGGGTTCCAGGGCATCAAGGATTGCGAGGAAATGTAAGAGCACACCAGCTCACCAACGCAGAAAATCCGGGACCTCCTATCCCTTGGCCTGCTGAAGATACTTACAACCCCAGAAAAGAGCAGAAGATGCAGCGGAAAGAAAGGATACATATTTTGAAGTCTCGCAGGGAAGCATCAACAATTCTCCACACACCATCCTACACGCATTCGAGAGAGGACGCCTCAATCATACGAAAAGCACAAACACACACTTTACTCACACCACACTATACGCATTATATTAACATGGACCCAGGTTACCCCACTTGTAAACAGTGCGGAGCCTATCCATCAAATAAACACATCTTGTGGGAGTGCCCTGCAAACGCCATCTTTAAAAAGACACTACTTTCCAAATTACCGTAAAAACCGGAATATAGCTCGAACTTTTCAGAAAACCATTGCGAAAAGTCGGCCCTCGTCTTATATACCGGACATTGACGGAAAAACTAGGGAAGTCTTGCAACAATGGGCAGATGAAATAAACAGCCGCCTTCGCCATCGCATTCAGGCTGCTTTTTCACATTTTGTTTCAAAATGAGCGGAAGCCGACGGCAATTCACCGTCGCCTTCAAGAAAAAGGCGATTGAGTACGCGGAAGCCTACGGCAACCCGCCAGGTTGCCGTGGGCTTCGTATCGTGCGACCATCGACCCGCGTGTTTGTCAGCACCTTATCATCGGGGCACGGAGCAGCATTTAAATTAAAATTGTCACAATTGTGCAACCTGCTGAGTCGCATTTGTTTAAAGGTAAGGTTGTCTTTCGGTACTTTTGCCATTGAAAAAGATTTTTTTTTTCATTTTTAGAATTGCTTAGTTTGGGGGTCGACCTATATTGCGGTTCGACCTATAGTCCGGTTTTTACGGTACCACACAACTAGCAACCTGGCAGCTGGGAGGAGTGGACCACTCCCCCACGAAGGTTTGAAAAACTATGGTGGCCGCTTCTGGTGCAGCACGTCCAGAACGTTCTGGGCCAGGAGGCATGAGCCTACCAGGAGGCCCGGACTTGGGCTTTAGTTCCTTCGGGGCTAATAAATGTTATTTCTCTCTCTCTCTCTCACTCTCTCTCCTAGAAAGCACACGATCCAAATTTATCAATAACAGTGTTGCATGCGCAGAGAAAGGTATCCGCAGTACAACCTTAAACATCTTGTGTTATATTATAGGAGACAACGAATAGAAACAAGACGCAAGAAACGGAAGTCTGCGCAGCCGGTGCTTGAAACAGCGCACCTAAGGGGGAAAAAGTGTAATTTCCCTTAAGAGGTATACAGCTTCCACCATAAGTTTCGAAAACGATAGAAGTTTCTGCCAGTCAGTGAACGAAGTACGAACAATTTGACCCCACTAGTGGGCGCCATCTTCACGCACCACAGCGAATGAGCGAAAAAAAATAACGATAATGCAACTCCAATGCAGCAAGTCAATGTGTGAACAACGGCAGTGATTGCTGCCGCACATACAACGATACAAGGGAAGCCCTCTAGTTTGCTTAGTCGACAGCGGCCGCGACTATTTGTCGACATCTCGAGGCCGGTCCTAGACCCTGGCCGCAGCCATAGTAATCAGCCGCGGTTTCTGGGGAAAACAGGAGCCTTTGCCGGCAGGAAAGGATGCTGCTCCATCGATCACTGAACTACAGCTTATGTCCTGAGAGGGCATGTTTTTTTTACCATGGCTCCCTTTTGATTACTGTTGCTGCTTATAGGAACATGGAACGAGCATGCTGTCGTGCATTGCGTATTCTGGTACATAGACCTACCTGCGTGTGTGGTTTATATTAAAGATTCATTATTTAAACCGACTTCTGCTTCAATTTTTAGTTTGTTTTGTTTTATTATTAGGAAAGGTACGCTGCGCAAAAAGTGATTCCACTATTGCGCGAGTGGCAAGGGCGCAGCCGAGGAATAAAGGGGGGTTCATATTGCGAAACATCAGCGTTACCATGACGACACGAAGGAACAAATTGGCTTTTCCAGGCGAGTTTATTCTTGGCATTGATGTCATGTGGCGCTTCAATAAACCCTCAGATGACGTCTAACACAAGATATAACCCTCATTTTAGTATTGCCCTGTTATAATCCAAGTAGTCGGATCTGAGCATACATTAAACATCGTTCGCATGCTATATGTTATAGGGAAGCACGTCCAATTTGACTATTTATTTGGCACTCGTGCTCTTAAATAAGTTTGCGGCGAACTTCAAAAAGTCAGCAAGATATCAGTAAAGCAAGGTGGACTTATAAATAGTAGAGTATTCCTTCAAAATAAAACAAGGTTGACTTATAAATAGTACAGTATTCCTCCAAAAGAAAACCATTTAGTTTATACACATTTTTTAAGCGAAGCTTTATAGACTCACAAGTGTCGGCGGTGGTGGTGGTGGTGGTGTCACGCTGAAAAGTGGGCAGATCCTGATGATTGTGCAGAAAGGGTCCAACTCAAATGGCACATACAAGGGACAAGAAAGGACGAAAGGGAGACAGCAAGAAATATAGAAAAAAAAGTAAGAAAGAAATCATGTGTGGCCACACCCGCATTGGATATGCTACACGCGTGATCAGGTGGCACGCGGATCACGTGACATGCGCGCGACCAATCAGGTTCGTTTGGTGTGTCGCGAGATTCAAGGGACATGGAAGGAAAGCGGGTTGGCGCGCGCTCCTCCGGGCTTCTCTTGCCTCAGATTAGTTTCGGCGAACAGATGGGAAGGCTATACGCGTGGTGCGTTCTGCAAACGTGCAAACTGCGTTTGATGAACGCCGGCGTGAACCCGCTCGGGAATGGGCTCGTCGTCAACGTGCCGATTATAGCGTGAGGGCTTCCCTAGCCGAAGCTCGCCGTCAGCGAAGAACCGACGATCCCGAGGCGAGGGCTTCCGAAGCCGAAGCCTGCCGTCAGCGATGAGCAGAGAATCCCGAGGAGACGGCTTCCGAATGTTACCCTGATGAAGGTCAGATACGCACACGACAAGCGTCACTTTCCCCCATTTTCTTGACAGTGGAAGGGCTAGTGATGTTTTTTTTTTTTTTTTATATCCACACAGCTACACATTTCTATATCTCTGCCTTTCTTTACACCTAAAAATTTTTCTACATACATTGCCTTGGAAGTACAAGACACTTAGTGCGTGGGAAGCGCTGAAAAAGAATTGAAATCGTTCTTACAGCATTGTTCACATCAGTACTACCATCCGCAGTAACATCAGACAATAAATATAAAAAATTCATACATTTGAGAAAAACTGCTCCTTTCGGTGAAAAATCTAAATCAACGAATAGTACATGCACGCTCACCTAAAGAGGCAGTGTTATTGACAGAACTTCATGATAATGAGAAACATATCGCTGACAAAGCTTAATTGGGACATATATTTAGGTATATAAACCGTATATACGCGGTAAATTTTGAACTGTATATGCGCATGTATGAAAATCATGATCGACATCATTAATATGTTCTCAACAGACACGTTGCATTTCCATCAACGAATGCGTACTTTGAGTCACCACTTTACTACTAAAGACGTACTTGCGATATCTTACGCACTTGCAGATGCACTTGCAGATAGATGTCGATAACTGTTTGTTTATGTTTGAGAATGATCTTTATTTTTATAAACAGTTCCCCCACTAGTTTATCGACCTAGTCAGCCCAAACAGTGCACACATTCAGTTCTTGTCAACAAAAAAAGCTATAATCCACCGGAAACTTTTCATTCACATTTCGCTGGCGAGAATGCTTCTATAACATAACAGAGGCAGGCGTTACATTATCTGTGGAATTCACTTGTGCTTTCGTTCACTTTATGCAAACTCAAGTTTTCGCGGCATGTGGCAAACGCCGATTCCGCAAGCATGGAAGGCGGCTCAGCGAGGTTCGACGGTAATGCGCGGTGGATTAAAACTTTCAAAGTTGCGCAATAGTGCCGGCCTGCGACGTACAACCTAGGCACAAACCTGCGAAATTATACAACTGGAAGGTCACGAGTGCTTTGGGAGTTTTGTGCAACTATACAACAGGCCAGACGGGAGCTAAGCCGTCACGGTGACGGCAAACAGACGAGCGAGGAACAACAAAGATGCAAAAGCAATTAGGCTTCAGGATTTCTGTCGGTCCTGCTATGCGAGTGCTTACAAACTAGCTCACTATCTGCATCCGCTGCTGCTAAGCAGGTTTATGGCTAGCCCGCAGAACAACCACATTGGTGCAGACTTGCTTCTGGTGTACTAGGCTCATACGTTTGTTTTGTGCAGTGTTAGCGCGGTTGGTGGCGTCCCTTTGAAGCTTTTCCGCTAAACTGAAGCCCAAAGGAGTGCGCTCTTGAACACAAAATTAGCTTTACTAGGGCACAGAAATGGCCAAACAATAATATAGTTTAGCAGGTTTTATATTCACAATACTTAAATTCTTGGCACGGGTGAGGAATAAAATTATTTTTGATATCGTTCAGTCGTGTTCTCTATTGTTCCTTCAAAATCTGCCAAAAATTAATTATGTCCCTTTGGTAATTACGCAAAGCTCCTTTGCACCAAAGAATGAAGTTCAAGCACAAAGAGTGCAAGAAGTGATTGCACAATGAGAGCAATAAAATGTTGATGATTTGCGCACCGTGTGTGTCACGGTGTTGCTTCTTTTGTATGTGCTTTATGCGCAACGCTACACGTTCATAACTGACTGAGTTGAAGCAAGCAAATTTTAACTGATTTCATTTTCCTATCGACCAAGCTGCACTAAATGGCTAAACACTTTCCCGTCGTAGTTCAAAGAACAGTGCATAACCACAGAATTCAAACATTCATTTGGCTTCTATTTCGAAATTTTCGACCACAGCTGAAGAAACTAGCGAACACCTTTTCTGCACTTGCCTTCAGTACAACGTTCAGTGCATCCATTTACAGACCGCACTAGGCCAAATGGTGTCGAACATCCTCTGAAACAAACATTCTAGGGCACAAACCACATCCGTCACTGCACATGTACTCGAGGTATTCGTCCGCGATTGCAGTTTTTGAAGAACAACGGCCTCAGACACTGATTTTAGCCGTGCTGTGCGTCCTACCATGCGCGAGCGCGCAGTGCTCGTTCTCTCCTTTTCGTATTTCTATTCCCCCTTTCTTTTACCCACTGTGTATAGGATAGCACACTGGATGCTCCTCTGGTTTATGTCCCGACCTTCCTCTCCTTAATTTCTGTCTCCCCATTTTTCTAGCGGGAAGTAAACAAGTTTTCTTTCAATTTCTGTTTCTCGTACGAGTAAGCTGTGACCCCTTCAGTTTAAAGGTCCCCAACCTCAGTGAACGCCCGCATGACCCCGTTGACGACGACTCTCTTCCACGTCTTCCCTCGCAGTCATACTCGACGACGCCCAAGCTGTGCTTAGCCTGAGCCAACTTTGTAACTCATTCCCAAAAAGACCAATAGGAACACGAAGGCTTTGTTTCCTTCCAGAAGCGCCCGTTCTGTCTATGCTCCTCCCAGCCATGAACATTAACTTTCGCGTAACCTCCAAGTCAATATATTACAAGAAAACAAATCAGCAGTAAAAAGGCGTTGACCTAACCACCTCTCCTGGCCTAACCTAACCAACCCTGTCGCGCTGCTCGCCGGTCCGCTCCGCCCTTGCCTGGAACTGTCCGCGACAAACTTTGCGGTGAAGCACGGGAAAGAAAACACAGGCTGCAAATGCCAAAGGAGAAGGATACAGCTGAGGTGCGTCAACTTTGTTACGCGACGCCATACACATAGCGAGCCCTTCTGGGACATACTGTTAGGAATCTTTCCTCCATAACGCGTTGCTACCCCGTCGTTTGAACTCAGGCCTATACATCAATACAAGTTCCCAAATCTTTCGTTTACTTCATTCGTACAAAACATAAACTGGCGAAAGTACAGAGGCACATCATCTCACTCTATAACTTCACGCGGGAAAAAAATATATCGTGCCATATGCCTTTCCGATTAAAAACAACGCGTGAAGATTATATTTTATAAATCCTTTACATCGACGTTGTAAAGAAAGTATGAAATTTGCTAACACAAAACACAAGCGACTTCATTTTGCTTCTTGCACTCGTTTAACAATCTCTCACGTGTTGGCTTCTCAACAGAAACGAAGGAAATAGAGAACGATAGCAAGAAAAAAAAGTAAAGAACACGAATTTATTTTGCGTCAATTTTCCTTCGAGCCAACCACGTAACGGAAGAGCGATTTCTTGTTTCTGCGCAGCATCTTAACCTCTGGAAACCGGAGCAATTTTCTTTCTCCCGTTGTTTGCGCGGCGTTTCCCAGTCCATCGTGGGCCTCGGGGACCGCGTTGCAGTCAAGGAAGATGGAGAAAAAAGTAGAACCGAGGCAATTTCTTCGTAGCCGAAGAATGCCGGCATCGACCAGTCCATCACTCATCGTCTAATTTCCCGCCGGCCCATTTTGTGTTCCGCTCCTGTCCAAGAGTACGCTCCATGGAGTGGGTAAAGCACCAAACGAGAGCCTTTTCGCAGACTACGGTCGCTAGGGATTTATTTGCGGGCGGACGAGCATCAGCTAGCATTGCTGCGTTGTACTTGTAAGCGTCTATATAGTGCACGCCTATCGCAGCAACCTTTACAAAGTCGCCTTTTTTATTTGTCGTTTGAAGTATAAGTACGTGAGATTTCCGCAGAAGCGTACAATAGCCAGGAGAAAAAAGAAAACTTGGGCAGATACCAACGGATAGTCATTGTCAAAGTTGAGCTGTAGCCTTCCATATTACATCCTGGGACATGTCGCTGGGGGCGCTTATTGGTTAGCTCCAATGACTAATGCATTGAGGCATGTGGGCACAGGGGTCTTGCACTGCCTTCAAGACGGGGCCGTGTTGCAAATCACACTAAAGTCGGATACGAGCCTAGCTCTCGTAGTAATACAGGCCCGCAAAGTCACCACTTATGACTATTCCATCTTCGGGGGATGCGCTCCTTTGAGTATACTGTCCTTACTATCAGCCCACTTTATTCGAACAGACAACAGTTCATGTAAACAGTAAGGAAAATGTAAAAAAAAGATTTACGCGACGGCTACATCCAAACAAAACAGAACACAGCATCTTAAACGTGCTTGCGCTTCAAGACCATTTGAGGTCGGTATTTGACCATCTTCACACCTTCGACACGGGGAACTACGAAGGTAGGCAGCGTCTCACGATCATGCCCTCGTAATAAACAAAATGCCTTTTTGCGACTGCTTGCAAGCATCAAGAGGCAAACAATGCGTCTCATCGGTACAGCTCACTACATGTTCACATTGGAGACCAAGAAGAGGCGCTTCTACACATCTTATAAAATAGTCCAAATAACTTTATAGTGAATCGATGGCAAGCTCCCATATGTTTCGTTTTCATTACAACATTTATTTCCACACTTGGCAGTGGCCGCGTGGAGTTTTCACTGGTTGAAGCTCCTAAATCACCGTATTCTTATCCCCTCATTGTATTCATGCAGATTGTCAAAGATTTGCTTTGAGTTTGAAAATTGTTCACCACAAATTCAGTCATTATTTTTGTCTCACTTCCAATTTCGATAAAGAATGAAGGCCTTTAGAGAGAGGCACGGTCACTCACTTGGTCCTGCTTAATAGAAATTGATAGGGACGTAAGTCATACAAATGTTGTCAAAATCACAACACTCCCATACTTGTAACAAATGTTTTTTGCGCGTAGAGCCTGCACACTTTCCCGATTTTATTTACACTTCCTTTGCCTCCTACGTGCATCTACGTGCATCTACGGGCTCAAATCCGGCAACATTGATGCCTTCAGGTAGCATATGTGGGTTTACTGACCAGTTGTCTTCAACCAAAATGATCACGTACTCGTGTCGCCTATGGCAGAAAGGATGTTCCATATCCGCCGCTTAGGTTTGTGAGTGGTGGCGCTGGCTAACACTCCCAGGGTTAGTTCTAGTTGTAAAACATCAATACCCCAGACCGCACTCCCAACCAGGTACACGAACGAAAACCACGACTCCCACCACTTCCACCGTCTGACGTACAAGATCGTCTTCCGTCCACGAGACGGCCTCGACTTCAGCAAATGGCAATCGCATCGCGTCGCCCGAGCGGTGAGTCAGGCTTCCCACATTACTGCAACCGAATCTGACGCGCTCACACTGAGAATCCGCAACGAACCGAACCTGGCAGTGGCGAGTACGCCAAAGGAGGAGCTGGCGGAACGCATCAGACGGATCACTACCCTCCAACTTGGTGGGAAGGAGTACCAAGTATACGCATACGTAGCAGCCCCCGACATGTCCTGCAAGGGAGTTGCCACTGGGATCGACAGTGAAACTCACCCAGACGAACTAATGGCTAATCTACGCTCCCCGCAAGCACCGATTCTCTTTGCGCGCATGCTCGGAAAGTCGACGGCTGCTCTCATCACCTTCGATGGGCTGGAAGTCCCAAGAACAATTTATTATTATGGTGGAGAGCTCCTATGTCGACCCTGCCGCCCGCTATCTCAGGTATGCAGCATATGCCTGAAAACCGGCCACAGGGCGGACATCTGTCCCACGCCGGAGAGTGCCGGTTGCAAGAACTGCGGACACGAAAACCCATCAGAGGACCACCAATGCCAACCGAAGTGTGTGCTGTGTGGAGGCGATCACCCAGTTACGGACCCAAGCTGTCCAGCCAGGCAGCGCAATGCCCTTCAACAAATCACACTTCTTACGTAACGCCGGCTACACCAATGACGCCAACAACAATCCCACCACCACCAACCCTGGGACTAGCACCAACCAACCACAAACTCCCGGGTCAAAATCGCTGCCAGCTTCCACGGAGACGAACGTAGACAGAGGCCGATCATCCCGAAGAGCAACGGACTCAAATAAACGAGAGAAATCGAGGGACGCGTCCACATCCAGATAACAAAGCCTACCACGTGCAAAGACACCCCGACATGAACGGCATGAAGCAGCTGCAAACTAGCAAGGGGCGGAATCACGGTCAACCATCGACGTGCTGGAAAAGAGCGAGAGGAAAGCGGTCATGAAGGGCCCTGGTACGAATCCGTCAAACGTGAGCTGGGCTGAGGGGCATTGAAATCCTTCCCCCTTACCTTCTCCCACTGCCACCAATTCTCCACCCCTTAAAACATGCACACGCAGTACTCATACAGGGCAGGTGCCTCTCACAAATAACTTCACTACCAACGCCTAGGTGCAGGAAATGATTAATGACATTGCCCGAACGCCTAGGCAAGAGATGCGGACATTATAGTAAACGAAATGGCAATCACTCTTCGACAGGAATTACACCAGTTAAAACACGAGTTTCAACAAGATAGAGAGCGCCTGAGCAACGAAATGCAACGGGACAGACAGGTCCTCAAGGAAAGTTTCACGCAAGATATGCAGGAAATAAAGGAAGAAATCAAAACCATCCTGCAACAGATGTTCATTGAACAAACCCAAGAGTTTAGACAACAAATTCGCGACGAAGTTACTCAGACGGTCGTCCACAACGCCACCCCTAATCACACCCGTGTTAGTCCGCTCGAGGCAAGAGAAGATATCCGGGCACATCCATACACACGCCTTTCATCTCAAGCCAGTTTACAATAAAACATGGTATAGATAACAAAATGTAGCGCAAACACAACCCATCAAAATTTGGCAATGGAACTGCCGCAGTTTCCGCCGGAAACGAGGAAATCTAACGCAGTTCATACACGCACAGACACACACACCAGACATATTCGCACGACAAGAAACACACATTGCACCTAAACTGACTGGATACAACACTTTTGGTTACAAGGAACACCACAATGGTCCGATTAAAACAGCAACATTCGTGTCAAAGAGGCTAACCGCAATCGACCACACCCTCAGCTCCAAACTCATACCGCACGTACTCATCGAAATCATTCCCGTAGACAGGAAAGAGCCCAGCTTCTTTGTCCTCAACATCTATAGTGCCCCTAAAGAGCGGGCAGACTGTTTCGATGGGCTCTTCAAACACACACTAAAGGAAGCAAAGCAACGGTTACTTATTGTAGGGGACTTTAACGCAGCACACCCAACGTGGGGTTACAAGACCGCTAATCCAAAGGGTCGACGGCTAGCACTGACGATAGCACAACTAGGCTTGACCATACTTACAGACGCAGCCCACCCAACGCGAATAGGCAACAGTGTCAGTCGAGACACCTGCCCCGACCTTACGCTGATCAAAGACATCAGGTACTAGGGATGGCACAACCTCGATGATACCCTCGGTATTGACCACAAAATAATAGAAACGCATCTAATAACCCCGCGAACAAAAATCAAAGAACGTAAAATACGAATGACGATTTTGACAAGTTCCGACAGCGGCGCAAGCAAGAATGCACCAACGAAACCTACGAAGGCAGCTTGAAACCAGAAACTCTGCAGGAATGGATCCGACAAATTCAGACAGACTTCGGTGCGACAACAAAAATCATCGACACGTCACCAGAACATCCCGATGTCGACAGGCACCTATTACACCTTTGGGAGGCTCGCCATTGCCTGCAAAAAAGGTGGAAAAAGCAAGAACACAATCGCAAGCTCAGGCAGCAGATATCCGCCTTAACAGCCCAGGCGGAAAGTTACGCAACCGAACTAACGCGAAGCAATTGGAAGAACCTATGCAATCAAATGCAGGGTACCTTGGGCACCCCCAGAACGTGGGTACTGCTTAGAAATCTCATCGACCCCACCAATCAAACCAAAGCAACGAGCAGCAAAACCCTTAAAAAAATCTTGAGGCAGACACCTGGGACTGATGCGGCCATAATACAACAGCTAAAAGACGCTTACATAGGTACAGGCCCCGAACCAACTTACACAGATTATCTGCATGTGGAGCCTTCGGAATTAGACAAAGACATCACACCACATGAAGTTAGAGCGGCACTGCATCGAATAGTACGCAACACCGCCCCGGGAGCAGACGGAATACAGTACCGGCTTTTAAAAAACCTCGACGACAGATCTATAAAAGAACTTGCATATTATTTTCAGTACCACTGGCTAGAGGGCACGCTGATATTACAATGATGCCAAAACCAGGCAAGCAGCCCTCTCTAAACCAACTGAGACCCATCTCGCTCACATCATGCATAGGAAAGTTATTTGAAAACGTCGTCCTGGCAAGGCTTCAGCCCCACCAAGAAGAGCAAGCCTTATTGCCGCACACAATGTTCGGTTTTCGACCGGGGCTATCCACTCAAGACGTACTACTGCAAATTAAGGAAGAGATAATTGACCTTATCAGCACTCAACAAAGCAAAGCCATCCTTGCGTTAGACCTCAATGGCGCGTTTGATAACGTAGCTCACGACCTCATACTCACCGTTCGGACTCTATCCCTCTTGCGGGAAAGGGCACGCCACAAGGGTCAGTGTTTTACCCCGTGCTATTTAACATAGCTATGAGCTGACTACCTGCACTGCTAGATGCCATACCGGGAATGAGGCATGCGCTTTATGCTGATGATATCACCATGTGGGCCACCAGTGGCTCAGATGATGAAATACAGGCCGCACTACAAGCAGCAGCCGATGTCGCCCAGAAATATGCACGAGCAGGGGGACTTACGTGCGCAGCTCGAAAGTCAGAACTGCTTATAGTAAAAAAACTCCAAACGAAACATCACCTACCGCCTGACATCACGGTGACTATCGAGGGTGAACCTGTAAATAAGGTTAACAAATAACGATTACTAGGACTCCACGTTCAAGCCAATGCGAAAGCGACAAATACTTTGACGCTACTGAAGAAACAGATTAATCAGGTATTGCACATGATCTTGCGGGTCACGAACCGCCGCCACGGCCTAAAGGAATCCGACGTCATGTGCATCATACACGCTTTAATCGTAAGCCGCATTACCTATCACGCACCTTACCACCGACTCACCCAAAACCAAACAAACCATCTAGCCCCACTCATACGAACAGCGGTGAAAACGGCGACAGGCCTTCCTATCTACACCTCAACAGCCAGACTATTACAGCTTGGTTTGCATAACACCATAGCCGAATTAATCGAAGCCCAGAAAGTCGGTCAGATTGAACGACTGAAACGTACATCGACAGGAAGGCACGTACTCAGACAATTGCGTTACCCAACATCAGAGTTTACCCCACGAGAGCCCCTGTCAATCGCTCCAAACATCAAAGAAAACATTACAGTGGCCCCCATATACCTCGGAATATGCCCCCCGAAGGCAGGCGCGCTGCATGTGCAATGGCACTGCACCGCGCATACGGCAACGACCTCGACACATTCTATACAGACGCCGCGTGCTACCCCGACATTACAGCCAAAGTGGTAACGGTGCCCGACTGGAGGGGCGAAGCACTATTATCAGCCACAATACGCACTGACAACTGCACGGAAGCGGAAGAATGTGCCATAGCCCTCGCCATCAGCGCTCAAGCCCCAGATAAGATCATACATATTCTTACAGATTCCCAGCAAGCATGTCGAAACTACGCACAAGGACGGATTTCACACATCGCTCATAAAAGTCTACACAAGAAGCAAAATATTCCACTAGTTCACCTAGTCTGGACACCTGGGCATGCGTCTCTCCCTGGCAATGAGCGCGTTCATGAGACAGCCCGAGGTCTAACCCTCCAGGCCCCAGTGGAAGACCAGTCCAACCCAGACAAGGTGGAAACGATACCGCTTACATACACGCATATACTACAACACCACAGACTATCCCGTAGAACATTCCCTGCACCACACGTGAAGCTAAACCGTGCAGATGCAGCCGCTTGGCGCAAGCTCCAAACTAATACGTTCCCCAGCCTTGCTCTCCGCCACACTTTTTGCCCTAGCCAGTACCCCGACAAATGTCCTTTCTGTGGGGAACACCCAAACCTCTACCATTCTACGTGGGAATGCTCCAAACCACCCGGTGTACCTAGAATACCCAACCCCTCCCCATCCTAGTAGGAAGCCGCTCTTTCCAGCACAGCCTTCGACTACCAGCGATACCTGATCGACCGGGCCAGCCGGATAGCAGCAGCAAATGGGGCCCTGGACTGAGGGCTCCACCCTCTGGGACTTCGTTACAAAACATCAAATAAAGTTTTCTACTACTACTACTACCAGAAATTGGATGGGAAAACGGCGCCGCGGTATATCAATGGTAAGAGCATCACACGCGTAATGCGAAGACGTGGGATCGTTCCCCACCTGCAGCCAGTTGTTTTTTCATCCATTTTCATTTCCATTAATTTGTCATTTCTTTCACGCAATTAGTCAGTAGTACAATTTCCCTTATGTTTTCCTTGATGTCATTGTTTGTTGGCTTCTTATGATATATATATATATATATATATATATATATATAAAGTACTTGCCGCTCTTGTCTCAGCCAGGCAATTTAATGAACCACTTAATTAAGCATTCTCTTCACATAGATTAGCGAGCAGCCTCGACTTTCCCGATTACTCCATCTTTATTCTGTTTAGTTGCAACCTGCACTTTCTCTCACCAAATATACTTCTTTCCTCTATCCGAAAAGGTTTTGCAAGTGGACGTTGTCTCTAGAATAAATTAAAGCTTTATTCAGCGTCAACAAGAGATGCCGCGGCTACCTTTATACAAGTTACTGTAGCTTGTAAATAAAATTTGTTCTTATGTGTCGTATCCAAAAAACTTCAATGCAGGAAAATAACAAAGACTAATGCTATTACTGCGCATCTCTACTTATCCGTTGCCGTCACTGTCAGGTACGCGGAACACTGTTCCGAATAACAGTGGTTGTTTCACTGGAACCCAATTTCATATACTTATTACCTGTATCCAAACTAAACAAAAAGACTAAAAAATTATAAATGCAAATCATGCAACGTCATCTCCATCTTTGTTGCGTGTTTGTGTGATTTGACTATGAGTACTGTTACATTAGGGTGAGTGCAAAAGATTTAGTGTGTTCGATATTCGGGTAAACGCACGCGGACTGGGCATTTTACCGGATGAGCGGATGTGCTAAAGCTTTCGAATATCTGCAAAAAATGCTCCTCTTAACTTGGAGTCCAAGTAGCAACTGCTGCATTCAACAACATTCCTCCACTCATCACTACACCTCGATTCAATAAAGTCGATAGCAGCTCTACCACTCGACGTAAGTGGTCATTGCGTTTCATTAATATTCCACGGCAATTCTAGTGCAGCGCGGCGTCTTCGTCAGCCGAGGGGCGGCGCTGTGCTCAACCTGGTGGCGTAAATAGACAACCAGGTGTCATCAGAAAGAAAATGAGATAAACAGAGACCGCGAATCGGATGCAAGGAGTGGAAACAAAAAAGGCCATGCAGAATTACAAGAATGGGAAGAACGAAATTAGAAGGGAAAATCTGTACGATAACGCAAAGGACAGTGCCTTGCTATTTGAGGCTCAAGCTGGTTGCCTAAGGACAAAAACATACCGGAGCAAATAATCGCAACACGATGAGGCGTCTGTATGCGGCAGCAAAAATGCAGAGACCACTCAGCCCATCCTAATGGAATGCGAAGGGATTCACCCAGTGGGGCCCGTAGGTAACGTACACCTTCCAGAAACATTTGGATTTAAACTGGACGGAAGCATCAACCGGTCAGCAGTCGAGATAAGCAAGATACGTTTAGAGTATTGGCTGAAAAAAAAAGTAAGGAAGAGATTGATACGACCGGATCCGTTACAGGCATAGATAACTGTGCAATATCAGGATAGAGCGTTTAATGAAGAAATAAAAGATCAAGGAGTGATAGGCAAAATGTTGGACTGCGATAGATGTAGAAAAACCTGAGTGAATCAAGTAGGCTAGGTGAACATTTGTCACCACCCGTTTCAAAGGGGGTGCCAATACCTCATCATCATCATCATCATGCAGCGGTGGAAGAGCTTCGAGTCATGGATCGTTTCAGAATACGGGAATAGGGAACAGTTTTGTGAAGCTTTAGCTTAGCTGGAATCAGCGTTCCTGAGAAACAGTGGCATCACAGAATACGTCTAACAACGAAAGAGAAAAAAAAATGCCGAGAAAAATGCAAGAATGTACTACGTAAGCAGTATTTAAGTGGCCTAATATGCACTACAACTTAGTGTAAATGTGTTTTGTTAAGTACGCATATTTTAGGCGGACTCTTGGACCCGCTAGAAGTTAGTATGCGAGAGGGAACCCGAGGGGAAAAAATCACCAGCCTTTCCCTTGTCGAGAAAATGGAGGTAAGCTTGTGTGTTTACCTGACCTACTACTTTTCCTTCCCTTTCCTACTACTTTTCCTTCCCTTTCGTACTTTTTCTTCCCTTTTCTTCTACGTTTCCATCCCTTTTGTGCAACGTTTCTTTTCGTTGCGTTGCACGATTCTCTGCTCGTCGCTGTTGTCGCCTACGTTCGATGTCTCGAGTTTGCTCGGCGGTGTGGTTACCAGCATTCGCACGCCATTGTCGCTTGCGATTCGCAATTAAATTGCTTCAAAATTAAATCTGTCCGTCACGTAAGACAATGAATGGTTCATACCCCTCTAAGCAGTGGCTCATACCACGTAAACGCAGCCTCCCGATTACGACGACAGGATAGAAGTGAACGCTGGAATGATGAGTGGCAACGGCGACAGCTATGGCAGAAGACGACAACGATGAATGTGGGAGCAGTAGCACGTGCGCGTGCCGAGCACGAGCACGAGAGCAATCCGAGGGGCGCCAACGAGCCAGCTGCGGAGGAAGACGACGACGCTCGAGCCAGTGGTGATGATCATACCGCGTACGCGTACACCGACCCCTAAATGAGTGAGCCTACAAAGCTTCGCTTAAAAACAGGAGAGCTAAATAAAACTAACGTCCAATAGTCTGCTTATACCAGAAGAAATGGAAGCTGAAAAAGAGGGAACTGTCTGCACGTGCAGTTAGGTGCCTGACAACGTTCACAGTTTGACAGTATATGACTGTGTGATGCCTTCGCATACTGTATGCTGTATGAGAGCGCACACCGAGGCAGTTCTGTATTGTGTGTGCTCTTTTTTTCCTTTTTTTTTCTCCTTATTTTTCTCTTATCGTCTGCATCGCTTTTCCCCTTCCCCGTTACAGGGTAGCCAACTGGAGATATTCTCTGGTAACACGCCATTTCTTTCCTTTGCATTTCTCTCTGTATTGACAAGCTGTATCGGTGCTTTAAAAAAAATACAATAGTCCTTCAAAGCCACTCCGGTCTATGTCAGTTCGCAATATAATTTTGTTTTGCCCGAGGGCATAGTTGCCGAGTGCGCCGAGCGCGAAGTGCAGCGCAGTTCTTCATACATTGAAGCAAGATCACTAACATAGAGCATTCGCGATCGTCTTTCTGCATCCGCAAACTCGACAGTCAGAATTACCGCCCCTTTCAATGAGAAAGCAGTACGCATTCATGAATGCCCCTTCAAGCCATAGAAATAAGACATTGGACAGTTGAGTCACTCCTTGTAAGCTTGCAGGATTGCAGAGACATAAGTGGGTATCCTAGAAACATTGACAATAGTTTATGAATCCAAATCAATTGCTCCAATGTAAAATCACAAAAAACATGGCAACCAGTTACGCCCACTCTCGAAAAGGGGAAAACAATGCTGCTTACACGTTCATGGACAGATCTGGCGGCTGCATCCTCTCAGTCACATCGAATGACACCGCAGTGGCTTAGCAGTTATTTAAAGACAATGTCATTTCCTTTCACAACTAAGGTAAGGTGATTTTTTCTTGCATCCGCGAAAAATTACTTAATTATTAAATCACCGCTAATGCTGTCATTAAGCAAAACAATGAATGGTTGTCCTCGCCGTCGCAGGTGAACCATTGGTGAAGAGCTTCCTGAATGAGGAATTGAACTGCCGCTCGCAGCGCTAGAAGCTCAGTGGCTATCGTCAATGTTCAATGCATAGTTTGAGTTTGATCTTAGTCCAGCTGGGACAACCACTGTAGTTGCTGGACTAGATTGGCTACGTGATTCATCGGTGTAAACACGTAGCAGCCGCTGCGGTACAGGCGGGAAAGTAAAATGTTGCCTTTTTCAGTGCTGCCCACGATATTTCTCTCTTTTCTATGCCAGAAATGGCAAGGAATGCTCGAGAGGAATGCACAACGGTAAGGCATGGTGACTAGCACTCGGCTTAACTTTTGGTGAGGAGGTGAGAAAAAACACCGCCCAAGCACTCCGTACAGATGGTTAACCAGCGAAGCTGAAACGTGCGGCCCCGGTGTTTAGCAGTTGGTTAATCCCGAGGCTGTATTGAAGCGTTTCTCAATTATTGGTTAGATGTTTGTGTTTCTAGTGGAACGCAAGCGCCAATGGCGGGCGGATGCTGCTAACCACGATGCCAAGCTCACTCGAGATATCGAACGCATGCGACAACGGCGAGCCGAGGAGCCAGGGTTGCGGGCAGAGCAGCGTCAATGTGGCAATGGCGGGAACGCGTTCGCCGGGTCCAACGCCCGCTTTCGGCGGGAGTTTCTCGAGCGGCACTTTGTCTTCGGCTGCGACGAAACGTCCACGTTGAAATCGCGAAGTGGAACGCAAGCGCTAATGGCGGGCGGATGCTCCTAACCACGACGCCGAGCTAACTCGAGATATCGAATGCATGCGACAACGGCGAGCCGAGGAGCCGGCCTTGCGGGCAGAGCAGGTACGACGCAGAGAACGACGTCACTAACGGCGCTGCCAATGGCGCGCGCGCTTGGGTGCGACGTAGAGAACGACGTCGTAACTGACGGCGCAGCCAATGGAGACATTTATCAAAACATGGAATGAACGGTTTTTTGTTCCGCCTAGCCATATACAGCTTTCGCTGTAAAAGAGTGAATACGTATTGAGGTGACATAACAAATATCCACCCGTAGAGCGGCCACAGCAAAGTACGTGGCGATCAGCTGGTCATGTAATAAGGTGATAGTTCTTCCAGCGGAAACATATATACTCAGGATGGCCGCGAGACGTTCGTACAAAGCTTGGGCTTGGGCATGCCTGTGTAGGTCTTGCTGGTTTAGGGCAGGCTATGACTCACAAAGTTCATTAACAGCTTTCGAAAGCTAACCCTATGTAGAATGAAAACCCATATAGGACTTTCGAAAGGTGACCGACCCGTTAGAACACGGGTTCGTCCTGCTGCGGTGATTCAACTAGGCTCAATCGCCTTCCAGCGGTAGTCGCTCTAGCAAGTGGGCTAATCAGGAGGCTAGATCTGAACAAACCGAGCACGAAGAATTCGACAGCTCAAAACAGAGCAACATTGATGAGTCAGGTGAGTTCTAGAGCTCTACGATGTTGGCTTTCAGCCAAGCTCGAAGGTATACAAAGAATACCCGCATGAGATTTCCCGATTTCACTAGTTCGCGATTTGTACCAACTTCCCCATTTCGTGAAAGGGCCGAGAAATATCTACTGCAGATGCCTGGTGTACCAGTCCAAAATATTCGACACACAAGCATATACGCGTGCGCAGACATACTAATGACGTCATAGATGGTGATTTCAGGTTCTATATAACTTTATATCGTCTTCAGGGCCCCAAACAGGAAGTAAGCGAAAAAAAATTTCTGGCCTTTTCTTTCAGCCGAGATCTATAGGGGCTATAACGTATTCACGGGGCCTCGCACGTATACAGCTATGACGCTTCCATTTTTATGCCACTCGCGAGAAATACGACTAGTGGTGCCACAGCTTTTCGCCGTGTTTTCTTATTTTTACATTCTTTATCTGACTTGCATTCCTCGGACCTGCTAGCAGACGCACCCCGAAGCCGAATGCGTACGCAGCCGTACATGAAGATAGATCACACGCTTAGAGCGCAAGCGCATTCTCAAAATAATGAGGACTTACACGAACCCTACCGCCAACCTCGATTCCACGAAAGGAAGAAAGAAACAACCAAAAAAGAATGTTGCGCGCACTTGCAGGAGAAGCAGAAAAAAAGTCTGCAATATATTACGCCATCCCCATATGAAGTATACAGACTATTTTTTATTATTATTATTATTTTCATGTAAGAGACGATGCGTCCTGCATTTTCATGTCACCAGTGGGCATAAACCATCTTCCTAGTTTTTCTAGGCTGCCCATCACTTTCCTTCCGGGATAAAATCTGCGATTGCCGCTTCTGAAGAAAAAGCTTGCTGCACGAAGGAAAACTTGGAGCAGAGCCTGACTTCAAATCCAAGGAGCACCTGCGTCATCGTTCCACTTGAGTGGTGTGTGCAAAAGATACGATAACAAAGAGTTGCAGCCCTTGTTTGGATTCGTCTATCCTTCCAAAGTAGCCTATTAAGAAAAAAATATTTTTCCTCTCGTTTTATGATTTCAATTCCTAGCATAATAAGTGATATGAATCGGCGGAAATAAACAATAGGTGGTGAGGCAGAGGGAGCGAAATGGAGATAAAGATATCGACACGTCACTGGGGCGTCAACGCTAGTTGATAACTTTCTAGAACTTCCCATTAGCCCTTTGGCTTTGCGTGCATTCTTCCTCTGCTTCAGCGCATGGAAACAGCTGGAGCACAAGCTTTGCTTTCTGTTTTTCCAGGTGCAAGACATCGATGTGAAGGTTTGCTTTCATAATAGTTTAAGTTCCAAACGCAGTACTTTAGCACCGAAATCTTACAGCAATAAAAAACTTTTTTGTGCAAAATTTCGTGTACGCGTCACATCTTTTCTTCAAAATCACATATTTGAAAGGCAATAAAAAAGGTGAAAACAAGTCAGAGTTTCATTTATGTCGCGCTTAATTGATGTGCTCAGCGTGAAGGCTAAACAGCGCCGCAATAGCTGTTTCAGTTATTTCGTCCCATATTTATATTTTTTTATTTTACACTGATAGCCTGGGTGCCAGGCTTTCAGCAAGAGTGGGTATGCATAATTTTTTGCTGGCAAAACTATTGCGACATATGACATCACAAAGACATAGTGACGTATTAGAAACATAACTGAACACAACGAAACACTGCATTATCTACAATGAAATGCATCATTATGCAATCAATACAACCCCCCCCCCCACACACACACACACACAAAGGTTAGGAGCGGTTTTCCTCGGTGCATGTAAAAATTATTCGACTGTTTCACATTCTATAACATCGGCTGATAGATAATTCCATTCACGGATTGTTCTGGGGAAAAATCAATTTTGAACGTGCCAGTGCGATTTATAAAATCTACAACTTCCTTAGAGTGACAAAACCGTACTGCACATTCAGATGATGGTTTTACGTACAATGACTTTTTAATTGCACTTTTATCATGAAAACTAAATAACATTTCAGCCTTTCCGTACTTCTTTGTCGCTCTTCTAGTTCCGCTTTTGGTAAGATGAGTGAGGGTAACGTCTGTAAGCTATAACAATAAAGACAAGTGGGATAGAGTTTTTCTGAACGCTTTCTAGTTTGTTTTTGTTTTTGTTTATGTTAAACGTAGTAAAATATCATGGCGCAGGGTTTAAAAGAGCCTCTGAAATAGTTTGCTTTTCCTGATAGCGTCTACATTACGCGCTTCAAGCAGACTGAGACTTCTGAAATTGACCTGTGCATTATACCCTTTGGATTCAGCCTTATTGTGACGAATGTATTGGAAAATTAAAATGCCAGCAGGGCTTGAAAACAACAAAACGAGGGTCCGGCCGTGTTCCAAGACAGAGGAGTGGGAAAAGTTGCGCGATTTGGCACGAGGTCCAGGGACTAATGACAACCGCAGCAACGAATAACTCTCGAAGGAAAAGGAAGAAAACTTTATTTCGGCTTGTGTCAGGCTCCAGAAGACACTGCAGAGAAAAACGCATAAAAAACAATGCGCTATAAATGATCAAACCTGCACAGTCAAGCTACTAATTAGTCAATCAGGGATTATATCATCAAAATTGTGATAAACTTCTACTAGCTGGAGCTGCGAGAAATACACTGCGTATTTCTTACAGCGAGTTTTCAAGTGTTTTCACTGATTTTATTATATTTGCAGGTTTTCCGCCGTTCAAATGTATTTCAGTATGGTCATGGAACATATACGCAACGACATGGTGCATCATACACGATACACAATAGCTTTCGCTCACAAAATCCCAACCACGTATTTTTTTCTTATTTTTTTTAGAAAATTCCGGTTTGTTCGGCTTATGTGGCCTAAAGAAAGGCGTCTAATTTTGTCACAATAAAGTGAGAATTCGTGAAGTAGGCGGCTAAACTCCTGAGCTAAAGTAAATGGGACAAGTTCCCGTTCGCTGCTGAAATTACTCCATGTATCTCACAGTGCATGGCGGCGACGCAGGCGATACGAGTTGCATGAGAGTTGCACCGAACTTACACTTGGCACTTAAATTATTGTCAATGTTTCGTCTGAAGAAGTGACTACGCTTAGTGTAGCTCCGCTATCTCAAGCTAGTGTTCAAGCGCAGTACTGCGCTTGACGTCGAAATATAGCAGGGATATTGAAGTTTCGCCTTTTCTGACAACTCCAGCTCTCGCGTTCTGCGCAGTGCACCCCTGCCCTACACAACGGCACAAAGCAGTGTGGCCCAGCTCTTCAAACACAGGAACCGCTCATAAAAAGAACGATGCCTCCAGCAAAGTCAAGCAAAAGGGATGAGAAAGAACAAACGTGTCGGGCGGAACAATATGCTAGCGCTAACAGGACCACGTTAAGTTTATGGCTGCTCGCCAGCTGCGGAAACAACAACGGCCGCTGCTTTCGTTCACGCAGAAAAACGGCCACTTTTCTCGGAGCACCCATGCTGCCGCCACTTTGCCGAAGTTTTGAATCTAAACAGCGTGCTGCTTTCCGTGCTCCAAGGCGTTAGCTGCACGTGTGCGAAGCTTTCTGGCCGACGCTTTGTTACGCCTTTGTGTATTGCCAGCCTTTCTTCCTGCTGCTGCGCCTCGGGAAGTTTCGGCGTTCCTAATGTAACGAAATGAGTAAGCAAAGCAGGCTAAGTCCGGGATGGTGAGCGTTGTTTAAGCTGTGAAGCTGGAGCGCTGGTTTGGAAAAAAGATACGCAAACACTAGAAAGCAGAGGAAGATTTAAGCGAAAGAGAATAGGTCTGGGTACTAGCAGCTGTCGGCATTTCTAAATGTGAATACTAGAAAAAGTGCCTTCGTCATATTTGTAACTTTCTTAAGTGCGTCTTACTAGTGACGCTACTTAATATATATATATATATATATATTAAAGGTAAGTGTAACGATTAGAAAATGAGCGAATAACTATTTTGTAAGTACGATATAAAGGTGCTCATTTTCAGGGCTTTGATGTTTTAGCATTTTATTTCAAGACGTGGTAGTCTCGAAGTATACTGCTATATATAAACTAATAGCATGATCATTGCTGTTTTGAATGCATGTATAGCAGCAACAACTGCTCAGACAATTTTTTACAATTCATATGTGAAACTTCAAATAACCCTTCAAGGAACACGAGGGGAAGTCAAAAAGTAAAGAAACTTTTGAGAAAGGATGCATTTATTCCAATGATAGAAAACTGAAACATACATTATTTTTCTACATAACCTCCCTGCACTTCAACGTACGTTGCCCAACGTTTCACAAGGTTTTTCATTCTGTCGGGAAAAAAAGCGTTTTTGGTTGCACCTGTAACCAATTTTGCACCGCAGCAATGGCTCCTGCATCGGTTGCAAATCTTCTTCCCCTGAGCGCTTCCTTCAATGGGCCATAGATATGAAAATCACTTGCAGCCAGGTCTGGACTGTATGGCGGGTGTTCCAGCAATTCGAATCCCAACTCCTTTATTGTTTCATCCGTCCGTTCGGCAGAATGTGGCCGAGCGTTATCTTTCTGCAGGATGACACCTTTTCGCTGTTTTAGACGACGTCTGGATCTGATTTGCAGGTTTCGGTTTAGTTAGCAACGCATCACAACAGTTCTCACTGTTCACAGTTTCGCCTCTTGAGATGAAATGAAAAGTCAAAGTAAAGTCAAAACTGAAACCTGCAATCAGATCCAAACGCCGTGCTGCTTTCATTTAAAAATTATGCTGCCGAGTTGACAAAGGCGTAAATTTTGCATATATTTATTGAAGATGTGCTAGAAACTGCAGAGGCTAGTTTCGACAATACCTCTAATGAAAGTTTTGTTTTTACAGTATTTCCGGTCTGCCAAAAATTGTCAAATTTTACAATAAGTTAATGTTCAGTCATCATTTCCGATGTTGGAATGTTGTTGCTAATAGAATAATTCTAACGGAAATATTTACCAACGCATAGAAAATCAAATTGATCGATTTTATAAGTGCGGTAGCGAAAGAGTTAGAAACCCTTACACGTGATCGAGAAACATTGAAGTGATATATCGCGGCCCAGAATTTCGAAGTTTTTTCTCAAGCAGTCGGCCTTAGTTTTGTCGTTTCGCGCTCAGCGAAAAACAAATGAGACGCAAAAGGCAGAGAGGTTAACTGGAAAACGAACATATGGTTCACTATCCTAAACTGGAGAAGCGGTAAGGGGGGGGTGGACAAAATTAAGGCAGCACACATCTGTCATGTCACCATGTAACGGAAGCTTTCTTAGTTTCGGAGAACGGTGCACTGAAACACCAACTCTCGGTATGTATAATGTGCAGGTCTCTTCATTTGCATATTTGGCACGTGATGAGAGGAAAAATGCATTGAATCATCAAGCTCGGTAAATGAGCGAGCATCTTCAGCACGCGATGAGAATTAGGTACAAACTTGAAGTCTGCGCCTGGAATTTAGTATCGCTAGTTATATAAAGAAGTTAGGCGCATAGAAAGCCTTCATAGCGAGGAATCGTCCTGGACATTTTCGAAAGGTGTTTTCTTATTTCAAAGGGAGCAGCACGTTGCTCTTGATCCATGGCAGCCTGTATCATTGTGTACTGCTGGCGATATTTCTCGTATTTGGCATATTGAAAGGCCGAGCCATTACCTTCTGTCTAGAAGCGGATGACGAAGCTCATCCAGCACGGATTTAGAAAAGGTTTTTCGTGTTAAACACAATTACTTGAGTTTACTAATGACCTTCACGTAAGCATGAATAATAATTCCAAGACTGACTCTGTATTCATAGATTTTTCGAAGGCCTTTGACAGTGTTGCGCACGGTCGTCTGTTTGCCAAACTGTCTTGCCTTAACCTCGACTGCGTTACCTTCTCATGGCTTCGTAACGTCTTGTCATTCCATAAACAGTTCACAGCCATTGACAACTACTCTTCTGATACGTCTAATGTTACGCCCGGTGTACCTCAGGATAGCGTGCTGGGTCCACTTTTATTTCTCATTTTCAAAAATGACCTTCCGGTATTTCATCGACAATTTGGTTGTATGCGGATGACTGCGTCGTATACCGACAAATTCATGCGCATCATGACCACATCACTCTTAAACAACACCTTGATCAAATCTCCCATTGGTGTTCCTCATGGCAAATGACTTTAAACACAGAAAAATGCAAGTTGATTACCTTTAATCGTAAGTGTATGAATTCTTCATTTAACTACACGCTTAACAACCGTTCTCTTTCCAGCACATCATTGTATAAGTACCTAGGCGTCCATCCTACACCAACCCTTTCGTGGTCAACTCATGTCACCACAATTACAGCAAAAACATTGCGTACACTCGGCTATCAAAAGCGTAATCTTTACGATGCTCCTCAAACTACTCGCAAGCTAGCATATCAAACATGTGTCTGCCCTGAACTTGAATATGCTGCGCCCATTTGGTCACCTTACAAACTTATCTAATCAATGACCTTGAAGCTATTCAGAACCGTGTCGCTCGTTTCATCGTCAGAGGTTATAGCATACATTCTAGCGTAACAAGCATCAAGACAGCACTAACACTCCCGCTTTTAGAAAAACGCCCAACTATTTCGCTACTTTGCTTATTGCAGAAAATAGTTAACACTGAACATTCGTTTTCCTTAAGCTTAACTCGTCCATTCCGTTCATCAAGACGTCTGGATAATTAACATAGCTTTCAACGCCTTTTTGGCAAAACTAATGCGTTTAATTCATCCGCCCTGCCACAGGGTATTAAATAATGGAATGGCCTTCCTGACACAATAGCTAATATTGTTAATCCCGTGATGTTTTTAGACGAGAGTTAAATGGACATTTTAAATGTTAATTTCAAATTCATTTTACGAATATGTCGTGTGAACCTGTTTTAAATTGAATTACCTGTATATTTACAAATTTCTTACTCCAGCGTGAATTGTATAAATTGGAAATGATCTTTATCGCTAACCATTGTATAAGTTCTATATTGGTGAATTCATGTATAACAAGATTTTTGCTCATTTTCCTTGTTTATTCTTTTGTCCCCCCTCACGCAATACTCCACTTCGGAGCCTCTGAGGACCTTGAATAAATAAATAAATAAATAAATAAATAAATAAATAAATAAATAAATAAATAAATAAATAAATAAATAAATAAATAAATAAATAAATAAATAAAACGAAGTTTCATTGAACCAAATGAGAAGCAAACTAAGATTAATTGATGACGAGACTTTCATTTGCTTTCATCCTAATATCAACACCACGACGCTCGGCGGAGCAGACATAGCGATGGTATTAGATGCTCCACGACAACATCCCATTTACCCTGTCTTAGCCGCTAAGTCCGCGAGAGAGATTGTACAAAAGCGGCCAGCGGGTAGTGGAAATTGAGGGCGATGAGAAGGGATATGTGCCTTTCACAGAAGATCAGGCATCGTCCTGCAATCATTTCTTTGTGGATGGCAGCGGCTTAGAGGTGATTACGTTGCCTTCTGCCGAGCACACACAATCGGACCATTGTGGTTTGCATCTATCACCACAGGGGCGTAGCCAGAAATTTTTTTCGGGGGGGGGGTTCACCGGCCCGACCGGGGGGGCAAGCTTCTGCTTTACCAGGCTATACCTACTCCCATAGCAATAGCTTGTTCGCTGCGTCTTTGTGCTAGAAAACTTAAATACGCGCAAAAACGCGTAAGGATTTTTTTTTTCGAAGCTTTCGTCGCCCTGCTCCCTCATACGAGAGGGTTGCATTTCCTGCGGCAAGTGCATGGGCCGTTGTGTCTTCCGCTTTGTGCGAGCGTGCAGCCGTCATTGCCTTTAGGTCAACAGATTCAGAATTGTACAGAATATTTCACCGCACAGCATATATAGATATGGCATTTTAAGTAGTGCGTGCAACTCATTTCTGCTTCACTTACGCCGGTGCAAACAGGAAGCGGCCTTGTACCTCACAGAATCTCGACTGATTGGTGTACTAGTGATGCAGGAATGAACTCCGGTCTTGTTCAGTGCATAGTGCACATAATCAATTTCTCAGGACGCGTGAACTCCGACGAGAACTGTCAGCGCCTGCAACAAGAATTTACTCACGCTGTACTGCGCACAGCAGTAATTCATGCTTGTCGGCTGTATGTTTCGTGCATTCTGTTGCGAGTCGGTGGAATTTCACTGCTGTCATCAACCCCTTCGTGTGTACATTGCTGGTTTCGGATTCCACAACAAAACAACAACTACCATCCTTCCGTAATAACTGGTTTGGGATTAAACAACACAACAGTAATTACCAGCCTTCCGTAGGGGCGCACTCGCAAACAAGAGACGTTTCTCGCGCAGACTAAGCCTACGTTCACACTTGGGAAGCGGCAAGCGGGCGGAAAGGCCAAAGCGGCCGGAAAATTTTTTCCGTGCCTGTCCAAGTTGTTCACATTTGTTTTGCTACCGCCGCGGCCGCCGTTGCCGTTTTCGTCCAGATCTATCTAGTCTGCGTACGTTTGTCGGCGTGGTGGCGCTCATTATCGCATTATTTCGAGCGGTATGCTCATTCATTGACCCACGTACCGTCATCAAAAGTGATCATTTTACGCAACTTCGCGTGTCATCTGCGACCTTCGGTAAATTCCTCGTTGGCGTTCCTTAATTCTCCTCACACGGGCGCGGTAGCGCTGAGTCACAGGTTGGTGCCTAGGCGTGGTAATACTTCTTTAACAGCTTTTATTTACAAGTTGTAATAACATTTCATCATTTCGTATTGTCGGCGCCTCCAGGACACCAAAGGGGCAACGGGAACACCACAGCTAAAACCCGGGCTGGCCCTTGTGTTGGGGCTCGCCAAAGCCAGCACGTCCTACGTGAGACCTACGCTCTCAATCTGTCGTCGCGACGAGAAAAGCACCCCGCGACTTCTGCAACATACCATACACGTGCGAGGAGAATTATGGAGCGCCAACGAGGAATCTGCCTAACTATTGTCTGCCATGGAAGTGGAAGAAGAAATTGCTTTTATACTTCTACCTACTTGTTTTCTAGAAATTGACAATGAATAAACGGAAGACGCGGACACCTCGGAAACGGCGGTGGTGGGTTCGCCTGGCTTTGCAAAAGCGCGATAAGTTGGGTCACGCCAAGGCTTCGTTGCCGCACCTCCAGTCGCGCGACGTTGAATACTATCGCGAGTATTTCTGACAGTACGTTTTAGTGCCACTCTTGTCGTAGAGCAAGGGATGGTTCTTGATCGCGTCGATCAGCATTACAGCCTACACTTTTGGTGCCATGTTCAATTTTACGACCGGTTGTTTACATGCTAGTGTAGCTTCCAGTGAAGCAGAACGACTTTCCGCCGCGTTTCCGCTTCGCCATGCATGGCGAAAAAATCGGCCCGAGACCAATTTGGCTCACAGCCTGTTTTTCTGCCTGTTTTGCCACCTAGGCGGGCGGATTTTTGTAAGATTTTGCCGCTTCCGACAGCTTCGAGACCAAGTGTGCACGTAGCCTAAGATCCTGCGCGAGCGCGGCCTAACCGGCACCTGAAGGGAAGCGGCGGAAATGTATACCGGAGATTTCGACCACCTGGGGTCTTTAACGTGCACCTAAATCTAAGTAAACGGGCCTCGAGCGTTCTCGCCATCTAAAATGCGGCTGCCGCATTTGTTGCTTCATTTGTTGCGCATTTGTTGCTTCAGAATGCGGCCGCCACATTCTCGCCCAAAACTTCACAGAGTGTCAAAGCCTTAACAAACACTGTGACAGTTTTTTCCATATTCAGACATGATTCTCCGCAAATTACCAACCCAAACGGAAGCGCCCAGGAATGAAATTGTGATAGTAGCACCGGTTTCATGAATTATGTCAGCGCGAAGCGACGAGAAAAAAGGGTGGGTAAGTGGGGGGGGGTTGCGGAAAAAATTTCGGGGGGGGGTTGAACCCCCCCAACCCCCCCCCCCCCCTGGCTACGCCCCTGCATAATCACCACCACTATGTTGAAAGAGACATACAGGGTATCCCAACTATCATGCACCAAGTTTTAAAAATGGGCAAATGCCACGTAGCTGGACAGAACCAAGGTAATGTTGTTTGCCGTCGCATGGAGATACTCAGATTATTTTTTTTTTGCATTCCGCGTAATTACACAATTAGTCTTTATTAATCAACTTCTCAAATATTATAGTTAGATGAAACGTGGCAATGAGAAAATTGTAGAGCAACATGAAAAACTCCCGATGCAGCATTTTCTTGCTCAATACGCACTACATAAAATTGTTTTTCCGAGCTTGAAAAAAGCTCGCGAATACACGCAAAATTGCCGAGCGACTGGACGCTCGGGGCACGTTGCGTGTACTCGCGGGCTCTTTTCACCTTGCCCTACAGTTTTCTCACTGACGATTTCATCTAATAATAATAACATTTGAGAAGGTGAATAAATAAATAAGACTGATTATGTAATTAGGCGGAAGGCAAAAAGTAACCTGAGCATCTCCCAGCGACGGCAAGCAACATTACCTTGGTTCTGTCCAACGACGTGGCATTTGCATATTTTTAAATCTTGGTGCGTGATAGTTGAGACACCCTGCATGTAAGAAAACGACAGACAAGGAATTTCACCGAGGTCGCACCCGCTTGCCTACCCTACACGTGAGGAAGGGGAATATAAATATGAGAAAGAAGGAAGGTTCAGTGGTAGGAACTCTTCATGCCGGAAATGCGGCGCGAGAAATTATACAGACAGGCGGCCTTCTCAATGTGATCTTAACACGCGCCACATTTCCGTCCTGAGCATCCACAATGTGAGCTGAATAACGTCCTCTATTGGACGTTTTGCAGCTGCACACACTGGTGCTAAGTTCAGGCACATGCCCAAAGTCGGACATTGCGTGCATGAATATTATGTTCCTTGATGATGAGACGAGCTGTTAGACATCTTTCGTATAGACAAGCCGGCATCTTGGACAATTTTAAATTTACATCGTAGAAGGAGGCGTACAAATGTGTCGCAGGCTACTTCATGGCTCTTGAACATGTGGCTGAGTTACACACAAGGCTTTTTGTACTTTTTCACATAGTTTTGTACGAGAAAGAGCAGAAATAGCAATTAAACAACACCATGGCATTGCAAAGAAATTATCGAAGTAACAATGCGAACAACACATTTAAAACTGGTTAAATTTAAATCAGTTTCAACTAAATGTAGAAAAAACTGAAATATAATTTTTAAAAGCCGTAATAAGCCTGATGACCATAGTACTTGTATTAGATTTAAAGGCTGTGCTATCGAACGGGTTCCTACTTATAAATTTCGAGGTGTTGTCTTTGAAGAGAACTTGAGCTGGACACCTCATGTAAACAAGCTCCATGCAAATATGTGCAAGTCACTTTCAATATTGTATAACATCAGAACCTTAGTGCCGAAAGGGTTAAAACTTCAATTACACTCTGCCCTTGTTCATTCACATCTACACTACTGTCTACTAATCTTGGGTACAGCTACTAAGACAAATTTGCATAGGTTGACAATCCTACAAAAAAGGACTGTGTGTTGCATAGAGAACCTTAAACGAAGTGACCACACAGCGCGATTTTTTTCAAACTATACATACTCAAAATAGATCAGCTATTCCATCTAAGGCTTGCCATGTACACACAAGGAAATTTTGCATGACCCAAATACCTTGTCCACATCTTCGTCATCTTACAACTCACAATATCACCTTAGGCATAACCGACTTAAAACGTCTATGTTTAGAACCAAACATGGTACTCAGACACTCCTGCCTAATACCTCATTTCCTAAATAATAATCGAGAAATCCACCAAAAATGTTACGGGGAAAAGAAGCATGAAATATATTTACACTGTATTTACAAGTATGGCAGCGGCTGACAAGATCATAGCTCGCGAAGTCCAGAGCGTCGTCTTCTTCAAGTCATGACCAAACGTCTTCTTCGTCGCTCTGTAACAATATGATTCAGGAATGCAGGTCGGCTTACAGTCGCAAGAAAAAGATTAGGAATTATCTTTTGCTTAGCTCTTAACACTCCTCTACGGTACATAGCTCTCCTATCGGTCTCGATATTTTTTTTTATTTTTTTAGTCTCTCTTCTTTCTCTTAAAGTTTTTTTTTCTCCTATTTGTTGTATAATGTTTTGCACCACTGATTAGCATTAATCGTTAAATATTTCTTGTTCTCTCGCATTAGCGGTGCTATACTGTGTATAAAGTGTAGGAATCTTAGTTTATTGTACATTTGATTGCCTGCCGCATACACTTTCTTCGTTTTTTTTTTTTTGTTTCTACATTTTTGCACTGTCTTTCATAATGTTCCACCCCTTGAGCAATGTATGGGTAGGGGCGCCTTTGTCAGGCAGTTACATCTACCTTTAGCCCATACATCCCAGACAATGAGTTGTCTAAATAAAACATTACCAAAAAAAGTTCGAAAGAAACATTCGAAGCAGCAATGCGAGCCACAATAATATTACATGCCATATACTGCGAGAGTACAAATAAAAAACGCTCTTTTGAACGAAACAGATTTTTTACAATCGCTAATAAAGCACAAAAAGGCAACATCCTTCAAGAAAACATTTATTACTATAAAAGCTCACTTTTGCATGTACTTGTTGCCATGGGCCCAAATATTTTTTTAACTAAGTGTTCCACGGTCGAATGACATTAAAGACGATTTAAGTTGGCGTCTAGAAGTGCTCTAACCGAAATGACCTATTCACAATGTCACAACAAAGACAAAAAAAGACTGAACTCACTGTCAGATAAGACAACTCAGTGATGACAAGCGCGCCCGACAGGAAGACTTAAGGTTCATCCACTCTATTTGTCACCACGGTGGTAGCAGTAGTAGCGTGATGCCACCTGTCCGGCGTACTTTAGGTAGTTTTGTCTCAGTCGTGGGAACGTATCCGCTCGAGATGCGTACAGGGCACATTTCTTGCTTGAACTGCGTCGCTCATCAGACAGCTTCTTGCTTTAATTTTACTTCCTAGAGTTGTCGGGCTTTGATCAGTCATATTAACAGACAGTCTTTGGCCTCCGAGCCTCAAACCTCTTGCGTAAGAAACACCGTTCTCGACTGCTCCTGATTAGTTTTGATTGCGTAAGTTTCTTGACAGCACAAGGAATTTCAGTATAGGGGTGCCATCGCGTTTTAATCCCATAGGAATATTGCTGCCATGGCTTGAAAGAAAAAGCCAAATTCCTGATTACGTTGTAAACAATTATGAAAGGCGCTAAAAGGTGTCGCAACCAATCCTCTAAATATAGAGTCACGTAGGCAACACCAATTCACTATGTACGATGTATAGATATATGGTAGAAGACATCTAGTACAAAAGTGCTGGCATTCCACTCCGCTGAGACTAGTTGCAGAGCTTCGTTGCTGTGCCTGAATGGTGGCGTTAATCCATGGCAACTGAACGCTGACTTCGTAGTTTTCGCGGCATTTTAGATAAATATACCACGAGAAAACGCGTCATGAAGGCGCCTCTAGGAGCTATCTGGTGGCCTTGGTAAAGTCCGCGCCATGAGACAGGGGCATCGGGCCTGACCTATTACTAAACCCAGAAAAGAACAGTTCAAGTCACGCGCATACTTACTTAGGCAAGCACGAACTCACATGCGTGTGTGCATGAACAAGCCCGCACTCACCGTACACTCTCTCACAGGTGCAGACAACACGTGCACACGCAGAAACACAGATAAAGGAGTAAAGCAAAAAGACGTATTCAGAGGTACAAAGATACACTGATAAATCTACTATATAATACCACTCGGAGTGGACTCAACACAGTGCTCATGGTGTTCACATTCTGCATATACTGTCGATAAAGGTCCCCTCAGATGACTTTTGAAAGCGGTTGCCATCCAGATAAACGTCCCGATTACACGCATACTTGAAGTATCGCAATGTGGGAAACCAACGGCGTAAATACCGACTAGAAACACTGTATACCATGGAACGCTAAACAAAAAAAAAAGTTGAAGTGTAATTATCTAAGGATTATTAATTACGCCTTCATCCAAACCATCTCGGCGAAAGATCAAAGGACGGTGCTGTTTCGACACAAGCCACATGCCTCAATCAGTTCGATTCATTCTCAGCTCAAGTGAGGCTATGCAAAAAGTCGTTAAACACCAATCAAGATAATGCCATTTTTTTTTGTGGGCGTATATTTTTTTCCAACCAGAGAGTGATCCCTCCTGTCACCTCCCTTACACCTTTTGTTTCCTCCCATTACGCTTTTCCGGCTCGAGGACCCGAAAAGTTTAATTAGCAGTTTAATTAAGCCCCGTGTTTGCTGAACTGGAAGAATAGTTTGCCTTGCTGACCACTCAGTGAAAGGCAAAGTAAGGCGCGAGGGAAGGGGCACCTTTTCATCGCGTTCTTCTCATTCGATCGTTTATGCAGAGACTATGGTCGCGCGCTTTTTCTCGCTATCTTCTTTCGCGTGCGGTGAGAGTTTCATTCAGTGTGATAGAAACCGGACACATAGGGTAATGAACCCGCTCAATTCTATGTTGCACGTAATGCATGCAATTGTGTTTAACAGCATGACAGTGTCAGGCAGAAACTGATTGATCCACATAGAACGGAGTCATCCACCGTACAATGCGGCAGTGCATTTGAGCGAGCTCTGAATCCTTCACATTTCCCTATTTTATTGGCATAAAGCTTAAAGTGCGGCGCACAATTTTCGCAGGTTGAACGCGAGAAACTTGGATAAAAGACCAAATACAACGGTCTGACTGGCTACCCCAGTTGAATGGAACTCGGCGATGGCTTTTGCAGCCACAAAATTCGGAACGTTCTGTGGCCAGACCGCTAAGCTGAACACTTATCATATACCGGGTGTTTCAGCGAACATTTTCGAAAATGTTTAAAGGTTGTCTGTGGCAGATAGCACAATTCTAGTTCATGGGCTGGTCTACTCAAAGAGACGGACGGTACTTGCACAAAAAAAATTGAAATTCATAATCGACTAATTAACAAAAAACCTCAATTACGTTTTCACCTAATTACCTTATGGCCCATATTGGAATGTACAAATTCGAGATATTAATTCCTAAACTTTGCGGAGAAATGCATTGGTGTTCCAGTTATTTTCCTAACTAAACGCTCGAGTCGACGCACGCATGTGGCGTTATACGATCTTACGAGAGTTAATGCGCTAATATGTAAACGGCGTCGCATCGTCTTTCCCATATACGCTTGGAAATGCTATGTGCTATTGTCGCATTCATGAAAACGCGGCGTTTGTCCGCATGCTGTCGTCACGCTGTCGTCGTTATAACACATGCATCCTTACGGAATCATCCGCCCACTGTCACGTTATCATCATAGCCGTCTTCGGCTGCGCCAGCGTATGCTTAGAACCCGGCGAGCGCTAGAACGTCAGAGAGGAGCATTCGAAACTTGCCCTGAACATTGTAGAACATCTTTTACACTTAAATATTATGGAAGAAGCAGGACATTCAAACACCCAAGCGACTCGACGAGGAAGAAATCAAGAGCGAAAACACTTAGCCTGAACCACAACTAGCGCTAACCGCAGCTAACCGCAGCATTCGCGTTACACGCTCGTAATCATCCTGAGAGTTTATTTTCCTTGCTTAAAAACACCTTTTTAGGCCAAGTGACCACTGCGGCTGGTCAGCTGTATTTAATTTTTAAATGCATCGTATGATGAAGATTAGAACACGCAATGAACGCAGAGTAACTATTTCGATGTACTGATTCGGTTACAGGGAAGGCCAGTAAAATTGGTTTCGACGCATGCTTCGTATATTTTGCTGAATTTAGTACGTGCAACGTCCAGTGCAACTGACATGTCTTCGAAGGTAGTTACGGTCTCTTGATGTCTAAAAACGAGACAATAATTACGACTTCCTTTCAAGTTCGAAATTGTGCTTCGGCTGCTGCTTAACGCTTTGTGTCGATCGTTGCGTCTGAGTTTCGATTCGTAGTGAACTGAACAGGCTTGATTTCAGCTTGCAGTTCTGTATAAAAGCCTTCAGTTCTTCATTTCAGCTTGTTCATCCTTATCTATGCTTTCACTCCACACCTCTGTTGTAGTGCAGTCACTAAGTCACTGAGCGAAGTTTGTGGTAAAACAATTGAGGCTTCCCGTCAATACCTTCGCAAAACCAGCTCACCCTTAAGTTCGTGGGAAAAATCTTTTCATTTCTGTTTCGTTAGCTATCAAGACATGTTTAACTTTATTTTCGCTATTACTCATAGATGTGCATGCGTTATAATAACTTGGAAACAATACAATACTTGCCCTCAGCCGCGTTTTCTGCCATTTCACGTAATTTACAGAGAACGCTGCAACTACACGTTTGAAGCTTAAGTTACTTTCCATAAGATGTACTTATGTGTCTAGTGCGTAGCTCGATTGAATGAATGAATGAATGAATGAATGAATGAATGAATGAATGAATGAATGAATGAATGAATGAATGAATGAATGAATGAATGTGAAGAGTATTATGGTCCAGTGTATAGCCCAAGACAGAATAATACGCTAGAATACGAACATCTGCGAAAGCATGCTCAACTTCTTTTTGCAATGTTGACGTTAATATCTACACAGAAATGAAATCTTTGGCAGCAAGAATCAAAAGTGAATGTTCCGCTGAGTGTAAAAAAAAACGAAAAAATAAACACACACACACACACACACACACACACACGCACGCGAGCAGTAAAACTGTTCCAGCTACGGTCTATATTTAAAGGAATAGTTGGCGACTACGAGCTTCGCTCTGGTTGCCGGCCTGAGTGCGGGGACTTGCGGTCCACTGAGGCCGTACATAAGACCTGGTCACGTTCATGAAAACACGGAGCGCGGGACTGAATTAAAAACGACTGCCACGGACGTGCCATTGAAAATTCCACCAGTGAGAAGCTCAACCTCGCATTGCGATATAGCGAGCGCGCAAAGAGTAAACGTGTTCTCCAGAGAGCGGAAAGCTGTAAATATCTGATGACGTTATTTTTTGTTTGTTTGCATTTTTATAGAGTCTGTTATACTTTCTTCGTTCCATTCAACACATTTACTTTTAGTGCACGCGCCTTTAAATTACAAAACACGCGCAGAATTTAGAGCAGATTGCGCTTTTTCAATTAAACAAGAAAAAAAAGTGCAATGGGAAGTGTATAAATGAGTAGCCACTGGAACAACGTTCCGGAAAGTTCCGCGGTTCTTCTGTTGGTTATCGTGTGATCTCACACTTCCAAGCAACAGTTACACCTAGGTGCTTAAAGTTACGTTTATATGCTACACGCATCTACACACTAAACGATAGTACATTTCGCAGTACTTTATTGACAAACGTTGTAAAGTACTGTCAAATATGCTGAAGCCAACGTATATTCACAACAGGGCCGGTATTTTGTAACGATGCCTTATGACTTATTTTATACTGGTCTTATCATCCACTGCTCACGGCCGGTTGATCCAGTTGATAACGCGAGCGGACCGTCTCTCTGACCACTGACAAAGCGCGATAAGCGCAAAAAGGCATTATCCCCAGAAAGGCATCGCTACAAAATACCGCCCCAGGTTGTCTTGCTTTCATTAGCACTGCGCACATACGTTGTTTATTCCACGATGTTTATAGTTTTTTTTTTTTTTTTGCGAATGTGTCCGCATGTTTTCCAACACGTTCCCACTGCTATCATCCATACAGTAAGCACTTAGGCGATATTCATGGCTGTTTTGTGATAAAATTGTCCCGTTTCAGAACTTGCATAACTATGCTTCGCAAAGAAATGTGAAACTGAGAATGGGTCTCTGGGGCCATTGGGTATATGAGATCTATGAAGATGATAACTGATGACAAAACTTTGTAAAGCGATTTAACCTCTATCTGACGTCGATCAAAGGTTGCCAACCGAACACGGCTCTCACAATAAATTATATGATTCATACAGCCTATTCTCCTCCTCAACTCACGCCAGGAAGGCAGTTTCCCCGACCTCAACTATAGGGACTGAATCACCTTCCACGTTTTTAATTAAATTGCCGTAAGTTGATCCATCCATCGGCTCGTCCATCCATTCATCCATCATTACACATAATTATCCAAGTAAGCCGGGCGCGGCGTAAGTTGTAGTTATTTAATTAATTCCTCTTGCTCTCATGCATTTATTTTACCGAGTAATTATATAAATAAAATCGTTCTGGCTTTGCGTAACTTTCTGTCCAACCTGCACAATGCCACCAGCTCAATAATATTAAGGAAATTTGGAACCGTTGTAGGCGTTGCTCTAAATACATGCAGCACTTCGAGTTCCGGACGATGAATTGCGCAGAATCGAAGATAAGCTCTGTTTTGTGGTGTGTTGCGTTTTGTTAGTTATATTTTCTCCCATCAACGGCATCGCATACACACGTTTTAAAAAGGAATGAGTAAAACATGGCAACGTAGCTCTCAGACAAACTTCAAATATGTTTTTTTTTTTTTTTTTCATCTCGATATGTCGACTAGACGAGCTCAGAGCGCGCCGTATCTGCCTTTGTGTTAATCACAAGGGCGAGGCAGATGGAGAAGACGGGCTGGGCAAGGCAGCTTTTCCATCAAGTATGCTCATTCTTCCTCGGCTGAGGACCAGAATTAAACACAATGTTCCGCATATGGTCTGGCAAATGGGAAATTTTTTTTCCGCGCACCTGGAATCATGATGATGTATAGGTAGCAGAATGGACAGCAGGGGTAGTTGATATACTTGCATCTTGACTACTGATTTAGCGCACGAAAGACGAAAACGAAGAGAGAAGAATCGCCTTCTCCAGTATTAATCTCTCTTTGTTTTCGTCTTTTGTGCGCTAAAGCCAGTACTCAAGATGTATAGCGTTCTGTGGCGTAAGAGCCAGTAATGGCCAAAGGGCGCCGCGCGCCCTTGATGAAAGAACACTCTGAAGCCCGTCTATTATAAGTTAGCGCCGTTCTAACTCTTGTTTTAATAGTTCCACCAGCCCAACCTAACACCTTGTTGTTTTAGTAATTGTTTCTATCTCTTGCTGGTATAGCTTTCACAGATAGTCAATGAAGCGGTCGTAAACTAACTGTTCGTTCATGTTTAAGCTATCTTATAGAGCGTATCTGCATGCGCAATGTGTAACGGGAGTGATATGCTGTTGAAACGTAATTAATAGCCGTACGCAGCCACGTGACTGAAACACGATAAACTGGGTTCCTGACCATCAGTACATCTCCGTCATGGTACAAAAGCATGCGATTGGCACGATTACCCTTAACAAATCAAGATCGAGAATTTTCTGAAATGAGAATAAGCCTCAAAGTGTCTCAATGGCATATTGATTTGTATTTGTTTAATACTAGGCATGTCTGTTAAGCACCAGACTGACCACGAGCTTATCTATCTATAAATGACTCTCATTATTTTAAGTCGAAAAAAATAAATCCACGTTAATTCCCGAGATCGGCTGGCCACGTTTGGATAAGTTGACCGGTCTGCAGGTCTACCTATGAAAATATTGCCTATCTCAGGCATTTAACTCAACTTTATCATTTTCAAATTCCACAGTGCGGCTCCATTTGTGGTTTTCCACCTACCTCTTTTCCTTATTATTTGTATTATTTGTGTTAGGCGGCAAAATTATTCAGACTTCTGTCAGTTTTGACGTGCGCTCAATGCAAAACACGTGGCTGTTGTGACTGTTCACTTCAGTGCACTTCGTTGCCCCGTTTGTACAAGTATTGGCAAAACGTAGTAGGACATTCATCGGAAAAAAATACAATACGCTACTCTTAAGAGTTATTAATTGTCACGGGTCAAGTTGCCAATTATCTATTGCCCCTTGTAAAGAGCCCTCTGTTAAAGAGTAATTGCAGCCGGTACACGTACTGCCGGTTCACAGTTCATAACTCTATGCATTAACACTGAAAAGAATGTTCCCACTCCCATAATTTTTACCAGCACCCACGCATATGACCACTTATCACTCGCAGAACAAGTAAAGTACTTATTTCAACGAAGAAAATTTAGCATATGGCCGATGGTCAATTCTTCTTAGCTGAGGGTAAGGGACGGCGGGGGAAAATGTTAGGCTTGAGGGTAATGGTGAAGGAAGGCGGGCGAATTTTACAAGGCGAGGTGGAAAATGAGGTGAGAACGACTTTCGGGTGTTGAGGGTGCGGGAGAAAAAATATTCCGGCAGAACGTATACCTCACAACTACTGACGACGTTAATGCGATTAGCATTCAGGTAATGCAGCGACAAACCATAAGGATGAACAAAAAGAAAAAACAACAACTTTTTTTTACGATCTATAGTGGGAAAAGTAAGCTGAGAATATTATACGCATTAATACACGCATGGCTCCAGAGCGCCACCGCAGACTGCAGAATTAACGCCTTTCAACTCTACAAAAAGAGCTTTACTAAATGCGGCATTCCAACCACAGACACATTTGTACCGCTAGCAGTGTAAAATTGTAGCGCTAAGCATTTCTGACTTCGAATGAACTACGGCGCGATTGCATATGCGTCTACATCGGGCGCAAAACATTTATTCACTGTCAGCTAGAAGGGCAGGCATCCTCACATTTACCACTCAGACATGCACCTGTGAAGTGCGCTCGCAGCATTTCGAAAGCGCCGTGAAAGAGTTCAGTCAGTGGCATATTCAAGAGCGTCTAAAATAACCAACAAATACTAGTTGTACAAACAAAAATAGAGGAGGGGGGCGGGAGGAGGATTTGTTCACCTCTACTGATAACTGCTGTTGGCATGCTTGAGTTGAACGAATCAAAGAGTTGAACGAATCAGTCTTCCCGTTCTTACAGCAAAATGTAGTTTTAAATGAGCTACGGGTGAAGTGCACGTTGCTATGAAAAAAAAAAATTGAATGATCCTAGCGAAAGAAAGTACTTAAGCTGGTGTGTGCTATGGAATTAAATCAGCGATTACTGTCTTCAACCCCAACGCCCTAACCACAACCTCACGTCCGCCTTCCGTCGACTGCCCATCGACTGCATGCGATCAATCATTGTAAGCTAGAAAATATGTTAAGCGTGTCCGGTCCATGTCGAGCACATTCCCCTGTGCTGTGCAAAATGATGCGCAGTAAGAAGCAAAGGGCTTCAGGACAGTGAGTGTCAAGCAAGGAGTGGGAAATTAAAAATTAATCGCTTCGGCTGTCTTTATCAGGGAAAAAGACGTTCGCTATCAAACCGCAGGATGGATGATTTAGAGCCACCGCACTTTAATAACTGCTGTTTGCCCTAATTGAGTCATGAAAGTTGCTGTTATTGGCACTTTTTTGGGATCTACACTATACGTAACATTTTGATTCGACTAATGTACGTTGGCCAGCCACCCGAAAGTGTTGCAGTGTACCATGATTTTATGGCGTGTAATCTCCAATCAACGTGCCCCACGCTCTTAGTAAATGTTCAGCTGCACCTTGCAAACCACGCACTTCAAAAGGACAACTTTCGCACTTCGCACGAATGAGCTTCAAGTGGGGCTAAGCATTAGGACTCTGTTCACATTCCTTTAACTGCAGCTGAAATAAACGTACAGTGTGTGAATTTGTACAAGGCACTCAAACAGGGAGCCGAATACCGCGCAAACGGCTAAGCACGCCACGACCTCATCGACGTGTATGGCTGAGGGCACGCGAGTCTGCAGTTGGAAGGCCTTCAAGTCCAACAGTGGGCACGCAACCGAACTTGTCGCGTGTGAACGTGAAGAATCACTACGCCTTTGGAACCGCGCATTCTACAAGACTCAACACGCACGTATCTCGGTAAACAAGGGCCCCGAACAACCTTACCAGAAGGCTACGCCCCTTGCTTCGAAAGTGCTAAACAGCGCTACATAAAAAGGACCCATCAATTTCGAAAGGACGCTCACCGGAGGCTGAGGTTTGAGAAGGACACACACAGCATACTCACGGCTCCGCGATGAAGGCATGGCTTATCGTGTGCATTGGTCTGCTCGTAGTCGCCTCGCTCGTCCTTTGCGAAGATGAAGGTGAGTCTGCGATCTGCCCTAGATTAGAAGTGACGAAACTGTAACTACGCGTTTTCAAACAGCACCTGCAAAAAGCGGTCCCAAGTTTCTCTGTGGAGAAATTTCGGGCACGTGAATCACAGCATTGAAGATGGCTGCCATTCGCGAATTCATGCTGCCGTCCGCACTTCTGTCCGGAGCGCGCGAGCAATGCGCTGCCAAGCAAGGAAAGAGTATTAACAGTATTAACGCAACTGCCGCGAGATTCAAGGAGCCGTGCAGAATACTGCGCTGCCCGCGCGTTCTTGTGCCTTCCGCTGTTCGTAGGCAATTTCTTTCAAACCAGCTCGCATTGTGCAGATATCGATTTCGTTGCTTCCCGGTGAGCCGATATTGCGTTCTAGATGGACATGTATACGATTGTATCCATGTGCTGCCGCCTAAATGTGGGAAGGACTGGTTTTTTTTTTTCAGAAAGGGCACCTACCAACTACGCATGCGTACTTGATATCTCAACAACACCCCACGTACCGTCCTTTCACTGTTATGATGTTAGCTGTTTCAATGTGGGAAGCCTAATCTACAGTAAAAAAAAAAAGGAAAAAGAAAAAATAACTGATGCAGTGGCCCGTTTCCAAGTGCCATTACATATATTTAAAGAAAACGTCTTATTTTGTTATCGAATTATTGTTCTGCACTGCAGCACTTTCTCGCAATTGGTGTCATTGTTAATTAGTCACCTAATACCAAGTTGTGGACTAAACTTCTGAGATAATGTTTTTCAATCAATCAGTCCATCACTCAATCGATCAATTCACCACTCAATGAAAAGCTTTATTAGTCATGTGCAAGAAACGTTATTAAAAACTATTCGAACCGATAGCCAACAGGCTAGTATCAGGTCCAATACAGAATTGCGTATACATGTCAGACACAGAGAAAACAGAATATTATGTCAGGATAGGTACATTGTAATTAATTGGCAACAGACACCAGTATTTCAAGCCACCCAAAAACAATCTCTGTCTTGTATCTGCGTGTTATCTTACGGTCACGGTGGAACTTTACGTCACTAATAAGTATTACGAACATTTCTTTTCCTGCTTATTACAGAACCTGCCGCGGCAGACCTTCAGGCTGAGGTGGACGAAGGCCCCTCCATGTCTCGAGTTCGACGCGGAGGCGGCGGCGGTGGCGGAGGCGGTGGCAAGTCAAAAGGCAAGGGAAAGGGCGGCGAGAAGTCCAAAGGAAAAAGCGGTGGAGGCGGCGGTGACACCGAGTGATTAAAGACGATGACAACGACGTGCTAGCCCCGCAGCAGGTTCGCCGGCGACAGACTACATAAAGAACTCGGTTCCCCTCTGTGCAAAAGGAACACCGATCATTGCGCAAATAAAGGATCGAACAAGCCAAAACGGACTTGGCTCCAAGAATGTTTTCTTAATTTCGATCCTACATGGGCGCGGCTTGCTCTGTGGTGGAATGAAAAAACAAGGACGCATGACGCAAAAGAAAAAAAAAATGTTAACAAATTTGTTACCGGCTGATCGACTCAAAACGCTTCTGCCGTTGCGAACCATTCTGGACATGCGAGTGGCAGAAACGACCTCACATTGCACACGTTCACAACTTGGCGCCTTCCCTATAATTAAATTAGGTTCTGGGGCTTTACGTGCCAAAAACTACAACACAATTATGAGGCACACCGTAGTTTAGGGCAGTGGAATAATGTTTTACCACAAGGGTTTCTTTCAATGTACACCTCAGTCCAAATAAACGAGCGTTTTTTTTTTTTTTTTCTTTGCATTTCACGCCCTGGAAATGCGGTTTCCGCCACTGGGAGTGAATCCTCGAGCTCAAAAGCGCCATACAACCGCGACTGGTGGCACCTCACCTCTTTGAGCACGGCAGCATGTTCTTAGCGTTACGGTTTAAATGAGAGCCGCCGTTAAATTTATCTTTCTTCTTTCTTCACGCAGAATTTGCAAGTGTTTTGTACATGGCACGGCAGCAAAAGTGAAAGCTGTCCCAATTTTGTCATAAAATATATAAGTTGCACAGCTGTTGCTGTTTATTAAATTACAGGAAAATGGGAATATAGGCCACCAAAGGGATTGCGATCTCAGTACAAAAAGAAAAAAAATGGCTGTGGCTTAACTCAGTTATGCCTGGGTGTGCGTAGCGAGAGGTACGGTTAATGTTTTAACGTGATAGCGTTTAGTGACCCGTGGCGCAGAAAATCTGGCGTCGGCATCGGCATTGGCGCCCGCAGCGGTGAAAGTCATCCCCAACCACGTTTAGGTATGCCACATCATTCTATCATCAATGTTGCTCATACCTTCTGTTGCATTCTTTGCCATTTTCATAATTTTGAGAATGACAACCCACAAACAAATGTCATGAAACAAAACACCCACTGCGCATGCCTTTTATGTTAAATCTTCTCAGACTGAAATATTGAAGGTGCGAAACAAATACGGAAACCTGAAAATGATGTAATTTCTTTGGCGCGGTTGTGCACTATCTCCGGGATCGGCCCACGCAAGAGGCCGCATTTCCACCAGAAAGCTTGCCTATGTGCATAGCGTTCGCCGCCAGTGTTTTCCAGTAACCATTACGGTTGCATAAGCTGCAGTCGTCGGGAACCATGAGTAGCAGTCAGGGATATTTGAATGCTATCGCGTTCCACTCTTAGAAGCGAAGCTTAAGCGTAATCCCAATTTTTGTTTAGCTAGGTGTTTCATTCCGTCGTTGATCCGCGACCCTGGCACGAGATACCGAACTAGACGACGAACCATCCTCATCTGGTTGCACTCGCCTGGCCGCTCCGTACTTACGACGCTTCTGAGGCATGCGGCTTGTTCTTCCTCCGTCTCCTCGGCTCACTGCCTCCTCTTGAATTCGTTTCGACGACGAAGCCTGCCTTCTTTCAGTCTCTCCGACTCACTTTCCATATCTGCCGACGAATCCCGCCAAGCAGCCCCTTCTATATCTACGATGCAACGCCGGATCCTCCGGTGATGCAACTCCGGCAACGCCACTGCAACGCCGGCGGTTGCTAGGCAACGGCTTAGCTCGCGGTTTCACCGGCTCCTTCTCTAACGTCATGCCAGATGGGGCGGCGAGCGGCGCTGCCAGCTGCGGCGCTTGCTAGGCATAGAGTTTTTCACTATCTTACCTAGAGGGAAAACTGGCGCTGCTGCGCTGTGGTATCCATGGGAATGCCGGTATATTGTGACTTCGGATTGGTATCGTTCTTGGAGAGCCAGAACGCCTTGAAGACGCGCCTGGCTAGCACGGTTAGGCCGGTCACAATGATTCATTTCCTGCTAAAACAGCACGTAAAAAACTGCTTTAGCTTTATTATTACACAAAAACATGTTTTGTTTAATTTTGAGGACTTACCTTTTCGATGCACAGTTATATGAAACGTAAAAAGTATCAGCTGGCCGCTAAAGTTGGAGGGCAGACGACAAGATATCGCTCGCTTTGGAACAACTTGTCCTTTGTTCTTGCTTTTCTTCGCTTGAACCTGCATTGTAGGTGAGTAAACTTTATTGAGAGATGTAATATCGGTGAATGAAAGCCTTTTATGTAGATTTTACTTTAAGAACGCCTTATTTGTGTAGCCATATCCACGTTTTAGACGAAGCCTCGTTCCACACCAGCCAACACAAGCCTCGCAGACACATATCCCGTCATTCCCATGAGGGCACGGCACCCTTTAAGAAATTCGCATAGAGGGTAAACTGGCGCCACCATCGTGTTGGCTGAGCCGTTGCCTAGCAACATAGAGTTTCTCACTATAACACCTAGAGGGTAAACTGGCGCCACCATCTATGCGAGTTTCTAGACACCACCTAGACTAGTCTAGGTGGTGTTAGCTCAGCTCGCGGTTTCACCGGCTCCTCCTCTGACGTCATGCCAGACGCGCGGCGAGCGGCGCTGCCAGCTGCGGCGGTTGCTAGGCAACGGCTAGCAACCGGCCACCAACCACAGCGAAACGGCGAGAATGCGGCGAATGTAGCTCTCACTACAAAAAGCTACAGTGGCTAAAGAACGTTTCAAAACTTGCCAGTTTCACCAGAACGGGGTCGAAGCACTGACCGCGATAGCAAGGTTCAGCGTTGCGTGACGGAGTTTTAACTATACGAGGATGCGACAAAAGGGGGTGTAATAAAATTTCTAGCAGCCTAAAGGGCGGGATGTTGGGGGCTAAAATTGCGATTATCGCAAGGAAAACGGATTCTCTATTTTTGTTTATTTCGGATTCCTAGACGTACAAAGAAGCTCGTCACCAAGTTTGGCGGCAATCTGCGCCGCATAAAAGAAGAAAAATAATTCTCTTTTCTTGAAGGTGGCACGCGCTCGCCATCGAGAGAACGTCCATAAACGCTGTATTCAAGACGCGGCCGCAGATTGGGCAAGAAACTGAACATGGAGTGAATACTCGTAGCAGAAAGTTTGTTTTTCGCGCGTTTGAATCATGGGAGATCTTCCATCGAGAGTACAGCACACCACAAAGTAAAAATTAAAAAAGAAAACTTCGCAATTTCACCCGAAAGGCGAAGCATCAATTGCGATAGCAACTTAGTAGAGAATACGGAGTAAGGATAGTAGTTTTATCAGCTGTATAAACTTGGACACGCAGCAGCACCAGCCACGCACAGAACTGGTGTCGACGCCATCGCCGTGCTGTCCGCGTTCGCACCGAACGCGCGCGGCGTTGGTGACTGTTGCCATGGCCTCTTGGGGCAGCTCGGATGTTTTCGACGAGATCAGAACGGGAAACTCGTCAAGCAGCGTCGGAAGTCTTTGCCACCTTCTCGCCTCGCACAGTTTTTTATAAATACGCATTTGGTGCCGCAGCTAAGCAGCGCCTCCCCTCCTTCCCTCCCGCCCCCCCCCCCCCCCCCCGGCCCCGGCCATTCGCGCGACGGAAGAAGTCGTGTTTTCTCTATGTATATGGTGATTGTAAAGGAGGAAAGAGACGCTTAATTCTGCAGCCCCTCAGGGAGCACGGCGCAGAACGCGCGTTTGCTCTCCACCGCGCGTTCGCTCCTCGTGAAAGCGCGCGTCCCTCGCGCTCTTTCACTCGCACATACAGCGTCCGACGCGCGGCAAAGATTTAATCGCTGTTGACGTCATACGGAACCTCACGGCGACGGCGACGTCGACACCGACGGCAGAAATTCTCTTTGAGTGTCCATATAATTGCTATCGCAATAAAAGACATAATTATGGCTGCGGCGTCCATGTCCGCGAGCGTGGGCAGGGGCGCTGAACTCTTTTAAAGCTGAAAACAAAAACAAAAAAAAAAGTTGTCGCAGTTTCACCTGAAAGGTGAAGCATCAATTGCGATAGCAAACTTGAAGATAGCTATACGGAGTAAAGATAGCAGCTTTATCACTTGTATAAACTTGGACATGCAGCAGCACCGGCAACACGCAGAACTGTTGTCGACGCCGTCGGCGTTTTGCCCGCGTTCGCTCAAGATGTGTGCGGCGTTGGTGACTGTTGCCGGAGCCTCTGATATAAATAGGCACTTGGTGCCGCAGCTAAACGTCGCCTCCCTTCCCTCCCCCTCCCCCCACGGCCTTTCGTGCGTCGGAAGAAGGCACGTTTGCTCCATATATATGGCGATTGTAGAGGAGGAAAGAGACGCCTACTTCTGCAGCCCTTAAGGGAGCACAGAGCAGAACGCGCGTTTGTTCTCCGCCGTGCGTTCACTCCCCGTGAAAGCGCGCGTCCCTCGCGCCCTTTCACTCGCACATACAGCGTTCGGCGCGCGGCGACGTGCTGAGCCGTGCTCCCTCAAGGGCTGCAGAAGATAGCGCCAACCTTTCCCTTTCCCTCAAGAACCACTTATCGGCGACGTTGGGCTGCAGAAGATAGCGCCAACCTTTCCCTTTCCCTCAAGAACCACTTACCACCACCACCACCTGAGCCGTGCTCCCTCAAGGGCTGCAGAAGATAGCGCCAACCTTTCCCTTTCCCTCAAGAACCACTTATCGGCGGCGACGATTTCATCTCCATTGACGTCATACGGAACCTCACGGCGACGGCGACGGCGACGGCGACGCCGACGCCGACGGCAGAAATCTGCTTTTGAGTGTCCATATAATTGCTATCGCAATAATAAAAGCGAACACGACTTGAAGCAATTGCCGCAGAGCAGATTCGAATTGAAGAGGAGGGTCCAACTTAGGGATCAGGGCAGTTTCATTAATTATTTTGATGCGAAAGCATCAAATGGCCCATTGGGCGAAAACGCCGACGTCTATTGTTTATAGCAGCGACCCCACGTCACGAGTGCGCCTCGACGGAGCAGCGCGGGCGAAAGGGTACACCTACTGCAACTTGCGCGGTGATGCCTAGGCGCACAAAAGGCTGAAGAGAACAACGCCAGTACCTTGTGGCTCCGCGCTGCGTTCCCCACAACTACGAGTGGTAGAGAGGGTGGGACTGATAGCTACATGTTCGACATTATACCATCGATACAATACAGCCTGCCGGAAATTGCTTCTCTTGAAAAACTTACTCGCATACATACAGCGACTACGGCAACTATCCAAATAGAGATCAGAGTTCATTGACACTGCATTTTTTTAACAGTGCCCAACTCCTCATAATGCAAACCGGACGCTGGCATCAGAGAAACTGCGTGCTTAAAGTCCCGTCGAGAACGGCAGCTATACTCCACAAACGATTAAGCAAAGGAGTTTCGCTCTAACCGTTCGTCTCGCGCTTTGTTTGCAATTCAAGTGCACGACTGGTAACATCTGCAATACAAGAAAGTGACGTCATCTGCATAGACGTATAAACAAAAGGTGACAGAACAGCTGTTGACATCGCAGAACCACAAAGTCATATTTGGCGCATTAGTGTACGACGTGGTTTGTTGTTTATACTGCACCATCTTCGGGATCGGCGCATATTTTTTTGTTGAGTAAAGCCGCACACCCGACTCCAGTTGTAGGCGCCTGCAGTTAAAACGAGTGCATCTGGGTTTTATTGCGGTCGTTTTTGCACTAATTACGCATTAATACTGCTCCGTGCATAGCTCTACGCTAACTCAGTGAGTCTTTTTCATTCCAACAGTTTGGTTTGACGCCTTTTTCTTTGCCCTACGTGCACTAACAGGCCTGAAATTACCTAATTTGTCGAGGCAAAAGTGGACAAATACCTAGATCCCTCGAACCCCAAATCAACCTGAAGTCTACAAAGAATACCCTGTCTTCAAAAATTAAAAATACAGACAATACACGAAACAATACATACAATGTGCTTGGGCTATAAAACCAAATATATCCGTAATATATAGCGTAATGAGAAGACGTGGGATCGTTCCCCGCCTGTGGCCAGTTGTTTTTTCATCCATTTTCATTTCCATTAATTTATCATTTCTTTAATTCAATAATAAGTACAAGTAAGTTACCGTATGTTGCCCTTGGTGTATTTGTTTGTCGGCGTCTTATGATACGATTAATAAAAATCGGGCCCCTCGGTTCCCCTTCTTCTCATTCAAATATAACCATCAAATAGATCTTCAAGATGCCTTCTGATTACTTGACGTGCTTCGATGAAGATTTGCAGGCAGACCTTCCTGCTAAATATTGCACAAAACGTATACGAAGCTAGCTCCAAGCCTCAATATTATATCGTACAGAAATGAGCTGCTTCAAATGTGAAGAATTCCTTTTGCTTTCTTAAACATCAGGCTATTTGCAATGTAGTTCCTTACAACGGGGTGTTTGCATGCTCCTTACGCACAGAGACTTGCTCCAGCGTTTTGAACGCTCATGGCAATCGATGAATAGACACCCAGATTAGCGAGCGAGACGCCTGTGCACGATTTAATTGATGACTACACCCAACGGATCCACGGTAAATGTGCATTGCGCCAAGAGCAGAACAGAAACGAGATGCAGAGACGGTTTTGTGTCCAAACGTATTTGCGTACTGTGGTTCAAAACCCCGCCCAAATGCATCGGCCGTATCCTCGCCGACTCCGGCTCCACATAGGTGACGACGCTCAGTCGCAAAGTTTTTCCGCAAAGAAGCATTAATGGGCCACAAGAGGTTTTACGGGCGCGCCGAATGAAGCGTTCGAGACTAACGCCAACGCTTTTCTTGCGTATCGTAATGGGTCCTGTCGAAGACAAAGTGCCAACTCCGTCGAGATACCCGGCACATTACCCCTTTGCGACGCGCGTCTCTCATCCGGTCCCCAAGGAGGGAGCTTCTCCGTTTGGCGCCACCAACATATTTAGCTCAACCGCGTGACGTCCTCAGAGGACTCAACGAAAGGGCACCTTTCTTTCGTAAGACAGCGAAAAGAAGAGAGAAAGTGCCCGCACGAGCACCGCACATGAGACTTGAGGACGATCCTCAGGCGAGAAGCACAAAAAAGCTAAGACTCACGAATCATGCCGCCACGGCGTTGGCTGTTGCAGATGCGCCAGAGGGAAATAGATTGCACCCGCATCTGTGGCTTCATTTGCAATGCAAAGCATGCAAGAGAACAAGACAGCCAGCGCAACGTAGGCACTACGCTATCTGCGTCTCGAAATTGAGGCGGCCATCACTGGCGACCGACTAAGCGGGAGTAACGCGGTGAATATTGAAAGAAAAGCGGGTACGTTGCTGAATGAGGGGCATCAGCGAGTAAGGGATTCGGAGCACAACGGGCTGACCACGCGCTGTCGAGAGATGGATTCGAGAGTCGCACGAGCTGGGACTTAGCAACGAAGGCAAAGCTGGCAAGACAAAATTGATCTCGTATGCCGTGATTAAATTGGACGCGAAGACACGACTAGCATTGCATGTACCGTTTCTGCGCAGCGTCACATAATTTTTGCTGTTTTCAGAACCTGTGCACGGTATGGAAGATGTAATGTTGAAGGATGTCTGCTGATCCCTTATTGCATCGAGAGAAAGAAACTGAGGAAAATAAGAAAGTACGAAAACGGTACCATGCGTGCTTGTGATTGAAGCGTTGTTTTACTTAGCCTCCAAACCTGCACCTTACACAGCTCTGGGACGGCTATTTTGCAAGTTATTTTATGCAGAATAAGCCGCAAATGAGCAATGACATCAGCTGAAGCCGAATGTCTCCTTCAAGACGCGATCTTGCGGAAGTATTTCCCTCCTGACGTTATATTATCGCGCATAAATGCACGAAAAATGCGTTTCCGAAGCAAAAGTGTTATGAGCAGTAGTTCGAAATAGAACTTGTATAAACTAAGAAGCATGGGTTGTATAAAGAGAGAAGGTACGAGTAAAGAGGAGGTTTGTCAATAGCTTTCTTCTCCTTCGAAAGAAAAAGGAAGGCGTGTAGGGAAAAGAGACGTTTCTTAAAGGAAAGATTTCCTTTCCTTCATCCCCCCGACACTGAAACATGAATCTGAAGCGGTTAAAACGTGCAGCAATTTTCAGC